>NW_017729022.1:164866230-164869425 GCF_001723915.1 Gavialis gangeticus | reverse complement strand
TGATGGAGAGGAGGTATAGATTGGACATCCGCAAAAACTACTTCACAGTTAGGGCGGCTAGGAGCTGGAACCAACTTCCAAGGGAAGTGGTGCTGGCCCCTACCCTGGGGGTCTTTAAGAAGAGGCTGGATGCCTACCTGGCTGGACTCATTTGAGTCCCGTTTCTTGTTTTGGGGTTTTTGTTGTTCTCCCGCCCTGGCGGGGGGTCGGGCTAGAAGATCTACTAGGTCCCTTCCGACCCTTAATCTATGAATCTATGAATCTTAAAAGCATTCAAGTTATGATCTCTTTTGGGGGGGGGGCATTGTGGGGAGGGAGAGAGACAGGAATCAAGAGAAAGGATAAAGGTGATAACAAAAAACAAATCAAACAACCTGTTATGATACAGTTCTGAACTGCAGTAGTATTACTAGGGTGTTTTTTTTAGCAAGAATAAAACTACTGTCTGGAAAAGACAGGACCACCCATTGTCAATTCCAGTTACAGAAGACAAGAAAAAAAAAAGTTACACAGGACTTTCCCATAAATTACCTGGATTTGCTGGAAAAGTCATTCTTATGCCACGATTAAACTAAGATTAGGGGGAAAAAAGTGAGAAGTTGTCTCTTTAGAATAACAAATCACAGAGATTTGAAGTAAACAGCCACTGAGGAATGGTGTCTGTCAGGACAATCCTTATTCAGAGTAAAAAGTGCTTCATTTTAAACATGAGATGCAAGTTTTACTCATGTTAATTAAGAGGCAGTGCACACTTTCTGGTGGGTTTATAGTTCATGCTCTGTCCACCGTCTCTTCCAACCCTCAGAAGAAATTTTAATAGATTACAGTAATCCCAGATCTCCTCCTAAACATAGCTGTGCTGAAATAATGATTTTATCACAAGTGCTTGACTGCTGACAAAAGCATTCAGCTTGCAGAACATTAAAAACGTAGAGTCAAGCTTGACCACACAACCTTGACAGATTCCTTCAAGTTGCAATCAACTGCGAGTACTAGTGTGGGGCAGGAAGTACAAGGAGAGGTGGGGGGAATTCTTATTTGAAAGGGAGTTGAAGTAAAGCTCATCACAAGGGCTGTCCATAACGGACACAAAATGAAGAGCTCGACAATTTAGAAAGAAGAGATGAAATATAATGAATGTCATCGTTAGAGTGAATGCCTTTCAAACAAGTTCTCTTAAGAATATTAAAGATAGAAATTAAAACAAACATTTTCTACTTCGGAAGCCACTTCTATGCTGAAAGCATCTGTCACAGAAAAATCTTACAATTCGGTAGGAAAATCTTATTTTTCTTCATACTACCATCATCTGTGGGAGGGTATATTAATAAACTCCTACTGAATTCATGGTAGATGTGGGCTGCGTGGTGGCTCCTTTAATTTTGCAGGTTCCCCTGCCCCACCAATGACTGGCAGATGGACCCTACTGCTTGCTCTTAAATAAAAAAAAAAATTGGCAGGAAGGCAAAAACCGCAGTTTTCAGGAGCAAGTGGCAGGGCCCCTCTGTCAATCAGCAGTGAGGGAGGGAGGGAGCCTGCAAGATTAGAGGAGCCACCGTGGAGTCCACTTCCACCACAAAGCCAGTATGTCCCTACCTATTATACATACATTTCTAACTAAACTAAAGGATACCCCTTTACAAAACATCACAGAATCTCTCTTATAACAAACATATCCAGAAACACTTGAAATCTGACTTTTCTACTCATAAAGAACATTTATGGGTACATTTTATCTTTTGCTACAGAAAACTTTGCCTACAAGTTTACTTATAAAACAACAACAGCAACTAAACACACACGAGAAAACCAATGATCACTTTACACCGAGATCTCCACTAACATAAACATTATGGCAAAGTTCGGCAACCAATATTTAAAACAGCTGCAAAATTACTTTAGGAACAACACACAGCCTCTCTTTCTCTTACCTGCACCCCCAAGTCAGGGGTGCCAAAAATCCAACCTGGGGACCAGATCTGACCTATGTAGGTGGGTCAACCAGCCAGAGGAGTTTCTTGTGAGCTGGACCACATACATCTGTGGGACAGATTGAGTCTCACAGGCCCTTTGTCATAGTTGCCAGAGCTATGTGGTGGTAGCATTAATACCATTATTTCAGTGTGGCCCCAGAACCCAAAGATTTAATGCTGCTCACCACCAGTCCTTACCTACCAAAGACAGGGTTTTTAGTGGCACCTGAGGACTCAGATTGTGACAAGTTTGAGAAGCTTACTACAACATTAAGTCATTTTGTAAGCCACAACTGAACACTACAGAATTTTTAGTCTTCCAAGTTTGCACTCTTGGAATTGCCTGGTAAGATGCTTGCCACCTGTATCAATTGAATTAAAGTAACCCACATCCTAAACATTGTTCATTTCCAAGCATAAACTAACCTCTTCTTCTTAAAGACCTTATAGCCTTATGAGGTTATGTAGAATACCAAGTAATTAATTTCTTAATGTGCTGATCTCCTATTGTACTAATAATGACAGTAAGTTTCACAGGCATCCTGGATAGCCTCTTAAATATTTTAATTAGAGGTGCATCAATATATTGGTGGCTTATCAGATTGGCACTGATAAAAGAAAAATTAACATCATCTGCCATCAACTTTTTTTGGCTGGTGTAGCCAGTAAATGTCATTGATAAATGCAACGTGCATGTGCATAGCCACAGCATGCACACAGCTAGAAATGCAGCCCAGCAGCCTGGAAAACAGTCTCCTGTCATTAAGTTTGCAGAGAGGAATGGGCATGAGGGTTAGATTGAGACCCCCATGGTGAAGGAGGGAGGGACTGGGGCGGAGGCTGCCTAGACAAGACGGTGAATGCAACCCTGGGACCGGGAGCAGAATGGAGCCGCGGACAGCTCACCTGCAGGATGCAGGAGGGGTGGCTTCCTGCCACTGAGCACACCCCTCGGAGAAGTATGGGGGGCATGTGCCCCCCAGATGAGTGCAGGGCAAGGGCATGCTGCCTGTTGCAGGCTCTGGGCCAGGGGCTGCAACAGCCTCTTCCCAGTAAGGGGGCTGGGCCAGGACTGCACTCAGGTTAGGCTCAGTTGCACAGGGTGGGTAGCAGTGGGGCTGGGGGGCCTTGGGGAGCTATAGCCACCCCAAAATTCCCTGTAGCCTCCCCATATCCACCCCTCCCAGCACTAAGCCTGCCCCACCCCTGCCCAGCCCCCCTC
>NW_017729022.1:164844554-164866046 GCF_001723915.1 Gavialis gangeticus | reverse complement strand
CCCTGGAAGAGGCCAGAGCAACCCCCATCCCCGAGCAGTGAGCAGCCTGCCCTTGCCCTGTGCACAAATCCGGGGAGGCACATGCCCCCATGACTCCCCCAGGGGTGCACACAGGGGTGGGGATCTGCCCACCTGCCCCACCTCTTTGGACAAACCGCCCATAGTTCCATCCCGTTCCCTGCCCCAGACTTGCATTCATTATCCTGGCTGGGCAGCACCTACCCCACCCCTACTCCTTGCCTCACCACGGGGCCTCAAGCTGCCTTCCCCCATGCCCCTTCCTCCCTACAGACTTACCTGCAGGACTTTGCTCTCCCAGCTGCCTGGCTGCATTCCTATAAACCAGCTATTGGACTGGTATCGGCCAATATGGCTGGTTAATAATTAGCTATTGGTATTGACCAAGAAAATCTTTATTGGTGCACCCCTAATTTTAATAAATAATGTAGCAGTATATATCCAAATGCCTTCTCTAAGTTCACCAAAAGCCACTTGAAAAAGCTTTTAGAAACTGGAAATCCCCAAACTTTAGTTAGATGCGTTCAAATGACAAAAATAAGATGCCCTTTCTTCTAAGTAAAAGGATAATGGTCCACAATGCTCCCTGATGGCAGTCAAGAATCTTTTTTACATGCTAATGCTTTAATTATGATGGCAAATTATTTTCAGGGCATAATATGATCATCTCTGATGCAAGCAGTATAAGGCACATAAAGAGAGGCAATAATAAAAACAGAGAAACAACTAGAATTGATTACTCCAGAGAAGGACGAGGTTCAGGGAAATCAAGGAAGACAGCTTGAATGGTCTGAAGGAATTTAAAGTGTCACTCCTGCTTAGGCTCAACAATCTTGACGGTCATCCACAGGGAAGACAATGGTATAAGTAATGACAGGTTCCTGTCTTAAGGGGCTTTCTCAGTAAAATACTGCTTATAGCAGCAATCCAGCAGTGGTGTCTTATGTAAGTAATATTGAAAGGAGTACAGCCTCTGGGAGAGCTCTATCATGGAGATGCCAGGCCTTCCAATTTTCTATGGATGGTGTTGTCAGCTACCGAAGAGCATTTGTAAGAACAAATTGTTTCTTTTACAGGACATGAGCAGAGTACTACCTCCCTATCCCAAGGCAGGGCTGAAAACATTTGTCTCTACATGAGGAACAGGCTGTAGTATTAAAAATACTTTAATTCTATCTTATTAGATTTCTTAATTTCACTGAATTAAAAAAGAGATGCACACATTTGATTTACAATGCAGTTTAAAAGCAAGTGTGCTACACCTGATTTATAATCTGGACAAACGTACAATTTACTAGCTGGTCAGACTTTTTTTTCCACAATAAGGAGTTCTCATATTCCAATAATTAACTTCCACATTTTCTTTAATTTCACTTTAAAAAGAGAAAATTTAACTAAATTAATCATCTAAAATACATGTATTGACTTAAGTAGCAACAGGACTGCTGAACTATTATGGCAGTTAAAGCTATATTTATAAAAATTAACTTAGGTTTTCTATCTCTCTGGTTTAAGAGTTCCATAATTTTTTAAAAGGCAGCTCCATATAATGGAATAGCTAATAAAATATTCATTTCACTTATGGGAAAAAAAATCTAGGAAAGCATTTTAAAATATTTTAACGTGTAGAATTCTGCAAAAGTGCTGTCTCACACATTTAAGAAATATGTTTCTTGTAATGGCAGTTTGGCAATTGACATTACATGAATTCCCTTCTCACAGTCCTTAAAAAACAAGAAACCTTTACGAACCGTAGATAACATTCCTAATAACTTTTTATTTTCAATCCGAAATGGACTAAAATTCCTAATCAACAAAAAGCAATTTCCCATTCTCCATGATGCCAGACTTGCTGAGCAACGTTCTGCAAGCCACTTTGCCCATGACTCGGTTTCCCCACCTGTAAAATACATTTTAATATATCTCATGGATGTTGAGAAACAACATTTCTGAGCATCCTACAGATATTAATGAATACTGCAAGTCAGAAAAATAATCACTCATTTACTCCAAATCATGCATTCCAAATTTTCTATGTTTATAATACAGCCCATACAGGCTGAAAAACTTGCAAATATTTTTAGATCACATTGCTTAACTTCATTTTAATCACATTAGCTCATACTACATCAAGTTTGTGTGAGTTAAAAAAATATAGAAAAGAAAGTGGCTATAGACAAAGAACTAAACAAATTTTGCAGACAATTTCAGAGAAATGTCTATGCGAAAAGATTACAATTATTCTTCATAGTAAGCTTATTAAATCAAATCCCTGGTGACAGTACTTTGGGGCTAGAGGAAACAGATTGTCACTATCATTGTTGCATAAACTCAAATACTAGTCTGGGAACTGAGGAAATTCCCTATTACCATTCCCTTAACTGTCCCAGAAGAGCCCACTGCTCATACCATTAAGCTGTTATACATTTTAAAAAGCAAGACAAGCTATCAATCAGATTTGCATTGGAATTTTTGCTTCCCTCAAAGGTCTTTGATATTTATTTTTGACCTCTAATACCGTACACCCTTTGGTGCTGAACTGTTTGGGTCCAGGTGCTACATGCCTATATTAAATTAATATTTGTGTTCAAAATAGTGACCACTTGTGGCAAGTGTCAACTCCCACATTTCACTTAGAAACTGCAAAATATTATAAAAATTAGAAAAGAAGACATGGGGAGCGGAGAAGAAACACCTAAAGTGTGACCTACACAAGTACAAAAAAAAAAAAAGAAAAACCCAGTTGACAATTTGGCAGTACGTTTAGTCCTTCATTTCAAAGTTTTCTGTTAATACGCTTGATGTAATACGAAAGAATGGAATCCAACTGACTGAGTTACACTCCAAAACATACTGTGAGAGTCCAGACGCGCATTACCGTGCAGTATGTGGCGTCACAAACATTTGCGGTGCCACATACTGTAGTCTGGTGTTCTCTGTGCTGCAAGAGCGCACTGCCCAAGTGTGCACTGTGCCCGGTTTCCAACCCCTCTCCCGTGGGTTTTTTTTTTAACCCTGTATATGCAGGGGTCCAAAAACAAAACACACATCAAGTGAGAAAAAAATAAAATCGGCACAATGCATGGTTGGGCAGCAAGCGCTGCTGAAAAGCAGAGCTGAGCTGCTCAGAGCTGCATTCTGCTGCCAGCCAGGCTCTGTGCAACAGAACTGCTGCAGCTGTAGCCCCAAGAGGCCCCCAGGTAAGGCTGCTGGGGCTAGCACAGTGCTGACCCCAGGCTCTCCAACTGCCGCCAGAGTAACTTGCAATGCACCAAAGCACGCATGGCATGGGCATTCCCAAGGGACAAGCAGCTGTCGTGCAAAGTGTGCTGTTGCTAGTTATCTCCAGGGAATCAAATATCCACACGTGTCAATATGCCCTGTCCAATTAAAATAAGCCACTAATAACACTTTAACATAAATGGTATCTACCAGTCTCTGCCCAATAAAAGGGATGAGAAATTCTAGACTGCGTTATCTTTTACTCAGTGGTGCATCTACACATGCAATTTATGCGACATGATAAACTCCACAGCAGCTCAAGCTGGAGTAAACTGCTCCCAGGTGTAGCGTCTAAAAATGCATCTGGGACAGCATCAATTCGAGCTGGGGCACAGTACAGCCAAGTTCACAGGAGGCATGTGGGCTCAGCCCTGGGCTCCGGCAGCATCAAGGTGGTGGAAGGGCTTGGCTGGGGCATCAGGGTGCTGACCTTGAGGAGTCACCTGGTTAGGAGTCGGGCAGGACTCTGGACCCTGCCTGGTCACCATTTACACATGTGTTTCTGCACAGTAAGCAACTCCACTGTAAGATAGTACTGTCGCTGACAGTACTACCTTAGTGTGGAGTCAATTAGTTTACTGCATCCTAATATCAATGCACATGTAGAAGATGGTGAACACTTTACTGCAGAGTTAATTAGTCTACTCAGCAGTAAAGCACATGTATAGAAGTGCCCACTGAGAAGGAAGGTAGTCCAGCTCAAGATGATGAGCAGAAGGGGAACCATAAGAATGATAATAGATTGCTTTACCAAAACTTTTTTTTTTTAAATACCTTTTGTATAAATATATGTTGTGAACGCATGCAATCAGAATACATATTTCTGGGTCAGAAAGCATTAGTAGTAAGATGTCATTAAAAAAACCCAAAAGAACCCAAACAATAACCCACCAATTTCACTACCACTACCACCATCCTGAATGCTCCACAAGATAATGCTACTTTCTGAGGCAACAGCAACCATCTTATCTTTGTCCCCATGAGGACCACCAACCACTTTCGCATTCAGAGCTACTCGTTCTATAGTCCAATCCAGGTATGGACTTGTGAAAACCTGTTGCCATCCTGAGGACTCTTTGATTCTGAAATGAAAGAAAAGAAGAACAGAGAGGCACATTAAACACAGTTTGCTTACCGATACAATACAGCACAATACAATAAAGCAATCCATACTGAAAAGGAGGTAAAAAGATGTGGATTTGCTGGAATTTATCCACAGCAAATTTTAGCCTAGTAGTTCTCAATCACAACCTGAAGCTCTATTATAGTGGCTTAAGCCAAAAGGGTATCCTATTTTAAAAAAAGAAAAACACTGAATTCACCAAGCATACTTTTTCACAAACTTATAAACTTATAACTTAATTTTGGCTTTTACCTCACTGCTGAGAACAGAACATTTTATGAACAACCGTTTTCTCAGAGATTTTTTTTCTATTTACTCATGTACCTCTTTGTTCAAATGAGTGAATATCAGAGTTACAAAAGCAGGACTCCTGAAACTATTCTGATCTATTTCAGGTCTTATACATTGCATTCATCACCATATTACTTGAGTGTTTTCCAGTGGGACCTTAAGCAACAGGACTAATGTTTATCAGGTGTTTGTTCTCTCTCTGTCCCCCACAGGAGAGAAGCCAGAGTAGTTTTGTTTCGAGATTTTATAGCATTGGCCTTTTTTTTTTTTTTTTAAATATGCATGTTTCTGTATGTTAGAAAAATATCAAAGAAATGTGCCTTCCACTTCGAGTGGAGGTGATACTATAATGGCTCATGGCCCCCAGAAAAAAAGTTCATTCCAGTTACGGACTGACCCCAAGAACCTGTTGTCTTCTGCACAGATGAGCAGAAAAGAGTTCCATCTGTGCCAGAACAGTTAAGTTGTCAATCAGTCTTTTACCTGGAGCTTGAGGCAGTTTTTCATACATCCTGGGCTCAGGCCAGAATGCCTTGAAGATAAGGATGGACAAGAGTTGGAATCAAAATTCTATGGGAAATCAGCTTGGGGGACTGATTAGATGAGCCTGCAGGCAGCCAGTGTGGCTGAGATGTACTGCAGCATGTTGTACTGGTTGTGTGGGGGTGAACAGCACTTTTATAAGTTTAGGAGAAAAAACTACTCCTGAATTGCTATATTTTTCTGTAAGACTGCATGTGAAAAGGCTGAGTATCACCAATGTCAAATACTTAAATTATATTTTAAACTTATCATTTAGAAATCAGTTTTTAATTCTTCTGCAACTGATTAATTAAAAAGATGAAATATTGCATACATATTGCTAAGCAGCAGAGCCGATCTTTTAAAGTCTTTACAAAACTTTCTTCATTAAACATTTAAAGTGTTAATTCATTAAAGGAGATTATAACATACCTTTCAAGTGTTCGGATCCATCTTACAATAAAAATGCAAAGAAAGTTTTAAAATATTTTTTCACTGCATGAACCTCAGAGACTAAATCTACTGCAAACTGCCACTTCATGATTTTAACCATGTTTTCCAACTATTCCATCTCTACCTTTCACATTCTCCTGAGGCTACGTCACCTCAAGAGACCATCTGGCTATGATGCACGGATGTTATTTTTTTGCACAGATACCACTCAAGTACACTAGCAATGCATATATGTACAGTCATTTTAAAATTAAAATGTTATGCTACCTCCCACCTTCCAGATGCCCTAAAATTGCCACAAAGACTCTTGGTCTTAATCTAAGCAGGAACAAGATAAACCAAAGGATAAGTAGGTATGAACATTTCAGGGGTCAAGAAAGAGGAAACAAGCGTAGATCATGCTTCCCAATTCCTTCCAAATTAATTTAAAGAAAAGAGTCTAAACCAACACTGGAAACTGATGCACATGATATGAATGAAGAAAGGATGGCTTCAGATTTACATTTTGAACATGTCCTGTTATTAGAGCACACTTAAAATTGTGATGCTCTACTTAAAGTAAAAGGAATACTGATGACCTAGTTCAAAATGGTAAAACTGGTTTATCCAGGTTACTATGCAGGAAAAGGAGCTTTCATTTACAAGAACTGCCATACAATGAACAACAACAACAACAAAAGATGGAGCACTGAAAAGTGGGAAGAACAATAGGTAATTGTGGCTTGCACCATGCAAATCAGATGAGTTTAATACTGAACCGAAATTAGCTGGGGGGTGGGTTTAAAGACAATAATTATTTCACTTGGTAATGCTTAAGTACAGTAGCACATTTTTATTTAAACACAACTCCACTAAACTAGAGAACTGAAGTACAAGACAAATTAGCATCCCTCTTACAAATAAGCAAAAGAAAGCAAGAGCAGTGGATTTCACTGTACAGATGCATACATTCTTAGGAATACTGCAACGCTGTATTCTGCACAAATTTCCAAAACACTCACATTTTTCAGATTTTAAATGCATAGGGAAGAGGAATATTTAAAATGAATCTTCCAAAGTAATTTAAATAATCCTTGCTTTAAATAGAGCAGTTAGTCCACTATACAAATCAAACAATGGAGACCACTACTCAATTCTGTAACTTACTACTGTAGTTGCAGTTAAAATACAAGTTTAAATTTACACAATTTAAGTCGACTTTTAAACATATCCCTATTACCATAACAGCAAGAAATTTTGCAATGACAGTGGAAATGAGGTGCAATAGCATAGTTAGTTATAAGATCCCCCAAAAGGTGCGTGCAAATATTACCATTGGACTAGGCATTTTCATATTTAAAAATGGAACAGGTTAAGATTTGAAAGAAATTAACAGCATAGGATTCTGTAAATCATGTACTATATTTATTTGAATCCATGCCAGGTTTTGCCCCATCCCACAATCAACATGGGGGAAAATAAACCTGGTACTGGATCTGAGTACAGCATGGCACAGGTGGCTGCTGCAGCTCTGGCTCCAGCCCAATTCTGGAGGAGACAATGCAGTACTGGGGAAGCGGGGCAGCAAACCTGGGGGAGGCCACATGGTACAGGATGGAGACACACAAGAAAGACCATCCAGTGGCAGCAGAGTTGCTACGGCTCCAGCTCCAGGGCAGGGGCAAGTGGCCTGGGGGCAGGTACCAGGGGCTGCAATCACCAAGGAGTGCAAGGTGATGCAGAGGCAGATGGACAAGGCAAAGGGCAGACTGCCTAGCCCCCTGCTGCTGCTTTTCCTGCCACAGAGTGGGGGGAACAAATTTAAGATGACTCTCCACTAATCAGATTCTATACATAGAAAAGAATGAATTTATGATTTTCCATGTATAGATTCTAAATTATTGGAGGGGGAGGGGTCACCTTAAACTTGTAGTCATCTTGGATTCAGGACAATATAATAATTAGAACACCTATATAAAAAGGAGGAATCTAACCCACAGAAAAGTACTACGCCATACCTATAGCAAACTGCAAAATGGGCATAGGCAGCCACAATCCAGTTATGGTGGCCAGCTACTATTAGAACCTTCCGTGGATCCACAGGAAATCCTAGAACGTAATAAGGAAAAAAAAGTTACTGCCAGTTACAGCATCATTCTTTAACCAAACTTAGGCAGAGAGAGAAAGAGAGACTTCAGAATAATAAACAAAAATTGAACTGTATTCTCAAACTAGGATTCCCAAAAACAGAGTTTTATAGAATTATCTGCCTTCTGAGAGGGTGTGTGCAACTGACACTGCCCCTTAAACACTGTCATTATTAGGAATCTATTCAACTATAGATTCTGATATGAAAAGCTATTATGTTTTTTAACGAAATTAAACAACATCAGCTAACAACTGGTATGTCCAAAATATCTCAAATGGCATAATTTATGTTTAAACAACAGCAATGTAAAAGTCTAATTTCTTGTAAGTAGCTTTTAATTTACATCAAACCGGCACAATATTTGAGGCTAAGCTATGCACATTTACTTAAGTGGATTAAATAATTTTCTCCAATACAGCAATTTAAGAAGCAATTCCAGAGGGAGCTATTTTTAATTATAAAAGATGCGAGACCCCAGAATACCTCCACTTGCTCTTTTGTTTGATATATAGTAGGGGGGATACTTTGTGCTTTTTCCACAGAAGACAGTTTTTGGCCCTAAGAAATCTGAAGATGCCTCATAGGATCAATGTACTTCTCAGTGAAACAGACAGAGATAACCCCTAAGCAGGTTGTGGGTGTGACACAGTACAACCAAGGGATGGCATAAAACAGGGGTTATCAACGTTTTTGGATCAGTGTACCCCTGGTGGCTGGAAGCAGGGTGGCACATGGCCAAATGGGAGCAGTGATAGCCACTGCATGCAACCTTCCCCTGCCCCACCCATGTCTGGCCAGGTGGGTGGGGCCTGCATGGCAGCACAGGATGGTACATGCGGCACTCTGTCCTTGCCTGCCCATGAGTACCCCCTAGGGCCTTCTCAAGTACCCTCAGTGGTACGCATATACCCAGCTTACAACACCTGACCTTGTGTGACAGGAGATAATGAACATGAGAGAACAGAGGCACACAGGGCACTCAGGTAGACAACACTGTTGGGGATACAGGGTAACTGACCTTTGAGAGATGACAAAAAAAAAAGGCATGAAACTGTTCTTAGCAAACTTTTAAAAAACAATTAAATGGGAAACTGCAAAACAAGATATTATGTAAAGAATGGATTGTGTTAAGTATAGTTTAAACAGGGTGCATCTACACATGCGTTTTACTTCAAAGTAGACCAGGGATGAGCAAAAGGCCAGCAGCTGGACTCCATTTCCCAGCAACCCCTGCCCATATTGCTGTGACCAGTTTCCATGGAGACCCCAGTAGTGGTGGCTGCATGGGGCAAGGGTTTCTATGGAGACTGGCCCGAGCAGCACTGGCAGAGCACACAGCTGGGGAGGGAGCTGCTCCAGGGTCCAAGATGAGATCTTGGGATTGTGGCAGCATGGTCCAGACCTGGGGCAGAGCCAGGGGTGCAATCGCCAAGGAGTGCAAACAGGAGGTGAAGAAGGTAGGAGGCAGGCTGCCTGCCCCTCTGCTTCTGCTTTTCCTGCCACAATAGTGTGGGGGGAACAAATTTAAGATGACCACAGTTTGATCTATAAATCACAGACCTAAAGCTGATGTGTGCACTAAACATTTCTTTCAGGCTAAACGAAACAATTAAGCCCCTTTAAGCAAGGTAGCTGGAAAAAACCTTACTATCACTGAGCCACGTGGCTTTCCCTATTTGGTGGCTAACACAAGGGTTATGGACAAGATGCATGTGAGAAAGCGAAAAGACAGTAAAAGAACATTTAGTTATACAATCAAGTTCTACTTGTTTCACAAGACCGATTACCTTCAGTGTACAAAATGGACCATGAATAATGCAAAGAATTTCAAGACAGAGGATGTTCTTTTACACTCCAGGCATTAGATTAAAAGCCAAAAGAGCCTGGCTGTATCAAATTCACTACATGATGTCACATAAGACCAACACAACAAACATATGCAAGTGGAGCAAATTCATTCTACTTAACCTAACTTTTGAATGCATGACATTATAACCTTAACATTTACTTTTCCCCATAGATATCAGGCTATATCTCCAGACACATAAGTCCTTTGATTTTGATTTCCTATTGCAAGCTGCATTTTCAATATGTTTCATTTGTGGAGGTAAGGAGGAGAGAATGCAACAGAGCAAGACATTCCTTACCTAGCCTGACTGTACCTTCTCTAGTACCAACAAGTGTGGGTTGGACACTACCCCCTCGGCCTTCAGTTTCAGAGCCATTTTGTTCTGTTCTGACATCAGTAGATAGCCCAGCAGCATTGTTAATTTTACGAGAGGGTATGCCTGCAAGAAAGGAAAGGACAGTTTTCAAAAAAAACCGCTCGCACTTTTTCTTGTAATATTTCAGGAACTTCATCCGTGCATGTTATTTCTAAAATTTAAAAAGGAAAAGGGTTTGTTTTTTTTTAAGTTCATAAAATAATTCTAGAAATTATAGCTTCATCCCTTCTACGTTAATAACCAAATCCTTTTCTGACAATGGTTTGAAATAACCTCTTGCTGACAAGTGTCAGAAGCCATATAGTTCTCGTACTTTACGTAGTATTTAAGACCCACGCTTTACTGTTCAAAACAGTGCCATTGCTCTTGGATTTAACTTTTCTCCAGTTTTGTTAAGTTTTGCAGATTTGTGCAAGTGTTTAAAATAAATCTGCTTTGAAAAATCGACTCAACTTATGGAGATAAGTAGCTCCCATGGCAGGAAACGGTCCTCCCCACTAGGAAAAGAAATCGTAAGTGAATTTCATTCTCCATTCCACTTTCTTGTGCATTCATCCAGTATTTTTTCCCACAGCTATATCATGTATAGTCTCTGGTGGTGCATACAGGCAATGAAAGCAAATGAGCAAATACTCAACTATGAAGAGATGTATACCATGTTGCACCAAAGTGTACTGTTTACCAGCTTCACATAAAAGCCTTTACCAAACAATATAGTCTGTTGCCCATAGACTAATGGTTCTGTTGACAACTTTTCAAGCCAACAACCCTACAAGACTATCAAATATAACATTCCATATATTGAAATGACACAATAAATCCAGTAAAAGAACAGAGAAGTACCAGGAGGAGGTAGGTAGCCATGAAAAAGGACACTGCCACATGATGAACGTTCTAGCTCTTCACATAAGAGCAATCTTCTTACTAAGAAAAAAAAAATAGCATCAAACACAAAAACCTTTAAATGAATCTTTCAGGCTTTTAAACCTTGTTTTTAAAATCAATCTTTACAATACAACAGCAAATACTTGAAATACCACAATTTCTCTATAGACAAATTTGTTAATCATTCTGGCTTAGAGATGTTCAAAGTTTTAAAATCATAAGAAGAGTATTATTACGGCAATGCCAAGTATTAGAAATCACATAAAAACATTTACCTAAAGGAGTGATTCCATAAAATTCAGCTTCATGTCTGAGAACATTAATACTTACTCCCCTGGAGGTGAAAGAAAGAGGAAAACAATGTCTTGAAAATATGTATTTTCCTTTTAAAAGAGGGAACATTATATTTTTTTTTTTAAACTAGGGTTTCTCTCTCAGGAAGTTTTTGGTTAAAATAAAGCTTCAGATCTAAACCTACTGGAAAACCTCAATTTAATAAACTAAGGCTGCTTGCAGATGTTAAAAATGTGCTTTACCGGAAGCAGCAGCACATTACTTCAACCCAGCTCTGCAGCGTCTGTAAAGATCGGGTCTTTCAGCAAGGCTTATTGGCACTTTTAGTGAAAGCTGATCAATCAGCTATTAGATAAAGTGCCAAAAAGCCCCACTAAAGTGCCCAATCTTTACTTCAACCCAGCTCTCCTGACATCTGTAATGCACTGCCTCTTCTGGGCATGCTGGGGCTCAGTGTGGGAATGTGCTGAGTTTAAAGTACAGTGTCTTTTTTTTCCCCTCCACATCTGCCAGTACCCCAGAAGTATTTCCACCCTAGAATTGAAATAGCCCATTGTTTGAAATAAAGTAGTTTTTTTTTTAAAACTCTAGGTTAAGATCACTAAATTGAAGTTAGCATTACAGAAAAGCCTGCAGAAATTTGACTGAGAAATGTACCATATGTTACAAAACTGACATTATAACCAACTATAAATAAAAACTTTCAGTCCTATACTTCATACCAGTGACTAAGCAAGAGTAGTTGCTTTAGGGTCTAGTGCCCAATTTACTAGTCATATGATAGAATGTTTAATTTATCCATAGAATTAGAAAAGTCCTATCATGTAAAATTTCCACACTTGCAAACTATATTTTGGCAACTCTCTCAAAGAACCAGAACTTCTTACCGCAAGTCTAGCTCCTTTGTACGAAGAAAATTTAAAATGGGTGCAAATGCTGCTGGATCTCTATCAATAAATATCTACAAATAAAGAGAATTTTAATACATTAAAAGTATGCTTTAAAATACTAGCTCCACTAACAAGACTATACTTCTGTCTGAAAGGAGAGGATACACCCTTTGCAGTCTCAAATTCATCTACAGTGGGTGCTTCTACACATGCACTACTGCGGAGCAGACTAATTAGCTCTGCAGTAAAGCATCACTGTCTACAGATACACCAGCATTAGGGTGCAGTAAACTAATTAACTCCACTGTAAGATAGTACCGTTTCCAAGTAATTACAGCAGAGTAATTTAAATGCACTGAAACATATCTAGATGCTGACCACAGGTATAAATTGGACCCAGTCAGCCAGGGCCCTGCTTCACCCTGGCTCAAACTGCTGCTGTCCCAGATGCACATGGACACTGCACCCAAAAGCAGTTTACTCTAGCTCAAACTGCTCCAGAGTTGACTGCTTCGCATTAATTTCATGTGTAGAAGCACCCACTGAGTGGGAGTTAGCGTACAAGGCACTCAATCACAAGATTTAGTCCAGGATGTTTAAGCATGTGCACAAGCACATATAAAAGCCATTACCACCACACACACACACCCCTAAGCAGTTTCATCCCTACCAACTTTCTACAGAGGTACTTATAGCGATCTCTTAAATCAAAAATATAAACTTGATCCCATGTACCTTTTTAAAAGAGAATGAACAATGAATGAAACTGGGTTAAAGTTGCAAGGGCTACCCTTGTATTGAAACAGGAGCACACAGATGTAAAAGTTACAGCCTATAGCTTATATCAGTACAATTTGATATTGATAACATTGTTACATCTGTCTATACCCAGATACTATTGTGATAAGTAATAATATAAAACCATAAGACAGACATTCCAAAGTGTTGTTCGTCTCCTTGACTTTCTGATGAACAAGTTTGTTACCACACATCCTTTTCCGGAAGTTCACTGTAAGGTCCCTTCATGATGGATAAAATAAACTAAAAAGCATATTACAGGCATTAGCTCCTAAGTCTCACTGACTCCCGAATAACTCCACCTTTGAGAAACCTGAGACCTCGAACAAAGGCAGGAGTAGTAATTTGCATTATCATCACAGAGCCTCACCACAGAGCTCAGAGGCATCTTACCAGATAAGAAATGCCTGCCCAGAGGAGCTTTCTATCTATTTACTCCTCTGTGAAATATGAAACACCATAACCAGAAGGAAATACAAATAGAACCTGCTTACCAAACAACTTTGAGGTAAACAGATTACTCCAACTTTTCTGAGCCTACTTTGCATATAAAATGAACTTTTCCAAACAGGAGATTTTACCACACCTTCAATTCTCCTACAAAATATGAACTTTCATTTCTACCCAGGAGAACTTTTACAGTCTTTTCTCCAGTGCCTAATGAAGGGTGTTTGTGCCCAAAAGCATGCAATTAAAAAATTGTTTTTTGCAAAAATCCAGTTGGTCTAATAAAAGTCATCACATCTACCACAAGTTCCAATTGCTTTTACCATTAGCCTTTAACTTAACAACTGACTTTTCTGAACCTGTGTGTGGTAGAAGTGGAAGCGATGCTAGCATAAACATGGCCCATATATATTACCAAAATAGTTACACACTATTTTACAAGGCTTTAGGAAACCTAGAGAAAAGTTAACTATTCAAGATTAATATCTGATCATCTAATAAAAATATATTAATTCCTTAAGATGTCTAATCTGCTATGTTTACTATATCTGTATGGTTGACCTAATAGTTTATCATATTAGAACTAAACAGTAATATAGGTAACCTTTGGTATAATACAGATTTGGAAACAAGCATTCATCATTTATCCATGGCATTACTCACAGCACCAGTTTCATCTTTAAGCGTTGAAATCCTTCCACTCAGCAAACTAGAAAGAATTAAGAAGTTATTTTAGTTAAAATGTAGTCTATAAAGCATGTTATAGGATGAGAATATTTCTCTCCAGTATTTCTCTCCAGGCTGAAGAACCTGTTCAATTTTTCATCAGAAGTTACCCAATAACTGTGCATGCACCAAGATTGTGGAGACTTCATGGACTCACCACCTAGAAGTTTAACAATCTCAGGAAGGATGAAAATAAAAAAAAATAAAAAAAATTCAGATACTTTGCAACAGAGCATGAGCGTTTAATGTACAAAACTGTGTTCATGTAGCAAAGGTAAAATAAAGATTTGCTTGAATCTTTAGCACAGAGTATTAAGAGAAATTCCTGCTAAGCTGTATGAAGGGAAGGCACGGAGAACTGGTCATTTCCCTGGAACTCCATTTATTCTATCATTTCAGAGTACTACAACAGGTATTGTTACCAATAGCCTTCACTCACCCTCCTCTTACGTTTCACCTGAAGACACTAGCACTACAGCAGATGCAGCCAGAAGCAGAGATGCAAAGAGAAGGACAGAATTGAGAAAATTCAACCACAAGCCAAATCTCCATCTATAGGAGGTAACAATGTCCCTTATCAGGAACTGAAAACAGGGTATTAAGTTGGGGGAGAGGGGGTGGCAAAGAGACTATAAAAAAACTGATAGGTTACATGTCAGTGAAATTAATTATAGCTTATATTCTACAGGACATTTAAAGAAAGAAAAAAAAAGCCCAATGAGAAGTGTACTTTTTGGAGTATGTATACTATTTGGCAGACACTAGGGACATTTTCAAATATGAAGACAAAAATATGTAAACATCGAATTACTCACAGCTACTGCTGGATCATACAAAAGAAAAGATATTCTAAATGTAGTCCCAAACAATGTGCACCAATTCCATCAAAAATAAACACTGTTAACAACACTAAGCAAGAGTGGCTCTAAATAGTACAAGTAATGCAGTATCCGGGCTGCTTTACAATATCCCAAAAATCAACTGCTATTCTGTAGAGAAACAAGTGCACCTATCTTCTTAAAAAAATCAGGAGAGTGTCTGGGGATTAAGGAAAGCTTCCTTCAGAAACAAAAATCTTTACTTTCAGAAAAATTAGTTCAAACTTATTTAGTGCATTGAGGGCATCTCAGTGCCTAACAGTGGCTACTTCTACACGTGCTACTCATTCAAAGTAGGCTTACTGCATAGTAAAAATACTGTCCAGCAAGCCTATCCAGGAGCACATCTACACATGCTCCCTCTTCTGAGATTTGCTCCCAATGGGCACATCCAGGTGAGCGTGGACATTTGTGTCCTCGGAGACAAGTAGCAGCAGCATACCTTGTGTTGCTGCTACTTGTCCCTGAGGAATGCTCTCAGAGGACAGTGAAAGATAAACCTTACAGGCATGAAAACACTGTCTTATGAAAAGAGATTAGGAGAGTCGGGAAGAAGACAAAAGGGATGATAGGGGGTTGAACAATGAACAGCCTAAAGAAAGCAAATTAAAAAAAAACAAAACATTTACAATTCTTACGTTATAGGAATAATCAGACATTTAAATGAAATAAAGACAGATGTGAAACCAAAAGGAGTTTATAACAATGCATAATCCACCGTGCTATTAGACAGGGTAAAACTATGTTTATGAAAGCAAATAAACCTTCATACTTAAGTGAAAACTAATCATTGATCAATGGGGGTTAGGAAGAAACTGATTTTGTGAGCTGTTTAATCTTTCCTCTCAATTCACTCAGAGAATGAACATAGGTTCATAGGGATTAATATGATCTGGATTTGCACTCATGTTTTAAAACTTTTGTACTCTAATTTTGTCCAAATAGTTCTATAAGTGGCTTCTGAGTGAAAGCCATTCTTTTATATAAAATCTGTTTATACACTAAGTAGATGAAAAATTATTATAGAGAAAAAAAAATTGTGTGGACCAAGCTCATGCAAGTAAGTCTCTTGCAATTCTAATTATGAAAGGAGATCCTGCAACAACAGCCGGGAAGTTAAGACACAGATCTAATGCTGGCTGAACTCAGCTCCTTCCCCACCAAGCAAGTCAGTCACAGAAGGATGAAGTTTCCTTCAAGCTCACCATTTCTTCTGCTGATTAATGGAGCGAAGGAAGGAGACGGAATTATTATGGATTTTTTTTTTTTGTAATCAAACTTCCACAAGTGTTTGTGACAAGAAAAGCTAGCTAAAAAAAAAGTTAGCTAAAATACTTAAAAATATAAACGAAAAGTTGAAATACCTGGAAAAAAAGGAGTCTGGAATCCATGTTAGTGTTTGTCTTGAAGTGCTGAACCTATAAAGCCAAAAATCAGAAGTAAAGGATCATATATCAATACATATGGCATATCAAGGTGGCGTTTTTGGTTTTTCAAGATGGTTTAGAAAGAAGTGCTACAGAAATAATCACAGAAACTTGAATCCTGAGAGAATTCCTTATTGTCTGTGTTATCCAAAAGATACGCGTGAAAGAATCCTATTATTATTCCTTAGTTACTATTTGAAACATATTAGCATTCCTAAGCTCCAAATCAGTAACTTATTCATAGTGCTATACAAACACAGTGGAAATAACTATTTCAAATATCTTCCAATCTAGTGCCTTCTAATTCATGTATCTGAATAATTTTATGCAAGAAGGCTGATCTGTGCTACTCCAATGTAGGGCTCAATGATAACCATTAATAATTTATGCAATAAACAGAAGGAAAATTAGGATAGCAATACATGTAGATCTTGAGTTGAGATGAACAGGTTAGATGATACCAAAAGAGTAACATTCTGATTATTAATCATAGGGTAGGTAGAAAAACAGGAAATGAAGTAGCTGAAATGTATCTTGGAATACAAGTTACAAATCTTCTAAATCAGTGGTGCTCAAAGTACAGCCTGCAGGTCAGATCTAGCCCATGGAGATCACCGTGGGTTTGGAAATGTGGTGGCAGGGAGAGGTAGCCATGTTAATTGCCACGGCCCTAGGAACAATTAACACTGCCCCCCCCCTCCCCCCCCCCACACACCATACTGGATGGCATGGTCCCACATGCTGGATTGGGCCAGCGTGTAGCCCCAGACCTGGATCACGGGCCAGATCCAGCCTATAGACCGGCTGCACCCCACTCATCCATACGCCAGAAAGGTTGAACACCACTTTTCTAAATGGTTTCAGTATTGGGGAATCTTAAAGAGGACTTCATTGATACAAACTATTTTGAAAGGGGAGCAGCTAAGAAGAAATTCAAGAATAAAGTATGAATGCTTCATAAACACTTATTATAATAAATAGATGCATTTCAATATTTCTTCCATAAAAGAACATGCATTTATGTATTTAGCATCTGGCCCCAATTCATATTTTCAATGCCTGTATTTCCTATTTACTGAAGAAACCATTACTTTCTGCTTCCGTAAAGAGAGAAAGCACAACAATTACACACAATACTCTTCTGTACTACATACAATGAAGATTGCCTTCAGTTGGTCAGCAACTGGATACAAAAATGACAAAGCCAAATCTGTTCTGAACAAAGAAATCTACAGCACTGGCATTCTGAGCATGAACGACATGTAAGGCAAAATTTTTTTCCTTCCTGCCAAAATAAGAACCAAAGCAATTTGCTACTTAAAGTTTAAGGAGATTTTCTGCTTTAACTTTTTTACTGGAGATTTACTAAAGCATAGTTTATTTTATTATATAGGAACTAATATATTTTCCCCTTAAAAAGATATCCAGGCAACCGCAACTAGATATAAATCAAAGATTCAGAATAAGAAATGCTAACTCATTCAGATAGGCATATGCGTTCATAGGCAAGAGTCTACTCCATCAGATGCTAATGTTCAAATATGGAAGCTTATGATAAATTCCTAAATCTATATTCATACACATAACCAACAATAGTTTAGTTCTTAAAGACACTAAAAAAATTAAAGCCTTAAAAAGGAGCCTAACTTAAAAGTACCTAGTATAAGCAGCTAAAAGAATTAAAAGGAAAAAAATTGCAAGAAAAAAATTGTTTAATTCCTGAGGATTAAATACAAGCAAGGAAATCATGTCAGCCAGAAACTAGCACTTAGAAACAGTAGTAGGCCAGAAATTAGTAATAAAGTTATCAAATTACAGGAAGTCCTTGCTGGCCTATAGCACAATTTATTATGCATTACCTAAGTATCCTAAAACTAGTAGGGTTACAGTTAATTTGAATATAACACTAGTAATAATTTACTACTGCGCCGTTCCAAAAAAAGGGCGGGGGGGAAACATACACCGCCCTCCATAACACTTTCATTCCTGGGACTCAGAAGTAAGATTTCCTAGTACAGATTATATACACACCAACATATATCCAATTGTTCAGTTCATCAGGGTAGTTCTCTCTGTCTCCCTCAGAGCTATACTTCTTAAAGTATCACTGTATTTATAAAAAACAATTTCTGTTTTTAAGAATCACAAAGATAATGAAAACTGGAAATATAAAAGTTTGAACCGACTATCAGCTTTGCATAGCATTAGATCATATTTGCAAACAGGAGATATAAAATGAGCTAATGCCCTAAGTACAGGGTATGTTACAGATAGTTGATCAATATGGCTCGATGGGCCCAGAAATATTAACCGCACTGAGTGGAAAAGAACAATCAACCAAGTGAAAACAACTTATCCTAGGCTCCAGGGTGTTTGATGAAGAATCAGTGTACACACATGCAACACATACATTGGTGTCATTTACATCAGTGTCTAGAGCAGAGACCGGACTAATTCGTCTTGTGTAGCTGCCCTCCAGTCACAGTAACATAACAGCACCTCACCGCAAGATAACAAGGAGTCAATAGCAGCCTTTTTCTTGCATTGAGCAAAAAGCTAATCTTGGATTAAATCAGCAAGAGCTGACAAAATCGATTATAGCTGCGGACCCCTTATTTCTGGCCCAGCCTAACTTGCATAACTACAGAGTTAGTCTTAACTTTCCAAAGGGTAACTTTTCCCCTAGAGTAGAGTGAACCGACAGTGGAGCATTATGATGGCATGTACCCACCATTTCACATTTACACCAACACAAGAGGAACATAAACCAGTGTAGATATGCTGCATGCCTGCACACACACTGTCTTGTTCTGACAGTGTACATAAAGCACAGGAGTTCCACACGTGACTTGAAGTAGCCTGGGTTTTGGTTGTAGCAGTGTTGGTCTAAGGACTAGGCAGGCAAGGTTCTTTGAGTAGATGTGATATCTTGTATTACACCAGCTGAGTACTCTCTGCAGCTATGTATCCCTATGGGTACTTGGAAAGGTGATCAGGAGTACATGTGGGTGGGCAGGGATGGAGTGGGGGAAGAGGGGGTGAGGGCAGCAGCACCCCCCTCACCCCATGTCCATCTGCAGAAGGGCTCACATGTGGCGACCACCACCCCACTATTTCCCAGGAGCAGGGCCAGGAGGGTGGGGCGAGAGCAGCAGCACCCCTCTGTGGGCAGCACGGGCACCACCTGGCTGGCAGCTCCATGGGCCACTGATGGGCTTTGCACCTGGCCAATTGTGCGCCACCTGTCAGCAGCCCTCAGAACCACACATGCAAATGCCATGGGAAAGCAGGGTGGGGCAGTGGTGGTGACAGCAGTTGCCATGTGTGAGGCCCCCCCACATTCAGCTGCCACCACCAAAAGAGGTACACTTGTTAAAAACAGTTGAAAACCCCTATACTAAGTGATTATTTCACTGCTTATTTCACATTAACAGAAGAGTGATGCAGCTGTGACAGTCTAGAAATTATGAGACAAGGATTTTTTAGAGTGGTATCTTTTACTGGACCTCCCTCCAATCCTTGACGAAGACAAGTTTTCAAATGCAAAACATTCTAACTCTATCTCAGCTACACAGTTGGTCCAATAAAAGATAACACCCTAAGAAATCTTTGCCTCACTGTAGCAGAAACATTCAGCTAAAATATACATCTCTCAAGCGGGTCTACCAATTGCCATATTTGGGGTCAGGAGGGAATTGTACCTCAGGGTCAGATTGGTATGGACTGCAGGGAGAGGGTGGGTTGTTTTTGGGGGGGCGTTTTGCTTTCCTCTGTAGCAGGATGGCATGGCCCTCTTCCTGGGATCTCTTGAGTATTTATTAACAACCCTTTATTGAAGCAGGACACTGGCAGCCATGGTTCCCCTGCTTCACCTGTGGCAAGCTGAGGTGTTATATCTTGTATCTTGTATCCTGTCAGGGTTGGTGGTCACAAAGAGGTTAGAAGAGTTTAGATTATGGATTTGTGTATGATGTTTGAAAAGGGATAATCCTGCCTTGGGCAGGGGGTTGAATCAGATGACCTCAGGGGTCCCTTCCAGCCCTCCTTCTCCACGATACCATGATATGCCCAAGATCCAAGAGCCTCAGTTTCTCCTATTCAACTGTCAGAATTGTCAGGCTCCCTCTGACATCTTACAGAGTAGTGATTCATTTTCATAAACAATCCTCTGCTGTGCTGGGAAATCAGAAGTCGGACAACATTTACAGCATAGCTGTTTACTGTGCACAGCCATGGGGTAACTGGCATCAAAAGCAATAATGCTGCAGTGATTATTCTTGCTTCCCTGTTCTATTTCACAGGTTTGATCAGCAACTCTCCAGCAGGCTGCCTGGAGACCCTCTTGATGGCACCGTGGGGCAACATGCAACATTGGAACCCTGAGGGCTGCAAACACAATTCACAATACCACAACAGTCATAAGGAAGCAGGGCTGGAAAGGATCAGAGGTTATCTAGCCCAGTGGTTCTCAACCTTTTTTGTGCCGGGACCCATTTGTAAACATCAAGGGCCAGTCCTCACCCAGTGCCTCTCACTCCCAACCTGCTGCCCTCAGCTCCCCAGTGTGTCACCTGGTCCTCTGCCACCCTGCAAGGGAAAAGCCACCATTTCCCACATTTTTCTCCTTTAAAGGAGAACTCATTTTTAGTTTGTTCACAACCCTTTCAGATATTCTTGCAACCAACTTTTGGCTCATGACCTATGACAGCCACCGCTCTAGTCCAACCCCCAGCCTGAGGCAGCCCCCACATTTCTACCCTAGCCAGGTGTGTATTCCAAGCCAAATTCCAAATCTGAGTCAGTCCAGAACCATAAGTGGTCTTACTACTGGCAGCCATCCTCCAGCCCCATCTGGGGCTTCAGATGTTTCCCAAACCTTTGGAGGGCATCCTGCAGCTGGCCTCAGGACCTGAAGCAGAGCAGGACCTGTAGCCAGCCCTACACTGCAGCAACCCAGAGCTGGCGGCTTCGTGACTGCTTTGCAACAGGTTGACCGCAAGCTGCTGTTATATTTTTCTACTGGCAAAGCCTGCAAGCCCGACTCTTCCAGGGGGGAGCCTCCGGCCTGAAAAAGGCTGAACACCACAGCACTGGAGACATCCACC
>NW_017729022.1:164843986-164844377 GCF_001723915.1 Gavialis gangeticus | reverse complement strand
CTGAACACCACAGCACTGGAGACATCCACCCCACCTCTGCCTCCCACCTCACAGAGCCAGGGTAGAAAGTCCCCACCCCCCAGAGGGTACACCCCCACCCCCCTGCTACCAATCAGGGGATCCCCCATTCAGCCAAGCAGGTAGAACCATTCTGCAAGGGGAGGGCGCAGCACCCCCTGTTCAGGGTCAGGTTCTAGAACACCCCCCCTTGCTTCCTCCCAGTGGTCCCGCCCGGCCCCGACACCCCTCCCTCCTACCGAACCTCAGGCACCCAAGTGGGCGGAACCATTCTGCGAAGGGTGGAGGGCGGGGGCTGCGAGCACCCTCTACTCTGGGTGAGGTTCTAGAGCCACCCCCCCATGCCTGCCCGTGTTGACATCCCAGCTGCCCC
>NW_017729022.1:164833181-164838529 GCF_001723915.1 Gavialis gangeticus | reverse complement strand
TCAGGCCGGGAAAGGCCGCGCCGCCGCCGCTACTTTCCTCGGCCGCAGCCGGGCGGAAAGTGCCATGGCAACGCGCGGCACCTGGAGGACGGCGCGCCACGCGGAGCAAAATAGGCCGTACGCTTCGCGAGACTATCGAGGGGTGGCAGGGAGAGGCGGGGCTGAGAGGCGCGGGAAGGCAGCTTCCCAAAGGCCGCGCCCCGCCCCCAGTGCTGCCAGGTGCACGGGAATGACCGTATTTATTCGGCATTGATTTACCGTATTTATAAGACAATTTCACCCATGTGGATCAATACCAGTAAAAGTGCTCAAAGCTAAGAATCGGAGCTCGTGGCAAAGGGGATCCTTTTTTGTTAGACCAACTAGATATGGGCAAGAAAAAATTCTTTTGTTTTTTAAATTTAAATACTTAAACATTTAACTTCCAAATTTAAATGTATTCAATCCAATTTTTTACCCTCAAGTGTCTAGGTGGTCTAAGAAAAGAGGTCGCCTCTGCCACGAGTTCTGATTCCTTTTGCCTCTAGGCCAGCAGTTCCCCATCTGTGGTACCCGTACCACCAGTGGTACGCAGACAACCTGTCAGTGGTATGTGTTAACAGATTTATTAGAATGACTTTATATGACAAAAATGAGCTGGTAGCACTTCAGGTTGAATTGAAAAAATCAGCTGGTGGTACTTAAGGGTGTATTGTTTTAAATTGGTGGTGCGCAATCTGTCAGAGTTTGGGAACCGCTGCTCTAGACCAATATGGCTACGACCTCCTGGGGTCCCTTCCAACCCTAATTTTCTATGATGCTCTGAAAAACCTGGATACCCAAAACCTCTGATAATTTCTGAGGCAGCTAATTGATGCAGTATATGCTAAACTCAAGTCACCCTGAGGGTATTTTAACTGACTTTTAGGTTTGAGGTTTTTTGGGCCAGGGGTTGAATTTTTCGTGTTCCAGGTCAAATCAGCCAAATCAGTTCCGCATCCTCTTGATTGAGCAACACTCAATTGTTCAAACACCACATGTGGCACTACAACCGGCAAGTATCCTTTTCAGTCTGGGGCTTCAGATATTCCTAAATCCTTTGACGGGCATCCTAGATCTAGGCCCAAGCCTGGAGGTCTTAGGGTTTGGATGCCCCAAAGTCTCACTTGCCCTCAGTCAATGGCCACAGGAGCAAATTACGGAGCAGTTTCCCATTTCCATAAAGGAGGCATGTAGCCAAGATCCTCCTCCTGGAAGCTGCCCACTGGGAGGCTACACCAGGCTCTTCCAAAGTGTCCTGTCCACAGCGCATTGGACAGGGGTACACCTACTACTACACAATGTCATTCAAATCCATCTTAGCTGGGCCAACAGACCAGTGCAGCAACTCCTTTTTTTTTTTTCCTTTTTTTTTTTAAGAGAGAGAATTTTTCATGTTCCAATCTAAATCAATTCCAAATCCGCGAGTCAGTCCAGAACCATAAATGGCTCTGCAACCAGCAAACATCCTCCACCCCACCTGGGGCTTCAGATGTTTCCAAATCCTTTGGCAGGCATCCTATGTGCAGGCCCACCTGGAGGCTTGGGTTTAAGGTGCCCCCGACCTTTGCTTGCCCTCAGCCATAAGACTGCAGGAGCAAGCTAGGGAGGAGTCTCCCATTTCCATAAAGTGAGCATAAAGCCAAGATCTTCCCACTTGAGTAGCAAGTGGGAGGTTGACTATGTATCACCTCCACAGGTACTACCCCATGGCAGAAAAGTGGTTATCTCCGGGTACGACTAGGAGAACCACCCTGGTGGTCATGGTATTTCCTCTACACTTTTTTTTTTAATTTAAATTTTCCTTGGTTCAAGCCAAATCAATTCCAAATCCATGAGTCAGTCCAGAACCATAAGTGGCCCTGCAACCAGCAAACATCCTCCACCCCCATCCGGGGCTTCAGATGTTTCCAAAGTCTTTTGTTCTACATGCATGCCCAAGCCTGGAAGCTTGAGGTTTGGATGCCCCAAGTTTCACCTGCCTTCAACCATATGGCCACAGGAACAAGCTAGGGAGAAGCCTCATAAAACGGGCATTAAGCCCCAACACCTCAGCAGTTACTAAGCTATTCCAGAAAAACAGTTATCCCTGTGAGCCTTAAGAAAAACTGCCTTCTTGGACCCAGATACATGGTGTTTCCTCTTAGGTTTGCTATCTCTCTTATGACTGCTTACCTCAAAGCAATGCTTCAACTTTGTCTCAATTCTCACTTACTCACTGGCAACTTACAGTAAGCAATATAAAGTAAATAAGAAGACTTATATGCATACTTATTTGCATTTTTTTTCAGTATATGATAGTTTTTCAACAAATACAATCATTTTGAGCTTGCAATATGATAATTTCATATTTAAGACCGGCAACACCGGCTGGGGCTGCCTCGCAGGGTTGTGGCATAATGCGACTTAAGATCAATGATGAATGTCCACAGCCAAGCTGTGAGGTGAAATTCGCTTGAACAAAAGGGCCTCTCTAAGAGTCCTAGCACCATTTAAATTCAGCGTTGTCATTCTAAAAGAGCAGGGTAGACAAAGGGGTAATAAATTTGCATTAGAAACTACAACCCCTTTATGCTGCAAAGGATGGGTATCTGCGTGTTTCAAATGGGCCCACACAGAGAGACAAACTGATCGTGTGAGTAGGAATGAAGTGCCTTGAAAACCCTGAGTGGTGTATGTTGTTGTAGTGAGTGCACATTTCAATCCTCAGCTAAAATTGCATCCAAAGAGGGGTCTACTTGGAGTTAAGGAGTTGCTCCATCCTCCCAAGCACCACAGAGCTTCCCAAATAAAGAGTGTAATTATGAATTTCACCTGACTACACATAACTTGGCCATAACTTGACAGTACACATCAGCAGAACCATTTCCATTAGGGCTGTGCAAAGCTTTGGGTGCTGATTTGATTCTAAGGAGATTTTGGCTTGATTCGGCAGCTGAATTTCTGAATTCAAATTGAAACAGGAGACCAATTAAAAGGTCTGAATCTATTTGAAGCTCTCCAAATCAATTCAGAAAAGATTCCAAGAGCTTTGGAGATTTTAGAATCCCTGCTGGCTGCTGCAGGGTGCTGGACCCAGACTCTGTGCTGGTAGGTGGGGGGTGGGGGACTGAAAGGGGAGAGGGAACCATGGGGGGATCCCTGCCAGGCCCCATCCCCTGCCTGCTCCCCTAGCCCTCCTGGGCACCCCCTGATCCCCACCTGCTCTCCCAGATCCCTCCATGGCTGCCCTGCCCACCCCAGCTCCTGGCTCTTTAAAAAAAAAGGAAAAAAAAGCCTGCACTCACCATCTGCTGCAGCAGCCGTTGGGGCTTCTGAGGGCTCGTGGCAGAGCCCCCCATGCAGCACGGGACAGTGGGGGGCAGCGGTGATTGCCCCCCCCCCCCCAGTCTGGCAGCAGCTGGTGAGTACCAGGCTTTTTTTTTTAAAGAGCTAGGAGCTGGGGCTGGGCAGGGTAGCCATTGATGGGGCTGGGAGAGCGGGTGGGGGATGGGGCTGATTTGGCCAATTCAGCAGTGGCCAAATCAATTCAGGACAGTGATTCGAATCCCCAGATCAAATCACTGTCCCCCAACTCGGCCAAATCCAAAGTGAATACTAGCCACTTTGCACAGGCCTAATTTCCATTAACATCCAACTTAATTTGAAGGCATGCCTCCGGGGAAAGTCATTGTAAAAAAAGGCTACATAGAAATTGTAGTAATCACATAAGGAAACTTCCTACCACTGTATCTTTGTGGTAAACAGACACATTTGCCTTAATTAGTGGTCATTTACAGTAGTACAATCGTTATTGCTAAAAGCCACTCACTCAAACTTTAACTCACTGAAACATCAACATCAATGTTGGCCTTCTGCTTGGAAGTACTGTACTACAGTCAGTACATGTTGTACCTAATATTACTGCATCAGAAGAAAATTTAGAAAAGTATCTGACTTTTTTGCAGTTGGTTCCCATACATCTGACAAGACTTTGTGTGTAGTCAGTTTTAGTATTCTGTACAGACCCATAGCATAAGAGACTTCTGCAGACATGGAATTACAGAGTTCTGTGATCCCAATGCAGAACTGAGTCCTTAATTGTTCTGTTTCCCCTGTTGTTCATGTGGCTTTTTACATAGGAGCATGGGAGAGAAAAGCATTGTAAACATAGGAATTTGTGACTAAAAACACAAAAAAATGGTAGGCAGAGTTCAGGGCCATTGTAGGATCTGAAACTATTGTAGCACTCTTTTTTTTTCTTTAACTGGATTGACTGGATTCTGGGGAGCTTCCCATGTTGATTGACAGTGGCAGGGTTCCTACCTTATAAGCTTAGTTTTGCTCACCACTAAAAATTGTCTTTGTTAGTATCAGAAGTTTTAGGAACATAACTTAGGGCTCAACAGAAGTGACAATTTTCTCCCAATCTGGCCATAAAAAGTGGTCTATGTCCATGACCAAACACAAATGCACGGCTGCAGACCACTTCAAAGATGGCCAATTGGTAGGGCTGTGCAAAGCTTCGGTCCCTGATTCAATTCAATGGAGATTTGGCCCAATTCAGTGGCCAAATCTCCAAATCCACATCAAATCACAGGACCCTTTAATCTCTCCAAATCAATTTGGAGAGATTTAGAAAGATTCGGTGATTCAGACATAGACACAGCTTTAAATGTTTTTACTATATCCCTCTAGGTAGCAGGTGGATCATGAGTGATGCAGTGCTGGGACGCATGGAATGTCCCACAGAAGCACAGCAGGCTTCCCAGCACACTCGGCAGCAGGCTCAGAAGTGGACCAGAAGCACTTCCTATCCATTTCCGGGTCTGCCAGGGAACACACTGGGGAGCTTCCCCCCGGCCTCCAGGCTTGGTGATTGGTGCCTCCTGGGTCTGGGGAGGCACCCGGGGTCCCCCTGCAGCCAGTCACTGAGCCGGGAAGGCATGGGCAGCCCCCCAGCGCACTCAGTGACAGACCCAGAAGTGGACCAGAAGTACTTTGGGGTTCACCATCAAGCATGTGGTGAACCCCACACTCCTGTGGGATGCTCCATGTGCCCCAGCATTGCAGTGATCAGGAGCTGCACATGGTACCTCAAGGTATGTAGAAAAAACTTTTGAAGTTGTGTCTATGTTCGAATCGCTGATTCTCTGAATCAACATTGAATCTTCAGATTCGGATTCAGCCAAATCGAATCAGGGACAGTGATTTGAATCAACGAATCGAATCACTGTCCCTGATTCAGGCTGAATCCAAATCAAATAGGGCCCACTTCGCACACCCCTACCAATTGGGTGAAAGTCAGAACCAGCAGTGCATGAGGGATCTGATGAAAACATTTCAAAACA
>NW_017729022.1:164826429-164828181 GCF_001723915.1 Gavialis gangeticus | reverse complement strand
CTTCGCACACCCCTACCAATTGGGTGAAAGTCAGAACCAGCAGTGCATGAGGGATCTGATGAAAACATTTCAAAACAGAATGTTTTCTGTAACTTCTGTCTGCACCTGTCACTGTTTTCAGAGGGAGCTTGGTCTGGTGGTTTTTCAGGCTCTGCTGAGGGGTGGGGTGGGTGTATTGGAGCCCCCCTCCTGAGGTAGGGGGAGCTCCAAATCACCTACCCCACCCTCCAGCACTGGCTGGGGAACACCTAGAACAAGCTCCTTCTCCCCTACTTTACCCCCTCCCATTCTGAAAAAGAGACAAGCTGGGAGAAAGGAGGAGCTGTTGCTAGGGGAAACCAGCTGCAGGCTCCCAGCCAGAAGCTAGATTGCCTTCCCCCCTGGAACCAACTGTGAACTTCTGTTTGGTCCTGGGGGTCGTTGTAACTCAGAACGCTTCCTGTAAAACATTCTCAGTTACAGCAGGGAGCTGCACTTCTGTCTGCAAAAGGTGAAATGGCCAAAGAAGTACTAGTGTCACTTCTCTATGAGATTCCTGTTGGCAAGTTCTTCCCTCATATGGGTGAGATTTTATATTAGCCTTATCTGGAGGCTTCAGGTGGGCAGCATATCCATGCTAAGGTGATCTAGTGACCTTGGTGATCTGACATCTCTTCCATGAAGCAGATTTTTCCTTTGTACAGGATACCTGTCAGGGTACATCTACACTATCAAAAGATTGCAGTAAGGCGTGGTCCAGTAAATCATGGCATACCTATTTCATGAGTGCTATACACTAGAAAGATGCATCTGAACTACAGCTGTCCTTAGTATGGTACTGGCCACATACCAATAAACACTCCCAAGACAGACAGACTAACATAAGTAATGATTTTTCCTGGTTTTAGAGCAGGCATGCCATGCTTGACTGAGGCCCTCTCTAACTCGGTCCTTTGATGGTATAGACATGCCTCAGATTTTTCACTGGATGCTGTGAGGTTCAGCAGCATCCCAATGCAGAGTTATAGAGCACGATTTAGTTTACAGTGGGTGTGTCTACATGAGATATTTACTGTGCAGTAGACTAATTAGCAATGCTGTAAATATCTCAGTATCTACATGTGCATCCCTATTAACTGGAGTCAATTAATTTACTCCACAGCAGAAGTAAATCCAGGTACTATCCTGGTGCAGAGTAAAAAAACGGCAACAGCACATGTATACATGCTGCCCCAGTTGGCTGGTGCGTGAGGGTGCTTCAGTGCAGGGGCTACCTGCCTACTAGCCCCACACCGAAGCATCCTCGTATCCCAGTCAACACCTCCATAGCACATTGAGCTTGGGGGAGCAGACCTGGGCTCAGGCTGACCTCCAGGGCCTCCTGCCAGCTGGGGCTGCTCCGACCCAGCTCAATATGCTGCATTCCTGGGTGCACATGCAAACATGCACATGGAAACAATAAACTCCAGTGCAATAAGTGCTGGAGTTTATTGCATTGCATTTATATGCATACGTAGACAAGTCCAGAAGGTAGTCCTTTCTGATTATATCTCTTTTCATATTTAACTCTGCATGTAAAACTTCTCTGAAGCTGCTGTTAACTCCAGAAGAAGCACTCTGAACATAAAATTTAAGCCCAACAAGCCAAAGATTACATGAGGCATAGAATGTAAAAACAAAAGAGAGAGAGAGAGTGTGTGTGTGTGTGTGTGTGCGTGTGTGCGCGTGTGTGTGTGTGTTTCATAGTTTCATAGTTTCTAGGGTCGGAAGGGA
>NW_017729022.1:164825730-164826418 GCF_001723915.1 Gavialis gangeticus | reverse complement strand
GGTCCCTTCCGACCCTAGAAACTATGAAACTATGACCCCAGGGAGAACTGGCGGACAAGCCTAATTACAGGCAACGGGGGGCCATAGCCCCAAGTGGGGGCAGGGCCCGTAGAGTGAAAGAGAGGGACCCCAGCTGGGGTAAAGGCATGGGTCCTGACCCGTAGGTGCCCAAGGCTTAGGGTGTTGAGGGTGCTAAGTAGGCACGGAGACCACAGTGAGCTCTCCGTTCCCTTCGGGGTCCTTCCCCTCTTTTTTTCTTTTTGACTTCACCTCACCAGTGGTGGGTTTGTTCATTTTGGTGTCACAACAGGTGTTTCAGGGAACAGGGGTTTAGAGTCCAGGCCATGGTAGTGGTCCCCTTTTAGGGCCCGTCCATTTCCATCTCCTTCAATGAGGGTAGGAGGTTGAGATCCTCAGCACCAGGTGAGAGTTGGTGGGTGAGGTCCTCAGCACCAGGCAAGGGTTGTCAGGACCTCGTGGAAGAAAAGGGAAAGAGGTGGCACAGGAACCCACTAGGGGCAGGTGCTAAGGGACCCAGAGAAGACAGGCCCAAAAGCTGTAGGTCTCCAGGCCCACCCACCAGAGTCCGACCAGGGGTCCAGGGTGATCGCCGTCATGAGGCGACATGGAGACCAGAGAAGATACCTGTGGGGGCTGACTGCAAACACAGACAATGGCTTTCTAGCTC
>NW_017729022.1:164808718-164820730 GCF_001723915.1 Gavialis gangeticus | reverse complement strand
CTGTAGGTCTCCAGGCCCACCCACCAGAGTCCGACCAGGGGTCCAGGGTGATCGCCGTCATGAGGCGACATGGAGACCAGAGAAGATACCTGTGGGGGCTGACTGCAAACACAGACAATGGCTTTCTAGCTCTACCTCTACTGCTTGGTACTTCTACTAGTCTCCCTGCACTGAACAAGTAATAATGAGGTTCCTTCGTGAATGGTCTTGCTCTTTCATTATTTAGGTTATACATTATACTGCACTTTTGTCCTGTATTCACTCCTCATAACTTCTCTTGGCTCCTGTTTTACAGCCCTCCTCCATCCCTTTAAGTAGACTATTTTCATTTTTATATGTAGCAATTAATACATGTGCTTTTTGTTCCATCTTCTATTTAGCTCAAAGTGAGCCTGCTTCTCCCCCAAACCTAAAGAAGGGTGTTTTGTGTTTGAAAGCTTGTCACACCCCACTCCCAACTATATAATTGATCCAATAAAAGATATCCCCTCCAAAAAAACAAAACAAAAACAAAAAATCCAAACAAAAAAAAGAAACCCCTTGTTTCTCATACACTTCTTGGACTATCACAGCTATAACACTCCAACCTCACTACAAGTTATACAGGCCATTCTTCTGTCATGGGGGCTCTCTCGCTCACTCCTGTTGAAGTCATTTCACTTGCAAGGAATAATTAAACATATTCCTTGGACTACACAGAGAGCACATGCATGTGCATGATTCTCTAACATAGACAGTAGATAATGCCTGGGGGATAGGGAAAGATCTGGGTTCTGCTTGCTTGCTGCTTCATTGAATATTTCACTATTTTATATTAAATGGTTAGAGCACTGGAACACAGGTCTTCCCCCTCCTGGCTAAATGTACTATAATGACTAGACTCATGGTCACAGAGTTGCTCCTTTCCTCTGTCTCCTCCTTCCTCTGCTAACAGATATTTGCTTATTCTATGCAAAAGCTTCAACAGGAGGGAAGACTCTCTAAAAGGTTTTGGAGTTTATGAAAGAAACTACTTAGGCACCTATGTCCTGGAGAAGATGTAGGGCTGTGCATCATGAGTATAGGGAGATGTCACCCTGCAGCTCAAGGGAAAGTATCATCTAAGCCCCAGAGAGTCATGGAATTCAAAACATGCTCCAGTTCAGCATTTCTTATAGGTTCCTCAACATTGTGCCTGTTTTGGATCTTTTTCTTTGTTACCCCATGCATTATATGAGGTGTCTAAATCACTTCTGAAGATGGGACTTAAACTCCTAAATGAAATGTTTTTAGATACGTTTAAAAATCTGATTCTCATCACTCTTAAAAATTCTATGCACTGTAAATATATTATTGGTTGCTTGTTTGCTTGTTGAACTGAAGGCCAGCCAAAAAGATATCTTAAAATAAGAAAATGGAACTGCTATATTCTAGGTGCAGTTGTAGAATTTACACACTAGAGGGCTCTATTGGCCTTGAAGTGGGACTCTAATATGTAACTCTATTTTATCTGGATCATACAAAATCACAAAATACATTTTTATGATGAGTTATCCTGACAGAGCAATTAAACTAGATCATTTGAAATTCCTTTAGTAATGTGTCAAGTTCAGTTAGAAGCAAATGCAACATGTAAGTGTTAAACACTACTAATATGCAATGAAAACATATTTTATTAAAATGTCTATTATGAGTGAATAAAAATATAACAAATTTGTTTATGTTCTGTCAAGAAAGAATTGTGTGTCTCAATGCAAACAAAGAGGTAAACATCAGAATTAAATATATTTGTATTTGAGTAAAGATCATGTTATTTAGGAATCTGCAAAACCAGTCGCACAATATTAATTATTGTTTATACGGTGACACATCCAAAAAAGCAAGGCTGGCTTCATAATTTGATCTGTTTAATTAGAATAATTCCAATATGATTACAAGGATGCTTTCCTTTATGCAAGTGTAATGAGATAGAAATACACTCTTGTAGAGCACCATCCTGATCTCTGCAGAGATTCCTGTTTTGTAGAGTACCAACAATGCTCTCATATAGTTCAGGTTCTATAAGTTTATCTTTTAGAATGTGTGAGTTGACCTTATAACGCATATATCCTGGGCATATCTACATGAGAAGTTTACTGCACAGTTGCCTAATTAACTAAGCAGTAAATGTCTCAGTGTCAACACACACATGAGCTCTTATTAAGGCACATGAAACTAATAAACTGTGAATCAGGATAGGACTTGGGAATCCAAGTCCTACCTTTCTTCAGATTTTTTTCGTGCACAGCAGCATACATGTAGACACTGACCAGCCCCTCCACAGCACAATGAGCCCTAGGATACTCTTCCTAAAACAAAAATTTAGACTAAAAGAACATAATTCCATATCTCCATATGTCAGCAAGTAAGGAGGTACCATATTTATTCAAATGAAAGATGACCCTGATTATAAGATGACCCCCCAATAGTTAGCTTACACACAAATTAAAAAAATGTAATTTGGTATTATTTTTATAAACAGACCTACTGACAAAAGATATAGCAATACCAGTAAGTCATAAAATCAACATTAGCTCTAATTCAATTCAAACATTAACTTAATGTTCTGTCCAGAACCTGGTAAGTGCTACCTATGCCTTCCTTAAATCCTACAGTTTAGGACTGGTCACTTTCAGATGTATCTTTACTCTCATATTCTTCACTCTCTTCACTGTTCTCATCTCTTCCCTCCTCTTCCCATAAAACATCATCTTCAGTTCAATCCATGGCATTGGACATACAACACTTCTTAAAGCCTTTAATTATAGATTCTGAAGATATCCTACCCCAAAAAGTAATAATCCATTGGCAAAGCAGTGCTGTGGTTGGCTTCTTAATCTTCCCACCAGGTGTAAGCATGTGGTTCCCTTCCAAGAGCCAGTTCTGAGTACTGATACCATAAATGGTCCTTAAAGGGCTTATTTACTACACTATCCAGTACTTGGAACTGAGTTGTCATAAAAGCAGGTATGGCTACAAAATCACAATTAATTGAATGAATTTTAAAGTTTGTGTCATATCTGTGCCTCATTCCTTTTGGTATCTTCATATTTGTACTGATACTTTCTCTTTTTTCTACATGGTCTGTTATGGGGTTTCTTTGCCACCACTCACCCCACAGAGTTTACCAGGGGTTTCTATGGTTTTAAATTTTGGCCAGTCAGTGGTGATCAGGGCCTGTAATCTGCTGTTTTCCCTGCTACTCTGCTGGATGTTCCCCTGCTACCTGCCCCTTTGCTGTGTGCCTTGCTGCCAGTTGCCTCCCTGCTGTCAGGTGCTTCCTTGTATTCTGGTTCCCTTGCTGCCGCTGCCTGGAGTATCACTGTGTGCTAGATCCCTCACTGGCATGCTTGTTTGTTCCCTCCGTTTCTGTGTCCCTTGTCACATGCTGGATCCCTCATCAGCATGTGCATTCTGGGTCAAGCACGTGCTTTGCTGCTGCCATGTCCCTTGCCACTGCACACTGGGTGCCTCGCCTTATTTTGGGTCCCTTGCTGCCATTGCTGGGAGTCTTGCCAACTACTGGCTCCTGTGCTGTGGCTGCCAGGAGTCTCAGTGCATGCTGAATCCCTCTCTGCTCCTACCCGGAGGCTTGCTATGTGTTGGGGCCCTTTCTGTATGCTGGATCCCTTGTCACTACAGTCAGGTGTCTCCCTGCAGCATGCAGGGTGCTTGGCTGGCCCCTGGGAGGTCCCTCCTTGCTGCGTGCTGGCCGGCCCCTGTGGGGTCCCTCCCTGCTGTATACCTGGCCAGCCTCTCCCTGCTGTGTGTAAGGCCATTCCCTCTCCACAGCATGTTGGGTGCCTGGCAAGCAGTTGATCAAGTTGCTCCCAGCTGCTGCCTGACTGGTGGATGCTGAGGCAATTCAGCACGTGTTGGCTGGACTCTGCATGCAGGTCAAAATGACCTGGTAGGCACCAACCATGCCAAGCACTGTCCTCACACCACAGGGGTTTTGGCTATCACATGCTGAGTCTCTATGAGCTGCTGCATGCTGGAACTCTGCAAGCTTAGAGGAACCCAGGGACCCTCTGCTGGCTGGTCATGTGCTAGTACTGCCTCCTAACTAACCTGGCTGTGCCCTGTGCATTTTCTGGTTTCAGGTAAAATGTATGCAATCCTAAGAAGAAGCTTGATTTTTCCCATGTTGAATAGAGGGAAAAAACTCATCTTTTAATTGAGTAAATATGGTATATAAAACTGCTCCCAATAACCTGGCACCAGACAATGCTGGAATTCCCTAGGTAATTTGGGACTATTAACTCCCTAATCATTTTTTTAAAGCCTGTTTAGAAAATTAATCTAGACCTTGATATTTCAGCCACACCCACAGAACACTTCACCTGCAGCCTAGAAATAAATTTGCTCCCTTAGCAGGATGAATAGATTATAGCAGGACTAATACAAGAGCTGCCTAAGGAGCATCAGCAATTTTACTGTCCCCAGTCACACTTTCTTTACCCCTGGACAGTTGTTTCTGCCTTAGGAAACTAATATTTTTGGCTACAACGTATGGCCACTTTTTCTATAAAATATGTCATTCTACTGTATGCTTTTTGAAATCTGGGTTTCTCTGGCTTCTACTGGTTTTCTTTACTTTCATGATGTGAAGTTTATGAAAGCAAGAGCTAGGGCTGATGACCCTTTATTTTACAGACATGTTGTCTCCACTATATCTGGGGAAAGAAAATTAAAGAAAGCAAATGTATACAATTTTTGCTAGAAGCCACTATAACCACAGTGTGGAGCTATTTGCTTACACCACTAAGTCTGTCATTAAGGGCTTGATCATGCTCCTGTTCAAGTCAATGGAAAACCTTCCATTGCTTTAAGATCAAAACTCAAATCCTATACAAATACATACACACATATATATACACGAATTTTCAAAGAGCTTTAAATCAAGGAGTTTGCATTATATTTTTTTATTATCCTATCACCTTACAGTGCCATGAATAAAGGAAATCTCTGTATATAGCATTTGTTGATTGATCTTGTCAGCAGAGATGATATGTTCTGAATCCTGAAGAAGATTGGCTACCCTCCTAACCTCCTGAGCATCGTCAAGTCCTTCCATGTTGGTATACATGGAACAGTGCAGTTTGATGAGTCACATTCAGAAGAATTTGAAATTAAGAGTGGTGTCAAACAGGGATGTGTCCTAGCTCCAAAACTTTTTAGGATTTTCTTCACTGTCCTACTCAAATATGCATTCAGTGGCTGTTCAGGAGTATACTTTTCGACCAGATCCAATGGGAAACTCTTTAACCTTGCTCATCCCAAAGCAAAAACAAAAACCCGAGACATTCTAGTCCATCTTTGCAGATGATGCAGCAATTGTTAGTCATTCAGAAGCAGGACTGCATAGTTTCATGGATCTCCTTTCTTGTACTTGTCATGATTTCAGTCTGACCATTAGCCTAAAGAAGACAGTAGTCATGAGTCAACGAGTTGACTGCCCTCCCGAAGTTAGAATAAGTGATGAAAGCCTAGAAATGGTCGAAAAATTCACTTACTTGAGCTCCACCATCTCCAACTTTGCTGTTCTGAAGTGGGCCAAGATATGACTATGTTCATGCTTCTGAGACAGAGATGGCTCTGTTGGTTAGGACATGTAAATTATATAAGCGATGGCCAAATCCCCAAAGACATACTCTACAGTGAGCTGGCCATTAGGAAATATCAACTTGGACGGCCCAAACTCTATTGTGTTGATGTCTGCAAGAAAGAACCTTTGTGAGCTGTGCATCAATGGTCAGCACTGGGAATCAATTGCTTTGGACCACTGTGAGTGGAAAGCTGCCATGAAGCAGGGCCTATGTCGCTTCAAGATGGAGAGGGTCAATGAAAAGCTGGAGAAACAGCCTCAGAGGCAGGCAAAACAAAACAGTACTCAGCATGTCAGTGCAAGCTCAACTGAGTTTGTATGTGCAACTTGCCAGAAGGTCTACCTGTCATGCATCAGACTCCTCAGCCAGTCAAGAAGCCATGGTAGTACCCTGTAACCCACCAAAGAGGCAATCTCCATGGTCTCCTGAGATGAAAGGCTGCTAATGATGAACCCTTAGCAAAAAATTTTTACTACAGAAGATACTGGGGAAAAATCTTATCTAAATCAATCCTTCCTAGTAGATAGGTCTGAAGAGTTGGACAATAGAAGAAGTTTTAGAACAAATTGATAAATTAAATACTAATAAGTCACCAGGACTAGATGGCATTCACCTGAGAGTTCTGAAGGAACTCAAAGGTGAAATTGCAAAACTGTTGGCACCTGTATATAAATTAACAGCTTAATGTAATGAATGGCCTCTGTGCCAGAGGACTGGTGGGTTGTCATCATAATATGCATCTTCAAAAATGGCTGCACAAGTGATCCTGGGAACTACAGACCAGGGAGTCTCACATCTATCCCTAGTGAGGTGATAGAATCTATAATAGAGAGTGATGTGCTAGGGAAGTCAGCATGGTTTTTCTAAGGGGAAAACCTGATTCAACAATTTCAATCTACCGGAGTTTTTTGTTTTTTTTTTTTTTTTAAGAGTATTAGCAAGCACATGAACAAGGGGAATCCAGCTGATATATTTGAATTTTCAAAAAGCTTATGAAAAGGTCCCTCACCAAAGACTTTAAAAAACTGAGTTGTCACAGGATTGGAGGGAAGATTCTTTCATAGACTGAAAGAATGTTAAAAGCTAGGAAGCAAAGGCTAGGGCTAAGTGGTCACTTTTCTGGATGGAAGAAGGTCAGAAGTGGGCTCCCCCTGGGATCTGTGCTAGGCTCAGTTTTGTTCAACATATTCATCAATGAACTGGATATAGGGGTACACAGTGAAATTTCCAACTCCGCAGAACATACCAAATTTTTCCAGGTCATCAAATCCCAAGCTGATGGAGAGAAGCTGCAGAAAGATCTTGCCAAGGTAAGTGAATAGTTAAAAAATGGCAGATGTACTTCAGTGTTCACAAGTGCAAGGTAATGCACCTGGAGAAAAATAACCTCAACTGTAAGTACACAGTGCTGTGTTCTGAACTAATTTTATGACCCAGGAAAGAGATTTTAGAGTCATTATAGACAGTTTTCTAAAAATACCAACTCAACGTGAAATGGTGACCAACCCCCTCCCCCCCCCCAAATTTTGGACATCATTAAGAAGGGAGTTGAAAATGAAACAGAATGTCATCATGCTATTATACAAATTCATGGTGGACCCACATCTTGAATAGTGTGTACATTCTGATCTCTGCATCTCAAAAAGAATGTAGTAGAATTGGAAAAATTACAGAGAAGGCCCACCAAAATGAGCAGGGGCTTGGAGCAGTTGTGATACTAGGAGACACTAAAAAAAGCTAGGCCTCTTCAGTTTGGAAAGGAGAAAGTCAAGGTGGAATATGATTGAGGTCTATGTCACGGGGTGGGCCCTAGGGAGCGGCCGTGTTTCCACTAGCGCCCCCTGCCGTGCCAAATTAGGAGATCCAGCACCCTCCGATTCTCGCCCGCCACGTCTTTGATGATATCTAGCTTAATATGGGAGGTTGCCTTTGATCTCCTAATACAAGTTGTTATAATTGTCCGGGCCCCTACTCTCTAAGGGTGACCTGGTGCACCCCAGCCTTATGGGCTATGCGTGCCTCCTACCTCCCCTTTAGCATGCCCCAAGCCTCGCAGTTGTTCCGGACGTTGTCTGGTCAGTTGTGCCTTACCTGGCACCCTGGGCTTGTCACGCAACCAACGACCTTCCTCGGGCGCCCTTGGGCTTGTCTCGCAACCTACGCCCCTTGCTCTAGAGCCCCTGTGTTCGCTAGCCCTCGTCCCTCTCTGGCGCCTACTCCTGTGTTCACCCTTCTTCGGGCTCTATTGTATGCGTCGGCCCGCCTCGGGCCTCCACCTGCGCCCTTCTCGGGGGCCTGTCCCGCGCTTCTCGCGCCCTCGCCCTTCTCGGGGGCCTGTCCCGCGCTTCTCGCGCCCTCGCCCTTCTCGGGAGCCTGTCCCGCGCTTCTCGCGCCCTCGCCCTTCTCGGGAGCCTGTCCCGCGCTTCTCGCGCCCTCGCCCTTCTCGGGGGCCTGTCCCGCGCTTCTCGCGCCCTCGCCCTTCTCGGGGGCCTGTCCCGCGCTTCTCGCGCCCTCGCCCTTCTCGGGAGCCTGTCCCGCGCTTCTCGCGCCCTCGCCCTTCTCGGGAGCCTGTCCCGCGCTTCTCGCGCCCTCGCCCTTCTCGGGAGCCTGTCCCGCGCTTCTCGCGCCCTCGCCCTTCTCGGGAGCCTGTCCCGCGCTTCTCGCGCCCTCGCCCTTCTCGGGAGCCTGTCCCGCGCTTCTCGCGCCCTCGCCCTTCTCGGGAGCCTGTCCCGCGCTTCTCGCGCCCTCGCCCTTCTCGGGAGCCTGTCCCGCGCTTCTCGCGCCCTCGCCCTTCTCGGGAGCCTGTCCCGCGCTTCTCGCGCCCTCGCCCTTCTCGGGAGCCTGTCCCGCGCTTCTCGCGCCCTCGCCCTTCTCGGGAGCCTGTCCCGCGCTTCTCGCGCCCTCGCCCTTCTCGGGAGCCTGTCCCGCGCTTCTCGCGCCCTCGCCCTTCTCGGGAGCCTGTCCCGCGCTTCTCGCGCCCTCGCCCTTCTCGGGAGCCTGTCCCGCGCTCAGGGCTCAGGTCGCCTGTAGCCGTGCCTGGCCCCCTGACCCTTCTCGGGGTCTTTCGCCCGATGGGGCAGAGTACCGCCCTCGGGCTAGGGTCTCAACCCCACACCACACCGGTGCCAAACAGCTGTGCCTCCCAGGCACTGCTCTGTGCCTATACAGGGCACCCAGAAACCCCCAGACTACTGGGGAGCTCCTGTGAGGACACCGCATCCCACCAGCGCCAACCAGCCATGCCTCCCCGGCACTGCTCGGTGCCCGAACAGGGCACCCAGGAAACCCCCCCCAGACTATTGGGGATCTCCTGTGAGGCCTCCTCACACCCCTACAGCCTCACCCGGTCCTCCGGTGTAACATAAACAAACACAACCGTAAGGCAACTGGCTATAACAAACTAAGGCTCCTGGCTCTAACAAAACTCCACACCAACCCAGCTGCAACCCAAATGAGCCTACCAGCTATAACACTCCAGGCCGCCCTGGCTCTCCTTCAGGCCTCCCTGTCAGAGGCCTCACCTTCCCAGGCCATTCTGCAGGCACTCACACAGTCAAGAAATGCTCTGCTCTATGGCAGAGCTGTTGCTTCTCAGGCTGCTAGATGGTAACTGCCCTGCTCTGTCCCTCTGCAGAGCTCCTGCTTCTCAGGCTACAAGATGGTAACTGCCCTGCCCTGCCCTGCCCTGCCCTGCCCTGCCCTGTTCCACTGCAGAGCCTCTTGCTGTTCCAGCTGCCAGAGGGGGACTGACACTGGCCTCAGCCTTCTCTGTTTATAAAGGCCAAGCCCTGCCCCCTGGCAGTCAGCTGACCCACTCTGTTGCCCAAGCAACCTTCAGCTGCGCTACCCTGCTGATTGGCAGCTAATCCTGCATCGCCCCTACTAGTAGCAAGCACCCTAGTGCTCCGCTACACTCCTCCCCCCTTAAGTTACTAACCTTCATCCTACTAGTAGCGAGCACCCTAGTGCTCCGCTACAGTCTATAAAATCACGAAGAGTGTAGACAAAGCAAACAGGGAACCGTTATTTGCCAAGTCCCAGAATGCTAGAACTTGGGGGCACCTACTGAAATTAATAGGGAATAGGTTTAAAACTAACAAGACTTTCTACACAGCACATAGTTAACTTATGAACTTCACTGCTACCGTAGGTGGTAGTAGCAGATAGCATAGCCAGGTTCAAAAAGGGATTAGACAAATTAGTGGATGATAGATCTATTAATAGCTATTGAATAGAACAGTTGGCGATGTTTCCTCTGAACCAAAAATCCTGGATGCCAGGGAAGGCAATGAATAGGGAATAGATCGCTCCAGATATATATGGTTCAATGCTGTCCCTGCATAGCATCCACTTCTGCCACATTTGGAGACAGGATAGTGGGCTAGATGGACCACTGATCTGACTCAGTATGGGACTTCCTATGCTTTTATGTGGTTCGAAGAGTTTCAGTCTGGACTTTCACATTGGCATGAATTTCATTTTCCATGTATTGCAAACTACCAGTAATCAAATACCTTCATAAATACTACAACTTTTCATAAACAGGCTACAGTCAGGGGTAAATTAAAAAATGATAAGTGGAAACAGTCTCAACAGAAATTAAATAATGTTGGGTCTCTACAATTTTACTCTGGCAATATATATGACCTTCAGTCTAATTTAGTCATATAAATATACAGTGCTGAATATAAAGCGACACTAATACAAAATACAGATTTTTTACATTTCAGTGAATTCATATTTCATGTGACTGCCCACCTTTGTCGCATCAATCAAAGAGTGTTCATCAGATTTTTTTAAACTAGTAAAGATCAAATAAAGGTTTATAAAATCACATCCATTAGACGGAAAAGACTCTTCCAAAGATAGCTCAATGTTAAAAGAGGCAGGAGTAAAAAACAGTTTTGTGAAATAGTCCATCAAAGACGTCAATCTTGTGAAGTAGCCCAACACTTTCATACACCATCAGTTATGATTATCCTCTGTGCTTATGGGCCTTTAGTCAGAATTTCATTTCATATCATAGTTTCAATTTTTAAAGCCAGAAGGAACCGTCTGTATAATTAGGCCTAACTTCCTGCACAAGTAAAATAGTTGCACCCAATACTTTCTGCCTCAATTCCATCTTTTTTCTCATTGAGTTACAGCATACATTTCAGATATCAACTGATTTTAACTTAAAGTCTGCAAGCAATGGAGCATCCACCCTTTCCTTATGTAAGTTATTCAACTGGTTAATAACCCTCACTGCTAAAAATTCATGTCTTATCGCTAGCCAGATCTTTCTTAGTTTTAGCTTCAGTCATAGGATATCAATTTTTTTTCCTGCTAGATGAGAGAGCTGTTGATTATCAAAAATCTCTTGCCTACATAGGTACTTGTAAACTGTGATCAAGTTCCCACTTAACTTGCTTTGTTCATGTTAACATCAATGGGAATTGGATGAAGTCCTATGTTCACTAACTTATACCCTTATTAATTCAAGTGGAGAAAAACATAAAAAGCAACCTTTTCTGACAATACATTTTCTTTATAAACTGGGTTACTTATTGATCATGGTTTTATTACCACTTATGTGTTTTGCATTTTTCCCCTTCATACTTGTTTTGGCCTCCAGTGCTCCTCCAGTTTTTTGTGAATTTTGTTTTAAAATTAATTATCAGGGATATTGTAGACCCCACATAATTTATCTTAGAAGCACATTAGGTTTCCCAGCACAGTAGTCTAAACCAGTGGTACTCAATCTTTTTTGTACCAGGACCCATTTGTAAATATTGATGGCCAGTTCTGACCCAGTAAATAGTTTAAGTACAAAACACACAAGTAATTTTGGCCCCCAAATTCTTATCACATGCTACAAGTTAAAGCAGCTCAACAGTCTTAATTTTGAAGACAGAAAACAACATCAACAGGAAAACATTAACAGCAATATCAACACGTGGTCCTCCATTACTCTCAAGTGACATTCATCATTGTGTCATTTGCACAATGCAAACTGCTGGTGCCCCTCACTCTGGACTTACAGCCCCTTGACCCTGCTGGTGCACCTTAGTCCCAACCCACAGCCCCCTGGTCCTGCTGGTACCCCTTACTCCCAACCTGCTGTCCCCTGCCCCCAGGCCCCCCAGTGTCTGGGGCAGGGGGTGGATCTGTGGGGCAGGAGGGGGGGCAGGGCATGGGGAGGCATGTGCCACCCCAGATTTGTGCACCCATAGCAGGCATGGGGCTGTGGTCTGGCTCAACTGACATGGGCAGGAGCTGCCTCTGTGGTCCAGAGTACTGGGGTCAAACGACCCCAGCAAGGTGTTCATCTAATCTCTTCTTAAAAACCCCCAGGGTAGGAGCCTGCACCACCTCCCTTGGAAGTTGGTTCCAGACCTTAGCC
>NW_017729022.1:164777034-164808489 GCF_001723915.1 Gavialis gangeticus | reverse complement strand
AGGTAAGACTAACTGGACTATAGTTTCCTGGGTCCTCCTTCCTCCCTTTTTTGAAGATTGGAACCACATTGGCCCTCTTCCAGTCCTCCAGCACCTCTCCAGTGCACCACGAGTGCTCGTAAAGCCGTGCCAGGGGACCTGCAATGACCTCGGCCAGTTCCTTTAGAACTCTAGGGTGGAGATCATCCGGACCGGCTGACTTGAATACGTCCAGCCACTCCAGAAGCTCCCTTACTAAGTCCTCGCTAACCCTTGGCCCAGGTGTGCCTCCCCCAGGGCCCGAAGGGGGCCCAGCAGGGAGGTGGCTGTTCTGGTCCCTACTTAGGAAGACCCAGGGGGTCGCTGTGATGCCCCCTAGTAGCCACAATGCCCTTGTTTGGTTTGCCCTACTGGGGAACAATCCCCTTTGCTTTTCTGCCATGCCTTGATATTATAGTCCTTTGAAGGAAGGGAGACTGCCCCAGGGCTTTCCAAGCCTGGTCTCACTGTCTGCCCTTGTGAGCTAATTATATGTCTCTTGGATGGGGGGTGGGTACCTGGGCCTAACCCAATGCCAGGCCACTCCTGGCCCCATACTAATTCCCCAGCACTCCTGAGGCTGCTGTTGAGAATCATACCTGTCAGCTTCTGTTCTTCATGTACCAAGCTGTGCTAGAGAGCTTGGGACTCTGCTACTTTAGGGGAGAAAGGGCCCAGGAAGAGCCCCAGATGGGGAGAGACTGTGAGGGAGAAAACTGCAGAAGAGCTGGCCCAAGGGAGCAGGAACTATGGGTGATTACTGCAGAGCTAGTTCCTCTGCAGTAGCACAATAGGACAATGCCTGCATAAGCAGTAGGGAGCCCTGCTGGGGGCAGGCTCAAGGCAGAGCAAGCAAACAGCAAGCTCAGAGCAGGGCAGAGCATGGGGCTGGAGGGCCGAGGGCTCAGAGCAGGGCAGCGATAAGGTCCAAAGGAGGGCCAGGACAAGGCTGGGATCCAGAAGCCAGGTCTGATAACAGTAGGCATAGGCTACAGGAACCAGCCAAAAGAAAGAGGGGGCTTATGCTGGGAAGGCTGAGTCCCAACAAACATATAAGGGCAGGAGTGGCCTGGCATTGGGTTAAGCCCAGGTACCACCTTCCCTTCCCTTTGCTTCCCTTCCCTTTTTCTTCCCCACTTATTTTCTCTCTTCTTCCCTCCCTTTGCCCCGCTGGATGTGGTCATCTTTGCCGATGAAGTATCTTTCCATGAGAGCTTCAATTCTTCTTTTCCTTTAGCTTATGACCTGAAGCACCTCACTCACCAGGCCGATTCCTTGCTGGCCTCCTGTGTGACAGTCTCACCTCACTTCATGTAAGTCTTGCAGTTTCCTGCTTCTCCTCAGTAAGACCCACTGACCCCTGACTGGGCGAGTAATTGCTGCACCTCCATGCAGAACTCCTGCTTCTGCCGGTCTCCCCTCTCCAGGGAAACACCTCACCTGACCCTGAGCTTTTCTACTTCCAAGTCAGTTGCCAAAGCCTATCCGGTCAGCTCCCCGTCAACCCCTTCTTTCTACCAACCCTGGCGAGAATCAGTAAAGCTGCTTTTCTCATTAGTTGCTTTATTGACTCCTTCCCCATGCTGGTAAGATACACTTATTCCCGCTGTTCCTCTGTCTTCTGCCCAGTTGTGGCAGGGCATGACTGCTGCCCTGTCACACTCTTATAGTACATAGATTCAGGTTTACTGGTGGTGATCATTCTGGAATTTACCTGCTTGTCATTCGAAAGCAGTTCATGTACAGAGTAAATAATAAATGTAAAGTACAATATAATAGGACTGTACAATGCAAGTTTTCAGGTGCTGAAAACATTAGTTCCTCCCCTGCAGTCAGTAGAGAGAGCAAATTATTAATTAAACTGAAAAATAAAGCCACTACACAGATGAAAGGAACCGTTCTACAATAGCTCAAACAATTGGCTGACTGATAACACATTACACTGTTATTACCTGTATCTGCTAGGTATATTGGCTCTGAAGGGTTTGAGAAGTCTATAAGGCAACTGATTTCCCCAAAACAGTCTAAGCCTTTCATCTCACTTCCTTCAGTCTCTTGGTTGCTGCATCTTTCTTCTCCTCTGTCCAACAGCTGGGTCTCCAGTTTTTTCTCTGGCGATACTGTACCAGCACTCCCACCAGCTGCCTGCTGGCACGCTCCTGGTCTGTGGACACTCATGTTGGGCCTGCATTATCAGAACGCGTCTTCAGGGAGGCTCTTCACCTGTTTCCCCTTCTGGGCTCCCTCAGTTTACCTGCTCCCAGACCCACCAGACTTGGGTCCCTCAGTGTGGGCTTTTGGCTGAGTGCTCCGTCCCTGATGTGCTATGGATAGGACACTACACAGCTCCCCCTGCAGGGAGAGCATCCTGCAGCACCTCTGGTGTGCTCATGGTGGGATGAGCATCCTAAGTTCCTCTGGGCATCCTGGCTGAAAGGAAAAGAGCTGGTTTTCCCTCTACCACAGAAAGAGCAGCTGGTCTCCTATCAGCCATTGGGAGAACATCTAGCTCCTCTTCGTGCCCCCTAGCAGCAGGGAGAGCATCCATCTCTTCCCTGGGTGCTCTGGCAAGGGAGAGAGAAGCTGGATCTGCTTTTGGTGGCCCAGCCAGCACTCCCCCTGCTCCATTCTCCAGTGCACTTTTGGCCCGCCATCCTGGGGATCTTTCTGCCTGGCATGGGGCCAGCTGGCTTGGGTGCAGCTGGGCATGTGCCTATTACAATTATCCACATGAAGTTTCCTGTGTTTTGGTAAAGTTATGAGACTTTAAACATCTCTGTTTCTCTTGTTAGATAGAAACTCAGATTTTTAGCAAGACCTGATTAGGAATCTTTAGCTGGAATGATTCTTTAACAGAAAAAGCCCTTTTGAAAAATTTGATTTTGACAAAAAAAAATTCAAATTTAATTCTGAAATTTGAAACAAAGTCTCCCCCTTGCTGCCCATCTGGAAGGCTCTTGTCAATTACATTGCCTGCCTCTGGAAGAGGTGAAATTAAGTCAGGCAGATGAGGAGCTCCACCTGCCTTGGGATGGGAACAAACAGGGGAAATAAAGATTCCATCTCTCTACCTGGTACTCAATCCAGCTGCATCTTCTGCAAGTGGGCTGGACAGGGAGAGGGGAAGAACCCAGGCACTCAGCATCTGAAATCCAACCTGGAAGACTCTTGTTTCTTTCACCTTTCCTTCATCTAATGTTTCTCATTCTTTCTCTTGCTGATTATTTGTCTGTTTTGGTGTTCTTTGGCACCCATAAAAGGCTTCAGTTTCATGTTTTGTGGCTAAAAGGTAGAGTTCATCATAGCCGCTACCCATATGCACAAATTAAGCAGTCTCTTAAAAAAATGCAAGATCTTATTATAAAAATAAAAAGTGAATTAAAAATGTACATTATATTATGTATACATACTTTCTGCATTTATTCTCCTCAAGTTAGAAGTAACTGGGGCTTTTTGTATTACAACCATAACAATAATTTTGCTGGACTCATAAAAAAGAAAATGTAATTGCTCACTCCTTTTATTATATAATTGTATATAGATACACACAGATTCTGTGTGTATGTGTGAGTATATAATCTTATTCATCAAAGAATATTCTAATTTTGAATAGAGACTCTTAAATCACTTGAGAAATGATAGATATGAGTAATAAATTATGAGGCCATTTATCATTTATTGAAATGGGCTAATGAATATGGAAGCTGCCAATAATTTGTGTTCTTCTTTTGCCTGAAGAAAAAAAATCCTAATTTATAATTTCTGTAAAATGAAAATAAATCAAATTGTTCACATGTGCCCAAAGGAAAGCCATTGGCTCATTCTGATGTGCTCAGATGCTAGTAATTAAAAATATTTCTCGTTAATTTATTGCTTCTGGGAAGTGCCAGATTAACAGCCCTGGAGAGTGCAGGTCTCATACCAACCAAAGAACAGGAACAACATGAGCAGTAAAGGTAAAAGCTTCCATACATGTGCCGTAACATCTTTCCTGTGCCATAACTGAGCAAGAGGACTACCATTAGGACTAAGTTAGGACATCAGTCTATTTAAACAGCATTTCATCTGGCCATTGCAGAAGGGCAACAAGTTGACACCAACAGCAGTAGTATATCTTGTTACGTGGCAAGCTTTCTAACTAATCCAACACAGATGTCATGACCCTCATTTCAAATCAATTAGTGTTAGGCACTTACCTGGAGTCACCAGATCTCAAAGGCCATGAATTAAAAACTGATAAAAGGACTTTTTTTTAAACTTGATTCATTTCAGAATAAGAATTAGACATGTAGACTTTGGAAACATCTAGACAGTTACTTAAAGCAAACCACTAAACAATGGACTGAGAGAGACCCTTTTCCCATAAGTTACTACATAATTTTCCATTACAAAATTTTTCAAACTGTTCTCTGAACAGTGTCCAATACCTTTGTAAACACAATATGGTCAATAATCTAATCTAGTAGAGCACTTCCTAAGGTTCTAAACATACAGCTCTCTGAACTGACTCCTCTGAACAGGATCTGCATACCCTAGAACAGGATGGGCAATTATTTGGGCTGGAGGGCCACTTAAAGAGTTTTGGTGAGCTGTTGAGTGCCACAAAGGTATGCCTCTTGTCAAAATAAGTCCTGCCCCTTGACAGATGTCCCACCCCCTGGCTGCCATCTTGAGACCAGAAGTCCAGCCTGTAACCCCTGACCTTTGCCATCAGACATCCCACCTCTTGCCCTGGAAGTACTGTTTTTGGGATGGGGTGGGGTTGTGGTCTTGGAACTGAAAGTCCCACCGCATCACATGGTCCGTGACATAAGAAAGCCTGCTCACCCAACACCAAACCAAAATCAACACTTCTAATTATATCAGTTAACCATGACTAATATAACCCATACCTACTGGTCAGACCCTGTTCTCTCTCCTTGTCAACTTTTGCTCCCTGCTGCTGTGGGGCACAGCAGCCTGGTCTGGAGGGATATGGGGTCTGAGCCAGTATTATGCTCTGAAGATGCTGCAAAAACTGGGCTCCCAAAGGGGCTGACCATGATTTTAGAGGAAGGAGGCATCTGTAGCTCTGGATCTTGGGTGTGGGGGACAAGCAGAGCTTCCTGACACCCATGCTTCCTTCCCTGTCCAGCTATAGCCTTCAAGTCTATTTGTAATCCTGAACAATCAGACCCCAGGGGTGGCAGCAACCAAGGTAAAGCAGAGAAACCACTTCCAGCATTACCCCTCTGCTGCCAGCCCAGTCAGACACTGCCTGGAGGGCACCTGCCCCACCCCTCCCTGCCCCACTGCCTGTCCCAAATAGGCTCCCCACTCCACCTGCTACCCAGCCCCAGCCCCTGCCACTGTACGGCCAGTGCCTGAGAAGCTCCTTTACAGTTCCAGGGAGCTGGAGGTAGAGCCAGAGCCTGCCAGGGACTCTGGCTGAGCATCAATGTCCACACCCTGGCCAAACAGTGAGGGTCCCATGGAGATCCTAGGCATGGTCCACGGTGCATCCCAGCTCCACTGTGGATCTAAACAGTGCCCCCAGCCCCTCCCTGGCCATATGATCCAGCTGCAGCTATGGGCACAGCCCATTGACAAGGCAGTATGGGGGCAGGTTCCACAATCTGGCTTGGGCCATCCTAGCCATGTGTGCTGCCCCCATGCCCCAGCTCCACTGCACAAAGCCACAGCCACAGCTGCAGCTATGCTCCTCTCCTCAGCTTCTACCTATGATCTCAGCCTCCACGGTTGTGCTAGTTGTAGCAGGCAGCTTGTAAGTAATGGGCAGGGCATGTAGCACACTAACAGTGGCTCACCCTCCATGTGTGCCAGTGGGGTGAGGCAGACTGGTCCAGGGAAAGCCAGGCCAGGCCAGGCCAGAGGGTGGCTTCCTGACCACTGTAGCCAGAGTTACTGCTGCTGCTGCTTAGCCAGCATCTACCACATGGGGAAGGGAGGAGGGTGGGGAGACACTGGCTTTCAGAGGAGCAACTGTGGTCTAGATCAGGAATTTTCAACCTTTTTTAGCAAGTGTACTCCTTCTGGTGGTGGCAGTTGGACATGGGGGAGGAAGAGGCAATGCTTGCACATGGCAGGTGCCACCACTGCCACCCACCACCCTGCGCTGCTGCCGATACCCACTGCCCCATGCTGTTGCCACCACACCCCACTTTCCCATGGCCGGCTGCACATGCAGCTCAGTGGGCTGCTGATGGACCTTGCACCTGGCCAATTATGCACTGCTTCTCAGCAGCCCACAGAGCCGCACGTGCAACTAGCCATGGGAAGGTGGCACAAGGTGATGGTGGTGGTGGCGGTGGTGGCCATGTGTGACCCCCCACCCAGTCAGACCAGGTGCTGCCTGTGCTGTCCACAGAGGGGTGCCACTCCCCTTGCCACCCCCAAGCCCTGCTCTTGGGAGCAGGCATAGAAACACACTTACCCCCCCACCATTGAGACCCTCACAGTGGTCCAGTGGTCAATCAGGAGAGTGAGCTGGGATGGGGGACAGGGAGGTGCCACGGTGTGCTGTGTGGGGCCGGTGGTGCCCAGCATGCCCCTCCCCTCCCAGGTAAGAGGCAAACACACCAGGAGAGACACTGCGGGTACGCTCCAGGGCCCACTCCATCTCCACCCATCTGCATCTACCCCCAACAACCTTTCTAAGTACCCCTGGGGGTATGTGTACCCCTGGTTGACAACCCCTGGTCTAGATACAATTATCCTTCAGTGGGGCAGCTGCGGGCTGGATAAAATCACTTGGTGAACTGGATATGGCCTGCAGGCTGTATTTTGCCCATTCCTGCTGTAGAAGAACCAGGGTGAACTTCTGGCCTTGTTAGGTCAATGGCCAAACATCCACAAACTCCAGTGAAGTCTGGATTTCACCCCAACTCCCAGTTTTCAAATGCATTAAGAAGCCTAATTCTCAGTGGCTTCAACAGAAGTTAGGTAAGTACAAACTTCTGAGGATCTTGGTTCTAATGCTTTTTGAAGTTCAACGGAAGACAACCCTCAGGGGGCTGACTTTCAGAAGGTGAGTGCTCAGCACTTTTGGAATTCTAGCCTTTGTAAAGGTCTCAAGTTTGGGCACTCAAAATAAGAAGTCACTTTCTGAAAAGCATAGCTGAAAGCTCTATATTATTTTACCAGTTCCTTGAGACATGCAGTTAATCAAACCCTAGATATGGATTTTGCAGCACATTAAGAGAGACAAATGTTATATAATTGCAGTTGAAATATCTGCTGTATGGAAACTTTAAGAGTCATACAAAATTATAATGAGCTATTTTTAAAAATGTTAATGATCTAACAAGCAAGTCATACTTCTAATTGTTATTTATGGACTTTTGAATTAAAAAAAATATCACAAACCATAGAACAACATTATTCAGTATTTCCAGAAAAGCAGCTCATCTAGTACATTGATATCCAAGTACTGACTTATTCTATATGAGGGGTAAAGATCTTATCCTATGAATAGAAGATAGGGTAAAACATTCTTAGAAGAGTGAAAAACAATGAAAGGCATCCCTAGTTAACAAGCAAAGTTCAAGTAATGAAATATACTACTGATTTTTCATTTCAGTAGTAGCTATTCTCAAGCTTCCTGCTACTGGAGTTAACCTAGATGAAACCATGACTGTCTTATGCAACTTCAGTTGGGTTGCAGTGCCTTGTAGCTGAGATGGTCCAGGAAATATAAGAGAAACCAGGATTTTTAGTGATATCTTTTATTGGATCTCCTATATAGTTGAGAGGGATGTTAAACTTTGGGTCACAAAGGCCAGATCCAGATGTGTAGGCACGTGTGGTTTGTGGCATCACAAATCTTTGTGGTTTGTGGTACCACAAAACTGCCCAAGATGCTAAAACATGTCCTGCACTGTAAATTTGCAGTGTAGGGTAAAATTTGCTACCAGGAAATCCTAGTAGCAAAAATTAATGCCGCAAAAAAAGTGGTGCAGCACATGCTCTAGGAATATGTATCAGCAGGCACGAAGACTTGGTCCTCCAAGGAGGTGCTGTGGCTGCTGGCCAGAGCGTCTCCCTTCTTCTAGTTCTGCTCCAGCTCCTCTAGCACACCAGGAGCTGGAAGAAGCTGAGAGGATCTAGTAATGTTAGAGGGAAAATCGGGCCTGAGTTCATGCTAAGGCCATCTAGCTCTAAGTAGGTCAGCAGGTGACCTTTATTTGACCTATTATCTGTGGAGAAGGTATAGACCACCTGAAGAGATGCTGGAGGAGAGTGCCAAGTGCACACAAGCATGGTGTCTGCAGAGCCCTGTAGAGTAGGATAGAATACCCATATAAAAGGCACTTTGATTTACAGAGGGTGTGTATGTGTTGGGAGGGGCGAGTGGTGCGAGGAGAGAATCTGGGTTTGTCTGGGTATGCTGTGAGGGGATTGGAGTGTGAGGTCAGTCTAAGTCACTGTGGCTGGGTAATTCTGTGAGAGAAAGAGAGACTGTGTGAGTGAACCACAGAGGTACGTAGAGCTGAGTATCTGTAACCGGTGAGGCTCCACCAGTTCCCACCATTGTAGATCTCCTGTCTCCCAGTAAGAGTGGCTAGAGTTGGCTCCCTGGACTCTTTCCCCCTACAGATGCACATGGTGCTTATAGCTCTGCTCTTTATTGTGAGTATCACCTATTCACTCTTTCTTTTCTCCTACTTCTTCCCCCTTTCCAAACGCGAAAAGTAAGCTACCACCAAGTGATCGTCTGTGGTGTGGTCTACACTCACGGTGATTCAAGGCAACTGAGATCCAGGATCTAAGAAAATGTTCCACTTCTATAATAAATTTTATGTGCATTCTTGAGAGAATATGGTTTTCTTGGGAGTATAGAGCTTTCTTAAGGTCTGGGAAGGGAATAGTAAAACTGCTTTGTTAAACAGGGGTTAGATTCGATAGGTATAGTTTAGGAATTATAAGAATAGTTTTAGATTAGATAGATATAGGTTAGTTGAATTGAGTGTGTACTTTGTTCTTCATGAGTGTTATTACTTGTTCTTACCTACCTTTGTTCAATAAATGGTTTAATTCATTTCATTCATATTATATATATATATATTTGTGTAAGTATTCCTTATTTAGTCATAGTATAAACAATTGCCATGTTGATTGGGTGGTGATAGATACATCTTGATCAATTCATTAGCCAGTGCTGGGCCAAGAATCACCCCACTTGGAAACCAGAGTATTGGGTTGGTTGGGCAGTCTCAATTAGGCGCTAATTAAGTTCGGGTCCAACAGAAAATGGCTGTTTCCCCAAAGCGGGGCATTTTGCCCTGCACCAAACCCCACGTTCAGGGATGTGCGCAGTGGCAAAAAGCAGCAGCACAAATTTGTGTCATGGCAAATGCATGCCCCTGCATGTGGGAACATGCCCACAGTGCCTTTCTTCAGGTCTGAGCTTATGCAAGTTTACCTCCGCAGAGGACTTATCTTAATTCTTAATATAGATTTCACATTAGAAAGCCTCTGAGAAATGCCATATCACTAAAACTCCATTGTTTTTAAAAAGTATTCATCAGTATAGGTTCTCTAATAGTTCCGATCATTATAGTATTTGATGGTCCAGGTACATGACATATTACTATGGCATAAATTATTACATTTATTATGGCATAAATTTACCTTAATTGGTAGTAGAAATGGAATGGCCAAATAGTGCACAGTCTTAAACCAGTTCAAGTTACATTTCTTCAGTGTAAAGCTCCTCCTCAAAAAGTGAGGAGTAACTATATAGCAAAAGTAGGTCACATTGGGACTACTAGTTCAATACTCAGCATCCAGCCCATGGAGTTTTGCCATTTGTCCGATGGGACTACCCATGGGTCCAGAAATTTGGCAGTGAGGGAGCAGTGGCAGTATTAATGGTTTCTCCCCTGCTGCCAAATTTCCAGACCTAGTGGGAGCCCTGCAGGATGGATAATGTGCCTCTGTGCACTAAATTACTTCTGTGTGCAGTTAGATCTGGGTTCCTGGGCTAGGGACAGAAATTACACGTAAACTGTATATGTGATTGGAAACCAATTCAAATCTGTAACAACAAAAATTCAGTACACATAAACCACTTTCAAAATGGCCGAAACTGGTTTAAGATAAATGTGGATGGCTATGGCATCAAGCTTCACTGATTTAGGTTAAATTTGTTTATTGAACTTGTGTGATTCCCTCCAGATTTAAGTCAACTCACAGTCCCCCAGCATCCCAGGATGCTTTGCACCTCCCCTGCAATACCCCCTCTCCCCCACAGGGTAGGTGTGTTAGCCTTGGCCCAAGTTATCTGCTCCAGCCAAGCAGGGAGGTGTGCTCTAGCACCCCTTGGCTTCTGACCTGTTCCACTGCAGGCATATGGCTGCATTTCCAGAATCAAAAGTGAATACCTGTTCACGTGCTTATTGGTTCTATCTACTTAGTTTAGGTTATTTTAGACTAACCCGTGAGGATTCAACTGACTCAGCCTTGGATTTTTTGACTATCTGTACTTAGCCCTGGGGTCAGGCTGGTACATGGCTGGATCCCACATTTAGGATTGGGCCAGCATGCTGGATTGTATCCCTGAACCAACACCATGTGAAAACTCTGTAGAATCCAGCCAAGGGTTCAGCCCTACCTACTCATCCAGTCTGCAGGATGGGAAGTTTGGGCACCACTGCCCTAGTTAATTTAATTCCAGGATAACTACTTGTTCATTGCAAATGGGTTTATCTGCCTGTTGGTGGCCAGGAATTATAATAGTGCCTATGCTGGGAAGCCAGGTTGAAAGAGCTGGTGACATGTCTGCTCTTTAATATGAAATAAATTTACTATGGAGTAAATACAGGGTAGATTACTTCACACTTATCATACCTTGTGTCTAGACCCTGAGGTTTGTAGGGTCAAGTTCTGAGCCTGATTCAAAATTCATCAAAGTCAATAGGAAGACTCCCACCGTTTTCAAAGGATTTAGGCTCAGGTCTGTAGTTTGTAACTTCCCTGATCCATGAATTAATTACATCTTCAATTTTTTTCCTAAAAAAATGAAAGACCTTATAAAGGATATTTATTTTCCTGTTAAAATATAGATTTCTGCAAAAACCTTCTACAGTCTTGAAGTAATGGATTAATCCTTCTGCCCTTTTTTCACTCAGGTCATTGAATTGATCCACTTGGTAGGAAGCTGACATGACTCGGAGCCCTCAGTAATCAAAATATTGCTAAAAGCAACCTCAAAACCTATTAGATTTTACTTCATATATACAAAAGCTAGCTAGGTAGTGGCTCCAGAAACTGTAGACATCTTTATTAGAATATAGTCTTTAGCTAAGAAAATATTTTTTCTTTTGATCAAGTTTACCTTGTCTGGAATTAAAAGACTTAACTTAGCATTAACACAATATAATTAAATCTCATCTATACTTGTGTTTAGTGAAATTTTCCACATGTCTTTTGCCTTTGTTTATAGCAAGAGTCAGGGAATCGGTGTTTTTATTATTATGTCTGACCTTCCCCAAAGACCTTACAACCTAGTAAGATAATCTGCAACTGAGAATTTATCAATACCAGATGCTTATGTTAAACAACATCCTGGGAATAAATAATTATGGAATAAGTTGCCCACAAGGGAAATTTCTTCCTAAACCTTCCTAGTTATTAGTTGCCTTAATCCCATAACCATGACTGTCTCTATCTCTATTATGCCTGCATTATACTTTAGCCTTCACAATGCAATGACACATTATTTATTGTTCCTGTCCAATCCTTTCTGATTCCTGGTTTGCCATTAGCTTAGTTACCTTGATAAAATTTTAAAGTAAAACAGAGAAAAAATAAAAGTTGAGGATGTGTATCACTGCTAAGAATTTGGACTGCAACTTTTTTTTTCTCATATCTCTACACTGCATTTGACCATTTTGTTATGCATGCTCGTGCTCATTTATTGTACTTTGCAAGATCTTTCATTGCACATGTACCTTCAAGCATCAGGCATTGCAACAGGTTTTGCATGGTCTGGGTGTATCCCAAAGAGCACACACATGCAGGGGCACACACAGTTTCATAGTTAGTAGGGTCGGAAGGGACCTGAGCAGATCATCAAGTCCGACCCCCTGCCATGGGCAGCAAAGAATGCTGGGGTCAAATGACTTCTGCTAGGTGATTATCTAGATTCCTTTTGAAGACCCCCAGGGTAGAAGTGAGCACCACTTCCCTTGGAAGTTGATTCAAGATCCTAGCCACCCTGACTGTGAAGTAGTGCCTCCTGATATCTAGCCTGAATCTACTCTCAGTCAACTTATGCCTGTTATTCCTTGTTACTCCCAGTACTGCTCAGGAGAACAGGGACTCTCCCATTCCCTGCTGGTCCTCCTTGGTAAGTTTATAGATGGCCACCAGATCCCCTCTCAGCCTTCACTTGTGGAGGCTGAACAGGTTCAGGTCCCGTAGCCTCTCCTTGTAGGGCCTGCCCTGCTTCCCCCTGACTATGCAAGTGGCCCTCCTCTGGACCCTCTCAATGCTGTCCACATCCCTCCTAAAGTGTGGTACCTAGAACTGGACACAGTACTCCAACTGCAGCTTGACCAATGTCGCATAGAAGGGAAGGATCACCTCCTTGGATCTGCTCGTGATGCATCTGTGGATGCATGACAAGGTGTGGTTAGCCTTACTGATTGCATCCTCACATTGGCAGCCCATGTTCATCTTGGAATCAATAAGGACTCCAAGATCCTTTTCTGCCTCTGTGCTGATGAGAAGGGAGTTCCCCAGCCTATAGGTATGCTGCTGGTTCGTTCTCCCTAGGTGCAGTACCTTGTACTTGTCAGTGTTGAATCCCATCCTATTCTCATCCACCCACCCCTGTAACCTGTCCAGATCTAGTTGTAACCTATCCCTCCCTTCTAGCATGCCCACTTCTCCCCACATCTTAGTGTCATCTGCAAATTTGAACAAGGTGCTTTTCACCCCCTCGTCCAAGTCATTGATGAAGATGTTAAACAGTGCAGGCCTGAGGACTGAGCCCTGGGGAACCCCACTACCCATGTCCCTCCAGGTCAAAAATGACCCATCCATCACCACTCTCTGGGTACAGCTCTCCATCCAATTTGTGACCCATCTGACTGTGTAGGCATTGACCCCACAGTCACCTAATTTTTTAATGAGAATGGGGTGAGAGACAGTGTCAAAGGCCTTCCTAAAGTTCAAAAAGACTACGTCCACCACGACACCTGTGTCTAAGGATTGTGTGACCTGGTCGTAGAAGGCAACCAGGTTGGTCTGACAGGACCTACCCCTAATGAACCCATGTTGGTTTCCCCTAAGCATAATCTCCCCTGCTGGTACCTCACAGATGTGTTCCTGGATAATTTTCTCAAAGAGCTTCCCCAGGACTGAGGTAAGACTAACGGGCCTATAGTTACCTGGGTCCTCCTTCCTTCCCTTTTTGAAAATGGGACCACATTGGCTCTTTTCCAGTCCTCTGGCACCTGGCCAGAGCACCATGAGTGCTTGGAAAGCTGTGCCAGGGGTCCCACAATGACCTCTGCCAATTTCCTCAGCACCCTGGGGTGGAGATCATCTGGACCTGCTGACCTGAACACATCCAGCCCCACCAGAAGTTTCCTAACTAGGTCCTCACTGACCCTGGTGGAAACACTTCATCCAGAATTCATCATTTCCCATACGACAAATAGCAGTGGCACATATCTGTGCCGCTGCTATTTGTCCCCAGGCATATGCCCCTACACATGTGCTTCAGTGTGTGGCAAAGTGACCTGGATGGGGGAAGGGAGACTTACCTGGGGTCCTGGGAGCTTCCTGGGGAACAGTGGCACCTAGCCATATGCTCAGAGCCTGGCCAGCAGCCACAGCAAGGCTCTGGATACCAAGCTCCTTTTTGGGGGGCTCACGCTGCTGCCACATGCGCTGCTTTTTTCAGCAGTGTTTCTTTTTGACACTGAGATCTCCTGTTGTCAAAAAACCCTGCTTCACTGAAAATTAGCAACATGGTGAATGGGTGCACACATGCCATATGTGGTTTGCAGGGCCTCAAACTGCTTTGAGGCCCTGCAAACCATACATGTGAGCTCATCAGGACTTGCCCTCTGAGGCTCTGTGCTGCAACTACAGGTGATTGAACCAATGGTACAGCCCCACTTCTTCATTAGTTCCTTGGATTATCCAACTCTGGTGTATAGGCAGTTGAGACATCATCATCTTTGCCATAGTTTGGCAGCCCCTGGTGGTAAGGATTCAGCCATTGGAATGTCCATTTTTTGCTGTCAGGTATTGTTTTCATTTCACATCTGTAGATCTGCAGTTCACATCTGGACTGGAACCCAGAATGCAGACTCCCCTGTGTGCATACATTTGTATGCCTTACTATTACTTGTATTCCCTGTATTACATTCTATCCCAAATAGGGGTATGATTTTTTCTACCAAGACAGTTAAATTAGCACATGCTATAATATTGTTATGGTTATATTGTTACAGAAGTGTGGCACGTACCAGTGTAGCTTTACCCCCTTCTTTAACAACGGAAGCTACACTTGTACAATAATCTTAATCTGTGGTTTTGGAGAGATGAACAAATTATACTGAGTTTAAAAGGGTAACACAACTTATTTTGTATCAGCTGACCTAAGATAACTGTGGCAGCCGTACCCCAGGGCAATTTATCCTTGGAAGAAACAACAACTAAATTACTGGGGTTTAATTTCCACTTACCACAGGATTGAGAGGACATAAGACACAAATTATCTGACACAGAGCAACTGGCACACAGTTCCCCCAACATACTCATTGAAGTTGGTTCAATTTGTTTGTGTGTCCACACCCTGTATCTCCACTGGAAAAGGGTATACATTTATAACTAGAAAGGTATATCTGAAGAAATATTAATTGTGTGTGTAGATGAGTCAAATATTTTATCTGAGAGTTTGTCCTCAGAGTGTCATCTAAAGGTATTGTTGGGAACTATCTAATTTTAGTGAAGTTGCACTTAAGAACTTTTCATTTTGGTTGGGAAAAGTTGCATGTCAACTATTACTCACATCTTTTGTCTGGAGTGTATTCTCTGCATAATATACTGGAAACTTTGACACTAACAATCACTACCTGCTTAACAGTAATAGGAAAAAGAAGCTGTTGACACAAGTACAATTGTTTCTTAACTGAATCACTCAGAAATCCTTGCTGTCCTTTGTGCATTTTCATTGTTCTGCCCCTGCAGACTAGCAGCTACTTGCCACCATATATAGCAAGTGGATAAAGATTATGGCTGACATATCTGGTTTCTGAAATTTTCTCCATGATGTAACAATGTAATAAACATTCCCAAATGTGTCATGCAGTAAGCGTCTCTTGATATTGTAATCACTCTTTAGAACACATAATTTGTAACTAATCTTTTAGAAAATTCTGTGATTATAAATGTTTTACTGGTGGAAACACTTAATCCAAAAATCATTTAAAAATAATAAAAATAGCCAGACTCAGAGGGGTGTTTTGTGCATATGAATGGGTTTTGGGAAAATGATTCTATATGAAACCAAGAGCCAAAAGATATTGAGATGTGTTGTGGGAATCAGCTGTAACACAGGCAGATGGAAGGGAGATGGAAATCCTGGTGAAGATAAAACGATGTACAAACTTTGGATGCATTTACTGCTAAAGCCTGAATAATGTTTTTAATTATCACCAAGAAGAGTGTATGTGGGGGTGGGGAGGGGAGATGTTGATTTTTTTTGTCCCACTTTCCTTCCATCCATTTCTTTTATTATACAGGCAACAGGCACAAGGGTCAGGTTTGTGTGACTTCATTCCTGCTTCTCAGAAGTGCTCGGAACTCAATTCCAACAGAAATATCAATAGAAGCAATGGGTACTTAGCATCTCTGAAAATCAGGGCCTAAGAGCTTTATCCTGAAGTCTTCAATTAAATAAACCTCCTATTAAAACAATAGGCATTTTTGGCCAAGATTAACTATACCTTCTCTGAATTTAGCCTTCTTGAATTGTAAGTGATGTATATTTCAATGGGATGTGTATATTTATACATCTGGAGATCATTGAATGAAAGCTACTAGGGAAAAGTATTTTTTTGTTTTAATGCATAGCTAATTAAAATGATCTACTCATGAATCTATTTACAATTAACCCCAACTTTTACAGGACATTTAAAGAAGGATGTGATTTCATCAAAACTAGCTAATCAGAACATGTATGAAAAGTTTGGCTATGTAAGAAAATACTTTCCAGGCAAGTTATAAAAAATAAATATAATGGCACTTTTTTAAACAGGTGATACTTAAAACGTAAAGCCATAAGAGCAGACCATCCTGTATGCTATATACGGAAGTCCCATGCTTTCAGTAGTAGGGAATTTCAGGCTGTATTTGTACAAACATCATAAATGTCATCCAGGAATACACTTTAATAGAAATCAAGAAACTACATGTATAAATGAAAGTAGGAAATAATTAAAGTGAAGGATACAAGTACACCCTTTTATCAGTCTCACTTGTACCCAACATAGGAACATGGAATAACAGATCTGTGTCTGCAGGAGTCAGATTTGCTTTGACAGTCGTCTTCAAGGTATAAATACATTCCACAAATCAGTACCTATTACTGTATTCTTGATAGCTGTCTGCAATCACAATTTTACCAAAAAGTAGTGGTAGCAGGTTTAAAATTGAACTAAAAAAAATTTTATTCAGCAAGATCTCAGATTTTCAACTAAATTGTAAAACTGGGGAGGAGTGGGAAGGAAGAACAGCATATAAATTTAACATAAAGAAAGTGATTGACTCCTGAATGACTAAGACAGATTTTAAATCCCACACTTACAAGATTCAATCCTGCAACCACCTTAGTAAAGTCTGCAGGTTTGGGCACATGTTCTATATAGATGTATACTCCTGGAAGATTCCAGTCCATATGGGATTGCTGGGTTTCTATTCAGGTTCAGAGGTAAACAAAATGTAACTGAAAGCAGAATTCATATAAAAAGTCTGACAAATAAGGAAAAACACTGAGCTATATTGCTCAAAACTGGGACCTAGTTTCTCACAAAGTATCTACCAGCCTTTCAAAACGTGGTCTAAATTTGAAGGGGTTATTCCAGACCATCTAAGATTCTGTGTTTTGTGTTTCTTTATCCAAACAGAATCCAACCCCAAAAGTAGGGATGGAGGCATGGAGCGATGTAGTTATTTGTCAGACTTCTCAATACCTTTTTCCCAGCAGGATTCCTTTTGTCCACCAACACTAAGCAGAAACACAGGCAGGAAGTTTGTAACACACTCACAGTGAATATTTCTGCTTACCCTCCCCCACTTTAAAATGGCTCTTTCCAGATAACTAGATATTTCATCAACACCAAACTATGTCCCTGTTAATATTCTCCACTCAAAGCACTCTTTGCTAAGAAATAAATATTAACACTATTGTTTCTTTTTTATTATTTTTTAAGTATTCCAATTAAAGCACTGTACAAGAGATGATAAATACAAGATTCCCTATTGTGCTTCCACCAAGAAAACATTCATTATCGCTGAACTGGTTTTTTACAACTATTTTTCAAGGAAGTTTTACATTATTTATTGTTTTCTGGCACTAAACATCTATATTGATCATAAAGCTTAAACTTCAGTAAAGGCTAATTTACTAATTTTTTGTTGCATTGTCATATCACTATTCCCAAGAAATCCAAACATATCAAAACTTCTAGAGAACTCATGCTTTAATGTCCCAGAGGGATGGAGTTCCCCCTCTATGGGACTTTTTTGGTTAAAGAAAGATGAGTTTAGAAAACTGTGAAGAATCTATTTTATGACTCTGTAAGGCTTAATATTTGTGACAGTCAGGCATATATAAGAGTATGAGTTATAATTTTTGCTAGATTTATACCCCATATTTCCATACATACATACATCCCATGCAGTCGTATTAATACAATGGATCATGTTATGTTTATCCTGAGTTACAATAAACTTGCTCAATGATCATTCATGTTTTGTATTGCAACATCTGCTCATCTGAGGCCATTGATCTCCACTCTGATGGACTCCTGGAAGAAAGCACTTGGCTCAATGTTGTAATTCCTAGCAAATCCAATACTTCCAGGATTTTACCCCTAGTCCTCACTAAGACTCCTCCACCCCCAAGTGCAATGGATTGCTGCTGAAGAGCACTGGTAGGGTCAGACTCCAAGATGGTGTTTCCTTTGTAAGAAGTAAGCAAAATACATTCTCCTTCCAATACTCTTCATCTGATTCAAGTTTCTTTCTACTCTAAACAGGCATGATTATTAAGTGATAGTATACCTCTTCCTCATTTTTAGAAGCAACAGCTTAAAAATTCCAGCAACATGTTGAAGGTACTGGAGCAGAGCTGTGGATTTACATGTAACAAGTGAAAACTGTAACATTATTATACCATAAGTTTGACTTCAGTAAGGTTGATAGCTTTAGAGTGTAGTTTAGTCCATGATCTTAAAACATTCCAGCAGTACCTATCATGCTAAGGAATACACCATCTTCTTCTGTCTCCCCTGGGCTTCACAGTCAAGTCCCATCAGACATAGTTACTTATAGATGGAAATCAGGAGCCATGCTGGAGACCATGGCATGGATATTTGCCTCTAATGGTAAAAAAACCCTAAATCCCAGAGAGCTAGACCCTTTCCTGATCACAAAGTGAGGCAAGTAAGAAAATGCTTTAAGTACATTTCACAGATCCAACAGTTTTTGCTCTAAAAAAGCAGCAAACAAACAAAATATCTGCGGGCATATTAAAAGCACTTAAAATGCAAGCATTATGTCATAACCAGGTGAGGGTTCTCTTGCTACCTAGCTCCTGTTAGAGTAACTTCAGTCTGCTCCATGAAGATAAAATGAGGAATTTGCAGTCCTCTAGCATCCCAAGATTCACTGCCCTCATTCCCTTCCGCTTCACCCAAAGCAGGGATAGAGCCTAGGTGTCCTGGCTCCTAGCCACACTCCTGCTTACCAGTCCACTAGTGGCAAGTCAGAAGTGTGCAGGCAAGAAATAGTATTAACTTTTAACATGCAACTGCTCAGACTGGGCATGTCTACATGTTCATTAATGTGCTTTTCCTAATGCACATTAAATTTAGTACCTCTGGGCATTTTTTCACATGCTCCGGGAATGGGAAAGGTGGTTCTTTAATTAAAGTGACACCAAGAGTTGCTCTAATTAAAGCACCACTGCATCTCATGTATCAGTGTTCCTGTGCTTAAAAATGGCAGTGGGAGTACTTGAACTAAAGCTTGTTTGATGACATTTAGATAAAAGCACCCCCACTTCTAAGCATAGGGACACTGATGCATGAGGTGCAGGAGGCACAGTAATTGCCATGCTTCAGCAGATTCAATGAATTGAAGCTGCTCCAACACTGAATTCCAGCACACTGGAACAGCCTCTTCACTTGTGTATAGGAGCCCTCTAATGCATGGTACTAAATACATGTGCATTAGGCTGCCCTACTGTGCAGTAGCAAAAGCGCATGCTTGTTTAGTAATACTTAATGTGCAGTAGCCTATTTTTACTGCACATTAGCATATTAGCACTTTTTTTGATGTGAGGCTTTAATGCCTAGTCAAATAGGCTACTGAGCATTAAAGCACATGTGTAGACATGCTTAGCATGTTCTAACTTTAACACTGCTTAACATTCCACAGATTTAGTTAGGTCTATGGGTAACGTGTAACTATACCCCAATTGGGCAGTCATTTATGTCCTCTTCCCTCTCCTCTGAAGATGATGTTGTTATGAATTTCAAAGAAAATATTAAAGGGGTCTTACAGACTCCCTATGCTCATTTGATTCTTCTTTCAGTAGTCAACCCAAAGGAATTATGCAGCTTGAGAAACAAAAGAAATACAATATGAGGCTGATAGCTTCTCATTCAGTTTCTTATACCCCAACTATTTATTTCATACTTTGAGGAGTTTCAATAAGACACTATGGAGATTGGTTCCACTGGAGTATTAAGGGTGATCAATACTTGAAACATTCATCCTCAACAAAGTGTGACCAAAACAGCCAATATCTTCATGTGCAGTTATTTCCTTGAGCAGAGAGAAATATGAGAGTTGTTTCCTACAAGCACCAAGAAAGAATGTTCTATATTACTGTCCCAGGGGGACGAAGAAAAAGAGACAGGAGACTCCTTCTATGGCAGGCCCCGAGGCAGAAACAACCCGTTGATACAGCAAAAAGAAAAGTCCTGAAGACATGACAAACTTACCTCTTTCAGAAATAGATGGGCTGGGTGAGCCACGGTGAGACAGAATGCCTGCACAGTTCATCAGCCACTTTTATCTGCAGCTGGGAAAGGCATGGAGAGATAATGTCCCAGAAGAATGCCATCCAATGGAGAAACAGCTGGGGGGATGTTGCAGGGAACAGGTTACGGAGCCATCCCCCAAGCCGGGCAAGGGCTGCACAGGCAGCGGAGAGAGGAACCAAGGAGGGACCCTTCAGAAGGGTCTGAGGACAAGTGGTTGCAATCCTGAACAGCAGAGAAGCCAGACCTGGGAGGATGGCATCGAGGAACGGCTGGATCCACAGGTGCCGGAGGCATGAGTGGGGGCAGGGTGAGACCCCCCGCCCCCGAGTTTCAGTTAATTATTTCTTTTTCTTAATTTTCCCCAAGCCCTAGGGCAGGGAAAGGGGTCACAGGCAATGCTCAAAGGGCAGAGCAAGCTGGGACAGTGCCAGGGACAGCAGCACAGTGAAAAGGGCTCAGCACATTCCCAGGGATGGTCCACCATCCTAAAAGCATCTGGGCAAGGCAAGAAAACCAGAAGCAGAGTAGGCGGGGAGGATGCAGGAGGCAACACCTGAGGGTGAACCAACTGACCATTGATTGGCCGTCCAAAGAGACTGGCGCATGGCTGGAGTGTGGGGGAGGTGGAGTCTTAACAGTAACACCTGACCCATGAAGAGCAACAGGAGGGAGTCCCACCACTAAATGGAAAATTCAAATCATGGCAGGCGAGTGTCAGGGTTTCCCCTCTGGGAGAACACGACCCAACATGGAGGCTGCAGAAGCAGCCTCCATGGCAGACCCTGGGCACACGCTCCAAGGTGGCCAGGCAATGTTTACATGAGGCCAGGTGGGTACAACTACTCCTATAATCTCTTGAAAATGTTAGTGAAAATATCAATACCTAAAATGATAAGCCCAAAGAGTGTTTGCTTCAGATAAAAGGGCAAAACAGAGTACAACACCCTGCCCAAACTTGAATCAGCAGTGCCCTGCCCTATGATTTATTATTTCTTCAGAAGGACTTTCTTTTTTTAGGAACAGGCTGATCTATGAATCCTTTATAAGATATAAGCAGATGCTCACAAGGTATCATTGCTTCTTCTTGATTAGCCATCCAGTTTTGATCGTTGGAATCCATTATCCAGGAGATGTTTCGCATCTCAGCATTAATCTCCGACTAAGAGATGCTCTGATCCTTGATCTGGCCTAGTATAGCAGTCCTTATATTTTTGTCTGCAGAAGAGGGATCACAAAAGTGGGTGACCTGAAAAGAGAAGAGACAATGTAGGATGCATTCAGTGAGAGCAGGGCATGGCCAGGCATGCAGCCCAAATGTGGGATGTCCCCCTGGAGCTGATGAGAGGTATGTTGCAAACTATCTTGGCACATAAGCTACTAATTTTTGACACTGCATTCACTTTTGAAATCAGTGATTATAAAGGATACGCTGCAGTACATGCCATGAAACTTGGAGGGCAGAAATGACCCTAGCAGACAAGAGCCCTAATGTAATCACTGTGCAGTCAGAAACCTGTCATGTGAACTAATGTAAAAGATTTATTTTCTGGAGAAACACCCTGTGTCTTTTGATTGTAATAGAATGAAAAATGGCTTAAAATAAGAGTAAATTGATTTTTCTGTCCACTGTTAGATACAAAAGCACCTATTCTTGTCTCTAGACATTCATTTAACTCCTATTAAATATAATGGGTGTTACAAAAGCAGCTCAGGGGAGAATAGACTCTACTTTTTGTAATTCTTGCTTGTGACTAGGCCTGTTCTTTTCCTTTGTACAGCTTGTAATTTCACACGATAGTCAGATCATGCTGTGAAGATTATGTTGTTCTTGTGAAGGATTTCTTTTGCTAAGTCAGAATAGTGTAGAATCATGGATCTCCATTTTCAGACACATTTATTTCCACAACAAAAAGCACCATAAGAAAACGATTTGTTAATCACACAAATTAAAAGTCAATACATTTTCAATAAAGATGTTCATCTTGGTTCTAATTTTACCCCTCTAAACTCCTACCCACATTAAACTATACGTTGGCACACACTCTGCATTCAGGATGGAGATACAGTGGGCACGTCTACATGTGTGCCCAATGGCGCAATTGTTATTGTGCAGTTATTTAGTATTTCCTTTAGTAACTGTACAGTCCTGGTGGCACACAGGTCATTTCTGACCCTACTGCACAGGAAGAATGAGCTACTGTGGAGTAGGTCATTGCTACTATGCAGTAGCATTGGTGTCACAGTTTGTGCCCACTGACACTACATCACCATAATGTCACATGTAGATGTGCCCAGTATCCCTTCTTCCCAGTGAGAGAGAAACAACCAGAAGCACAATGTTTCTCACGCTCTCACTTGCCCACAAAGTCAAGCTTGAAAGCTGTTTGACAAAAGACTCCTGTGAAGGAATTGTTTCATGTGAACTGACACTGCAGAGAGGAGGGACAGGACAGCCCACAAAAATTGTGAAAACTTCACCAATTTCTCACCTCTTGTACAGAATCATTGTCACTTGTACTGGATCAGTAGTCATGATGCGAGAGTAACCCAGAAATGTGGGAAAGAATACAAACCAGAATTTGAAGTGTCACTTGGTGGAATGGGAAAAGTAGACTTTCTTTGGATTGGGGCATGAGGTGGGAGGAGGGGGAGATGGGAAACAATCCTTCAACAAGACATCTTTTCAAATATTCTTTTCAACAGCAAATAGTCTAAATGTTCAATCCTGTATGTCTAAAAATAAATACCCAAATCCATATTTAGTATGTAAATCAATTACTTATTTTAAAGTTTCTTCAGAACTCTAAAAATATCTGGCCTAAAAATATTTCTTTTTGCTCAGGAGTTGCTACTGTTAAAAATAATTTCCATGTTTCACTGCAGCTTCAGCAATTGCTTGCACACTTTAAATGGCTTGACCTACATCTGCTTTCAGAGAAGTCTCTGAATGTACTCTGAATGCATCCACAGAATAAAACTGTGCATCTTCCACAGAACTGTGTGTCCATTTACATCCACAGAATAAAACTGTGTGTGTATTTATCTCAGCTTTTGCCTGCCTCCAAGCACTAGGAGAAAATAACTCTTCTCTAGACATGTCTTCTGTAGAATACATGGTCTTCTCTTGACTGTGTGCCTCTGTACAGTCTAGCCAGCTTTTTCTTGTCTCGCTGTTCCTGTAACTGTATTTTGCTTAACATCTGTGCAGGGATACAGGAAGAAGTTCCATGGGTGGCTGAAAATCTTCCTTTTTCCTCCCTCCCTTGCCCAGGCAAAACAGAATATAGCCCTAATGAAGCTATGCAGAAAATATGCTCCTGTGAACTTATAAAATCAACATGCCTTAAAAATAGCTCAACCTCCTATATTATTCATGCATGTTCACATTTTCAACATTATAACTGAGCATTTTGTTTCATTAGCATCTTATACCCTAGAGACATGCTGTTTTTAAACTACCAAGGCAATTCATCTCTTACCCTGCATTTACTCTGTTTATTTTAGTACTTAATTTTAACAATGACCCCACCAAGCAAACTGTCTTTCAATCTAGATTTAAATTAGAATGCTTTATAAAAGGCCGCACAGACAATCAAGGGAAAGGGACTGGGCAGGAGCAGGAGCATCCTGCAGACCTATGCATGGCTGTGCAGGTGGTATCACCAGCAGGTCTTTGGCTTCTTTGACTGTGGGATGATGTTCCAAGAAGAAGGATTGCTAGGAAGAGATGGGATCCACCTGACAAAGAGACAGAAGAGCATCTTCACAGACAGGCTCAGTAACCTAGTGAGGAGGGCTTTAAATTAGGTTCACTGGGGATGGAGATGAAAGCCCTGAGGTAAGTGAAGAAGCAGGTGATCTGGAGGAAGTGCAAACAGGAGTGGGCAACAGGAGAGGCCTTCTTGTTCTACCTGAGAAATCAGGGCAAATGGCTAGTTACCTTAGGTGCTTGTACACAAACACATAGAGACTGGGAAACAAGCAGGGAGAACTGGAAGTCCTTGCACAGTCACAGAACTATGATGTAATTGGAATAACAGAGACTTGGTGGGAGCTCACATGACTGGAGCAGTGTCATGGATGGGTACAAACTGTGTAGGAAGGACAGGCAGGGGAGGAGAGGAGGAGGAGCTGCACCTTCTGTAAAAGAGCCATAGGATTGCTCAGAGCTCCAGTATGAAGCTGCAGATAGGCCTATTGAAAGTCTCTGGGCTAGGGTCAGAGAGGAGAGCAAAAAGGGTGCTGTCGTGGTGGGGGTCTGCTATAGATCACCAGACCAGGAAGAAGTGGTGAATGAGGTTTTCTTCAAAAAGCTAGTGGAAGTTTCGTGATCACAGGCCATGGTTCTCACAGGGGACTTCAATCATCCTGACATCTGCTGGGAAGACAATAGAACAGCGCACGGGCAATCCAGGAAGTTTCTGGAGAGTGTTGGGAACAACTTCCTGGTGCAAGTGCTGGTGCAGCAATATAGGGGCCATGCTCTTCTTGACCTACTGCTCACAAATACTGAAGACTTGATGGAGAATGTAGAAGTGGATGGCAACTTGGGCAGCAGTGACTACGAGATGATTGAGTTCATGATCCTGAGGAAAGGAAGGGAAAAGAGCAGCAGAGTAAGGACTTGGATTTCAAAAAAGCAGACTTTTACTAATTCAGGGAACTCATGGGCAGAATTCCCTGGGGAGAGGAGCCCAGGAGTTCTGGGTGCACTTTAAAGATGCCTTAGTGAGAGGGCAGGAACAAACCATCCTGATATACAGGAAGACTAGCAAGTATGGCAGAAGACTAGCTTAGCTTAGCAGCTTGCTTCAGTGAGCTAAATCACAAAAATCAAGCTTATAAGAAGAGGAAACATGGACAAACAACTAGGGAGGAGTATAAGAGCATAGCTCAAGCATGGAGGGATGAAGTCAGGAAAGCCAAAGTGCACTTGGAGTTGCAGGTAGCAAGGAATGTAAAGGGTAACAAGAAAGGTTTCTACAAGTATGTCAGTAACAAGAGGAGGATCAGAGAACGTGTTCCCCTTATTGAATGGGGGCGGCAACCTACTGACAGAGGATGCAGAAAAGGCTGAGAAGGTACTCAATGCCTTTTTCACCTCAGATTTCACAGGCAAGGTCAGGCAACTGCATCTCATAGCAGTTTGAAGGGAGGTGAGCAGCCAACTGTGGCAAAAGAATAGGTTAGGGACTATTTTAAAAATCTGGACATGTACAAGTCCATGGGGTGGATGGGATGTACCCAAAGGTGCTGAGAGAGTTGGTTGATATGATTGTAGAGCCACTGGCCATCATCTTTGAAAACACATGACAATTGGGAAAGGTCCCAGACAATTTGAAAAGGGCAAATATAGTTCCCATATTTAAGAAAGGGAACAGGGATGATTCAGAGAACTACAGACTGGTCAACCTCACCTCAGTCACTGGAAAAGGCATGAAGCAGATCCTCAAGGAATCCATATCTAAGCACCTGGAGGAGAAGAAAGTGATTAGGAACAGGCAGCATGGATTCACCAAGGGCAAGTCATGCCTGACCAACTTGACTGTCTTCCATGATGCGATAACTGGCTCTGTGGATGCAGAGAAGCCAGTGGATATGGTTTTTGCTTTAGCAAGGCTTTAAAAACAGTCTCCTGCAACATTTTTGCAGGCAAGCAAAAAGGAAGTACAGGTTGAATGAATGGACTGTAAGGTAGGTAGAAAACTGGCTGGATCATCAAACTCAGAGGGTAGTAGTCAATGGCTCAATGTCTAATTGACAGCCCTAACTTTCTATGATTCCATGATTCTATGAATTGCTTTGGAATATCTGAAAGAATGCTAATTTACCAGAGTCTAAGGACTGAATTGTTTCCCTTTGCCAGGATTTTTGCAAAAAGCTTGACAAAGGTCAAAACTAATGTGCTATAGCTACTGCCTATCAGGCTAACTAATGTTCTCTCATTGTTTCTTTGTATTCCCTTGTCTATCTGTGTTATCTTCTGCCTTTGATTTAATTTTTAGATTATAAGCTCTTTGGGACAGGCATCATGTTTTTGTTCTGTACAGATCCTAAGACAACGGGGTCCTGCTTCTCAGCACCAGAGTGATACAAGTAATAAATAATAGAGCAGTCAAATGATATGACAGTAATTGAAGTTGCTTCTGCAGCTTAATGAAAAATGAAATGTGATATGGGAAGTATCTTGCAAACATGAAGCAGTGTTAAATATAAATCAACTTTATCTAAAGCCTGCTCTTATTCTTAGATCACTGCTGACCATTATTTTTTCCTCAATTATCAAGCCATTTAAAGAAGAGAAAGGCAAAACTGAAACATTTTATCCATAACTTCAGATGAAATAATATGTCTGGTTATGCCTCTGAAATTGTGGGGGGAGGCATACCATTCTGGAAACTGTTATCCAGTAAACACACTTTTTTCCTAGAAAATTTCTCAAGAGCAGTCACCTGACACATTTTATCAGCATTAACTTCTTTCTTTCAAGTACTTCTCCCAGAAAGCAGTGATTATTGAAGTGCATTAAAATTTGTCAGTGTCCCTCCAATTTAGAATTCCCACTGAAAAGGAGGTTAGTTGTGTAGGTTCTGTCCATAATAACAAATTAGATCTAATATTTAGAGCTGTATGAAAAACAGAAGTCCTGTTTCATGAACAAGCTCAAGATTTTGAAATGTGGTTTGTTTTGAATCAGAGCAAATCTCCCAGAGCTCTAAATTATCTATGGACACAATTTTAAAAAAAAAGCTTTGGTCTATTGAGTTAAGAAAATCACATTTATTTGAATTTCTAAATCTTGTATTATGTTATTATAAAGCATATAGCACTTCATAAAACTAAATAAAAAATATTCCATTTCTTCAAAATGTAAGATCAAAATTTTTTCTTACCAAAATATTGAAATAAGTTATTTTCATATTATTGGAATTTTTGTCCATATTTTCCCTAAGTGAAAATATGGGGAAATCACCCTACTTACATGAAGCATTTCTATATCAAGAGCACCATGTATTCCAGGACAATCAGATTACATTGAAGTTTCTCTTACCAGCACTACTGACATCCCCTCTTTCAACCTCTCTTTATTCTAAGGCCATCTGATACTATCCGTTTTATGGTTGTTTTGGTCCTCCTTTTCCAATACAGTGGTACACATCTTACGGTATTTCAAGTTGTGCCAGCTCATTTTACTGAGATGCAGTCAGAATGACTTTTCTTTGAAAAGTGCATTTTTGTGATGGCATCCCAGGGATCTAGACATGGCAAGATCTTAAACCAAAGCTTTTAGAAATAGGGGGGTAGCTCTAACAGCTTCCTACGACTTTGTAAGCTGTCTTCTTTTCCTAGACTGTACTTTCATTGATGCTTACACTGATTTTACAGTGTGAAAACCAGAAGTTTGTGCCACAGAGAACAATCCCAGCCCAGCCTTATGACAGCAGTGGCAGGGCTGTGGCAGTTCTAGCCCCAGCTTCAGGGCCTAGACCAGGGGTTCTTAACCTGGGGTCCATGGATCCCCAAGGGGTCTGTGGATAGATTTCAGGGGGTCCGTGAACTTGGATGGGAAAAAAATTACATCTTTATTTTCACTAACCTCTAACTGAAATTTAGCATTTCCTTCAATTATGAATTTAGGCAACAAACCACAGTAGTATTAGCAGTACCTGTGACTTTGTCACCAATAGAAATCACAGATATTTTCATATCACATTACAGTTGTTGCAGATATCTCGAAATATCGTTTACAGTCATCACTACTTCGAAATTACATTAGTTATTAGACCCGCCGCTAGATCGCACGTGATCACAGTCTTCCTGTCTACAGACCCTCATTATTCTGAGAAGGGGTTCATAGGCTTCACCAGACTGCCAAAGGGGTCCATGGCACAAAAAAGGTTAAGAACCCCTGGCCTAGACAGAGCTACCACTGTTACTGGGACAAGCTGGGGCTGTGCTCTGCACATTAGGCTGGAGCAGGGACAGAACTTGCCGGTGCTACAGTAAGGGTAAGCAGTTGGGGGGGACAGTGTAGGGGGGCAGACATGGAATTGGGGACATGGGGAAGGGGACCTGAAGGGGGCTGGTGGGGTGGAGGGAGAGTAGAGGCAAAGGGCAGGGGGGACTTTCAGGAGCTGCCTGCCCTCCCTGCCACCTCGTACTCAATTCCAAGATGAGGGACTCCCCTCCCCCATGTCATCTTGGAATTGAGTAAATATGGTATTTTGGATTCATCACAAATTTGATTGGGGCTAGGAAAATCAAACAGAATGTGAATACTATACTAGATCACTTGTTTTAGGGAAAGCATGTTAAAGATAACAATCACCAGTTATCAGTTATTTGAACTTGTCAAAGGTATGAACAATTCCATACAGCAAAACTATTCTGTGTTAGACCTCCTTTCCTCCCATTCCTTCAAGTCAGACTATCATTGCTCTGGATTGCCTAATGTTTCAATCAAATCACATGTGCATGTACAAACCTGGAAAATTTTCTATTTCTAGTCTTTATATTATGCTATGTGCCTCCAAATCTTACTGGGTTTTTTTGGTGCTGATATGACTTATTATACCTTAATTTTAGCCATTCTCTGCTTCAATATGCCTTCAGTTTTAATCAAGTGTGCCTATGGCAAAAGGAATGAAACAGCATAATGAGACAGTATTAATCATTCAAGAGTATTGAAGTAATAATTTATTGGCCTTGAGTGAATATTTTCAGAAAGGGATTTTGTAATCATAGAGAACTTTCCAGAGCCCAAGAGCCCCTAATGGACTTTGTATCTCTGGTTTATGGAAATCTTATAAGTACATCTTTGCTCCCATTTCTCCCCTGGGTGAAAAGATACAAGAGAAGGTCTGATCTGTTCAAGTAACAAACTCCTAATAATTTAGATTAATGCTACATTTCAAGGTGCTTTGTTAAGCATACTAAAAAAATTCACTTAAAGTGTTTATAGTCAGCTCCTAAGTAAGCTGTCACCGCATCTAATTTCATAATGTATTAGTTAATGCAAAGTCAGACTCAAATTTACCGTATTTGCCATTTGTGACTTATTTGTGAAAGATGCAACCTGTTACCATAGAAATACCTCTACTCAGACTTATGGTCCACATCTGGCATCTGTGAATACCATACATAATATAATATGTGATGCAGAAGAGTCAACTCAGATTTTAAATCTCATTGTTTAGTTTTAAAAAAAAATGTTTTTTCTCCTCACTTTAAGTACTGCTATATTCTTTCTCTTTTATTGAATAATACCACACCATTACTTTCTTGTATAGGCTAATTCATTATGATTAATATAATTATTTTCACTGAAACAAGATGCTACAAGGGACGATATAAAAGTAGACCTGTTCTGATACACTGACCGAAATATAGGGACTGACCTGCTGTGAAATTTCAGGACCAAAGTTTATGTTTGCTGAGGCCAGTGCTGATTTGTAAGTGAAACTGAAAGTCAAAAATAAGAATGTCAGTTTAAAGCATATTTCAGACATCATAAGAAATAATCTGTAGATGATAACTCATTTTCTTACAAAGAGGGATTAGGAACTTCTCAATATACCCCCTTCTTCTAAAACAGTGATATTTCAAGAGCCTTTTGTATGCTTTTTTTTTCTTTGTTTCTGAGGGAATAAAGTACCAATAGTCTGTGATTTTCCTTGTTGCAGTTTTCAATAAAGTATCATGTTCATTAAAACAGAATGGTGCGGGGATTGTTTGTTCTTACTTGATGTATTTTCACTATTTAGCTACTTAAATATATTTAAAAGGTGTGCTTAAATCCAAAGCACTGGGAGCATGTACAAGATCCTAATAAAAACTTTTAATCCACACAAATTTGACCAATACCCCAAAATGGAATCCTTCCCTATTCATTCCTCTCTTCATGTCAAAACTCAAAATCTTCCACCAGAAAACATCTGGAATAACAGATCAGAGCTGCACTGTGATCTGAATATTCCTAACTCCAAGCTCAGGTAAATCAAAAGTCAGGGAAGTAAATGCATTAAGAGATAAGGACTTTTTATCAAGAATGGCTTCTGCCTATATCCCTTTCCTTTCAATGAGTAGAGAGAAGTGGTTAGCCATGTTAGTCTGAAGTCTGCCAGTGTGGCACTGTAGGCTCCTGCTACACATTACATATATTATGCAATTAACTGGTTAATCACACAAATTTAGATTGGCCATACATGCAAAGTAATTATCACATGATAAAAATGACTATCCAGCTATAAAAAGAGCCAACCAGCTATAAAGTTAATGCTTGAAAAATGTCTAACAACTCTATAGCTGGTTTCTATCCAGCTTTAATTTGAACATGTAGCAGGGCTCTTAGAAATCAGTTTGTTTTTTATGATGCCACTCTCCCCTGCTTTCTTCTGTTTCAACGAGGTGTCTTCTGGCTTAAGCCTATCAGTTGATCACACATGCTGCAATATCATATGAAGGACACAAATATGGTAGGGATTAAACACCACCAAGAAATCAATTTGTGTCAGAAACATTACAGAGCTCTGATATAATTGGTATATTAATGGCTTCTCCATTCTAACAAAAAAGTCCTTCTTCAAGTATATAGGTAGCAAGAAGAAGTCTCGGGGTAACATTGGACCCCTACGAGGCAGGGCAGGGCAGGGCAGTTGGTGATGGACACGCGAGAGAAGGCAGAACTCTTCAACAAGTTCTTTGCCTCTGTGTTTCTGTCCGCTGACAATGGGGTGCTCTCGGGTGATAGCGTACAGAGGCCCAGGAAGGATACGAGTCCCCTGACTGTTAGTTCAGACCTAGTTAAGGATTACCTGGAGGACTTAGATGTGTCCAAGTCGGTGGGCCCGAATGACCTTCATCTGCGGGTGCTGAGGGAATTGGCCGGTGTCATCATGGAGCCATTGGCACAGCTGTTCAAGGACTCCTGGTGCTCAGGCCAAGTCCCTGAGGACTGGAAAAGGGCCAATGTGGTCCCTATTTTCAAGAAGGGGAGGAAGGAAGAGCCTGGCAACTACAGGCCAGTCAGCCTCACTTCTATCCTGGGGAAGGTCTTTGAAAAAATTATCAAGGGCCACATTTGTGAGAGCCCTGCAGGGGAAGTGATGTTGAGGGGTAACCAGCATGGGTTCATGCAAGGCCGATC
>NW_017729022.1:164757250-164776433 GCF_001723915.1 Gavialis gangeticus | reverse complement strand
ATGAGAAGAGGCTGAGGGACCTGAATCTCTTTAGTCTCTGCAAGAGGAGACTGGGGGGGGATCTTGTGGCTGCCTACAACCTTATTGGGGCCAGCAGCAGGGACTCAGGGAAAGTCTGTTCACCAGGGCCCCCCTTGGAGTCACTAGGAACAATGGCCACAAGCTGAGGGAGGATAGGTTTAGGTTAGATATTAGGAAGAACTACTTCACGGTAAGGGTGGCCAGAGCCTGGAATAGGCTTCCCAGAGAGGTGGTGCTCTCACCTTCCCTGGAAATCTTCAAAGGAAGACTGGATAAGCACCTGGCTGGAGTCTTATGACCCCTGCCACCCCCAGTGCTCCTTCCTGCCCATGACAGGGGGTCGGACTAGATGATCTGTCTAGGTCCCTTCCGACTCATTGATTCTATGATTCTATGATTAAAGAGTTAGAAAACAAATGGACTGAAGACAAAGAATAGCATATGCATTTTTATTCTAGCTGTTTTATCGATATCTGGATGAAAAAAATTACATCATGCAAGCCAAGATGTGGAAGGTGGAAAATAAGAACTAATCCCATGAACTACAAGCTGCCTCTAGCTGAAAAATAGGCCATCTGTTCAGTCTAACAAGATCTGTCACAGTTTGACTCTTACACAGTCATGTTGTTTAATAAGTTAAGCATATTTCCTTTGGCAAACAGGCTTGCAAAAATATGCCAGATTCTCAAATCACTAAAAGTAGTTCATGAAAGGTATCCTCTTGCTCAAGTTATACAGGCTAGATATTGCAGACCCTTACTCAACCAAATAGTTCTTATTAGCACAACTAACACTGCAGATTCTAGACTCATATCATTTAGGCAAATTGATTTTTTTTTTAGCAATTGGAATGGAGTATAGGAAAGGGCTGTTATGCTTTTACAATTTTCTTCATTTCCGGTAATAGAGGACTATAAAATTACAAATTACAATTGTAATCTATAAAATTACCAACAATGAAATTACCTACAATAGCTTCTAACAAAAGTTAGAACACCACTTTGCAGAGCACAAAGTTGACACAGAAAAAACTGTAATTCAGTAAATTCCAGCAGGTTATTATTGGTAAATTAATATAAGCACCTCACAAACCCTCGTCATTGTGCTTTAAGATACAAACGATGCTTAAATGCGGATTACTGAGCTACAAAACATACCCTAGTGGATTTTATTATATTATTTTCCATTCTTGCTCTCTAAAATTTGTATCTTAATAAACCTATAATATCATTCTATATCATTAAAATAGCTCTGCTCTAAAAATAGTCAGTCCCATTACAAAGAAAATTGTAATGAGAAAGGTAGTATTTTTAGAAAAATATTCTCTCTGGTATCATTAAAACATTTCTACTATTTGCTCTGGAGATGATATTGAAATGGAAGTGGAAAACAATTAAAATAGGCTTATTCTAGGAATTTGTGTACCATTTTCACAGGAGAGCAGCATATAAAACAATTATAGGATTATGACTATATTTAAAGGAGATCTCTCATAAAGATGAATAGGAGAAAATAGGTGGAGAACTGTGGAGCAGATAAAATGGATTTTTTTTAAAGAGAATGAACCTGTTCATATTTGCAGCATACCCCAAAATCCCTGACTATAAAGAATTCAGAAATAGGTCTGTATTGGCAGCTAATTTCCACAGCATGTTATGTATAGCAGGGGTTTACCTGCTTTTATGGCATGGCCATTTTGTGTATTTGAAATGAAATCCTGGCCCGACTCAAGGCAATGGAAGCACTGCTATTCAGTGGGACTAGGATTTCTTCCTTGAGATATTTACTTAGCAGCTCTACAGGAGACATGTACTGTAGAGCTGACTAATTAGCTCTACAGTAAAACATTAGCATCTACAAGTACTATTCTATGGCAGAGTTATTTACTCCACCGCAACACACATGTAGTTGCTGGTGGGGCTGGCTGAAGCATGAGGGTGCTTCAGTGCAGAGGCTGCCTGCTGGCCGGACCTGCTCTGTAGCACCCTTCTGCCTTAGCCAGTCCTTCTGCAGCATGTTGAGCTGGGTCAAAGCAGCCCTACACTGGCAGGCTGACCCCCAGGACCCCCGGCCAGCCAGGGCTGCTGCAATCTTGCTCAACATGCTGCGGTCCCAGGCGCCTGTGCAAACGCCACACCTAGGAGCAATAAACTTTGGCACAAACTGGATCAGAGTTCATTCAGCCACCCTGATTGTACAGGTAGAAGTGCCCACTTTGTACTGGAAAAGGCATGTCAACATCCATGCAACATTTTTTTTTGAGACAAGGAAGTGTAAAAACATCAGTTTTGGATGATCCTAATCCATGAGAATAAGAGAAGCTCCACATGAGTTTCAAATAAAGGAAGGCACAGATCTGAGAAAATAGGTGTGATGAGAAAGAAAAGGAAAGATAGCCAGGCAGAAACCTGATGGTCAAAAATCCTGTACAATAAAAACACAGCACAGCTGCAATAGCAGAGAACAGTATCTTCCTTCAGAATGCAGAAATCAGTAGCACTAGGTTACTGGGCCACTCAAACGTGTTGTCCTACCCTATGTTGGAAGGATTGCCAAGAGAAGAATGAATCCTCTTACCGCAATATCTAGGTATTGTATTATTCTCAAAAGACCAAAGAGTTAAATTTATAAAATGATAATGCTTGTTTATTCAGAACCTACTTAGCTAACAGATCTGCTGCTCCCTCCTGCAATCCCCGGGCAATGTAACAACTTATACATAACACTCTTAACGGTATCCACACATCTTCCCCCTTTACGTGTAACATATCCCCATGTAATACTGACATTGGGAGATTAGTTCAACCCATAGCTAAAGCACATTTTAATGGGTCTCTATTAGTCTTTATGTTGGCTTTTTAGCTCTAAGTGATCTTCTCAGTTTCTCTGCATTAACAAATCCTTATTAGTTCAGTTCTTGTTTGGTTTCCTCGTTCAGATGTATCTACTTCTGTGTAACTTTCAGTATCCTCAGTCATTTCTTGTTGCTTTGATGTTAGCTCTTTGGTGAATCTCATGATACTACTTCTTTTCTCCCGTCTATGAGCCGCAAGTGTCATCTGTTCCTTCTTAACACCTATCCTTCCAGTGTGACTACTTCACAGAGTCTGGGAGCTACTTGATGGGAAACTAGCGCTTTTTGGTTTCACATTTGTCCATCGGCAATAAGGACCATATCTTTGTTGTACAGTTATGGTAACTCCCTGGAACCCCTGTCATAGTACCATTTTTGTTTGAATTTGTTGAATTTTTTTTAATGTTTTCACATCTTGCTTTTCATTCTGATGAGCATCATCCACAAGATTTGGCAGCCTGGTTTTGAGTTTCCTGTTAAACAACATTTCTGCTGGGGATAATCCATGTTTCATGGGTGTTTCCCTGCAATTTAAGAGTAAACATCAATATGTGAATCTGCAGCTTTTTCCAACAATTCCTTCACTATTTATACTCCATTTTCCACCAGACCATTGGATTATGGGTATTTAGGACTTGAAGTATTGTGAAAGAATCCATATTTGTTTGCAATCTCTTTAAAGTTAAGACAGTTGAATTGAGGTCTGTTGTCTGTTCTCACAATTTGTGGAATCCCAAATCTAGCAAAAAATGATTTGATGCGAGTTATGACATGGTTTGCTCCTGTGCTGCTGAGCAATGCAATTTCAAAATAGTGAGAATAATAATCCAGCACTAATACATATTTTTTCCTGCATGTATAAATCAATGCCCACATGATACCATGGAGCTATGGGCTCCTCCATGACCATCATGAGTTCTTTTCTTTGTGCTGATCTGTACTTTAGGCACATTGTACAAGCCTTTACAGCATCTTCTATGTTGTTATTGAAGTTGAGCCAATATAGAGCACCTCTTGCTCTCCTTTTGCATTTGTCAATGCCTAGATGCCCCTCATGTACTCTGTTTAACATGTCTTTCTTTGGCACTGCTGGAACAACAAGTCATGAGCCTTTGAACAAAATGCCATCCAGTACTGACAGCTCTTCCTTGAACTGAGAGTAGGGGCTAGGTATATGTTTTCCAAGCCAACCAGCACAAATAGCTGTTACCATTTTTTGCAATGTGGTGTCCTAAGTAGTAGCTTCTGCAATTAGTGCCCACATTGTATCGGTGACAGGAATCACTCTTTTAATTATATTGACATGTACTATGTCTGAGTCTAGAATTCTGTCATTTTCAGTTGTGTCATATGCTCTGGACAACATATTTGTAATAATTAGATGTTTTCTTGGTATGTACTGTATGTCTAGATCATATGTTTGCAGTTGAAAGAAAAGTCTCTTTAATCTGGGTGGAATGTCTGATAATCCTTTCTTTGCTATAGTTATCAAAGGTTTCTGATCAGTGTCAGCTATCACAGGCTTCCCATAGATGAATATATGAAATTTCTTACAGCCATACACAAGAGCTAAATTTTCTTTCTCAGTTTGTGCATATAGACACTCTTAGAGAGAGCCCTAGATTCATATGCTACAGGCCTCCAGCTATCCCCATGTTTTTGAAGCAAAGCTGCTCCAATGCCTTCTTCAGAAGCATCTGTTGACAAGTGAATGGGTCTTTTAGGGTCATAGTATTTTAGTACTGGAGCTTTCACTATTTTTTTCTTCAAGTTTTAAATTCAGCTTCATCTTCATGTTCTCATGTCCACTGAGCATTCTTTTGTAGGAGTGATCTAAAGTGTTTGGTCTGCTTTGCTAAGTTAGGCAGGTATTTCCCTACAAAATTGATTGTTCCCAGTAATCATTGCACTCCTGCCTTATCTGTAGGGGTTGGCATATTTGTAATGGCTTTAACCCTTGCAGGATTGATTTGCACCCCTCTCTCAGAGAGGTTTTCTCCCAGGTGTTATTTCTTTGACCCTGAATTTGCAGTTTTGTTTATTCAGTTTCAAACCTACTCTGCAAGCTCTTTCTAGTAGGGCAGTGCGAAGCTTCGGTCCCTGATTTGATTTAGTGGAGATTCGGCCTGATTCTGTGGCTGAATCTCCAAATCTGAATCGAATCAGAGGACCCTTTAATCTCTCCGAATTGAATCGGACCCCTCTGAATTGATTTGGAGAGATTCGGAAAGATTTGGCGCTTTGGACATTGACACAGCCATAATCTTTTTTTCTACTTACCTTCAGGCAACAGGCAGCTTGTGAATGCTGCAGTCCTCCAGCAAGGTTCAACTCACCTTGGACTGCTGGGAAGATTTTGACAGCATCTTCGCCACTGAGAGGGCACTGGTGGGGGAAGGCAAGGGGCACAAAAGCTGCAATGCCCGGATCTATAGGCAGGCCCACCATTTCATAGACACCCTCTATACTTACGGGAGAGCATTGCACAAGCCAGCAACTCCACAACGGGCATTGAGATGCATGAGGTCCCTGCGGAACCATCTACTCCACCCCTGCAGTGATAAGGTCATTTAAGATCATGACCATCAATGTCCATGGCTGCAGGAAGGGTCTCCAGAGATGCTGGGTGCTCTCCTTCCTTCAGGAGACAGGGTACCTGGTGGTATTCTTGCAGGAGACCCTGATGACTCTGGCCAATGAGCCCAATTGGTGGCTGGAGTGAGGAGGCAGGGTCTTTTTTAGTCACCTTTCAGCCATCTCTTGCTGGGTGGCCACCCTGTTCTCCCCAGGCCAGCAGCCGGAGGTTCTCCAAGATATTGAGGTGGTCCAGGGCTGCCTGCTGCACCTCTGGGTCCAAGTGCAGGGGCTTGTCCTGAACCTTCTGAATGTGCACGCCCCTTTGAAGGACCCAGAGTTGGTGGATTATTTTTCCGCCAAGTGGCCACTTACATTGGCAACCTCAATCCTCACAAGGGCCTGGTCATTGGCGGGGACTTTAATGTCACCCTAGATGCGTGAGAGTGGTTGGGCAGGGAGTGAAACCAGGCCACTGTGGGCATCCTCAACAAAATCCTGATGGACTACTCCCTGGTGGGCGTCTGGTATGCCTGTCACCCTACCGACCCCGCTGCCTTCACCTATACAAGGGTGGGGGAGGAGCAGGCATGCCACTCCTGGTTGGACCGGGTTTATATCTGTCTGCCACACTTTGCTTGGGCCCACTCCTCTGGCATCCAGCTGACCCCTTTCAGTGATCACCACCTTGTCTGGGCCCAGGCCACGTTAGGACTTGGGTGTTTGGGGTTGGCCTACTGGCATTTCAGTGCCAGTCTGCTGGAAGATGTGAGCTTCAGGAAGGCCTTCTGGGAGTTCTGGCTGCCCTGGCAGGAGCACCAGGCAGCTTTCCCCTTGGCTTGGAGATGGTGGGATGTGGAGAAGGTGTGCATCTGACTTTTTTGCTACTGCTGCACTCAGGGGCACACCCAGCAGAGGGAGACAGTCCAGGAGCAGCTTGAGTGGGAAGTGCTAAAGCTGGAGAGATGCCTGGCCACTCTGCAGAGAGTATCAGGAGAGGTGGGAAGACCTACGTGCTCTGGATGACCACTGTGCCCGTGATGCGTTTGTCCACTCATGTGTCCAGCTCCTTCAGGAGATGGATTGTGGCTCCCACTTCTTCTATGCCCTGGAGAAGAGCTGAGTGGCCAAGAAGTACATCACCTGCTTTCTGGCAGGTGATGGCACCCCTTTCATGAATCCAGGTGAGATGGGCCAGTGTGCACAGGCCTACAAAGAGCTCTTTTCCCTGGATTTGACTGATGCTAAAGCCTGTCAGACCCTGTGGGAGGGACTCCTGCAGGTCAGCGCGGGTGACCAGGACCTGCTGAAGGCTCCATTCACTCTGGCTGAGTTTTTGGCTGCCCTCTGCCTGGCAGCAAGGTGGCAGGCATCATCGGGCTGACTGCAGAGTTCTACCAGGCCTTTTGGGATGTCTTTGGCCTGGACTATCCTGTGACCTGGGCCAAATCCAAGGGAAGTGGGGAACTCCCCCTGTCATGCTGGAGGGCCATGGTGACCCTCCTACAAAATAAGGGATATCTCCACAACCTGAGGAACTAGTATCCCAAGTCCCTCCTCTGCACGGACTACAAGGTGGCAGCAAAGGCCATCCCACTGCACCTGCGGTCTGTACTGATGGACATGATCCATTCTGACCAGATGTACATGGTGCCAAGGCGTTCCATCTTCAACAACCTGTACCTGGTTTGGGACCTCCTGGAGCTAGTGTGCTGGGAGGGTGGGCCTGTCTTTTGCCCTTCTATCCCTGGACCAGGAGAAGGCATTTGACAGAGTGGATCATGCATACCTTTCAGGCATGCTGCAGGCCTTTGGCAGGCTCTCCAAGTGCTGTACACCTCTGCAGAGTGTTGGGTTAAATGGGATCACTGCTTTACTTGGGTGTCTACCTGTCCCCCACAGACCCCTCCCCACCAAAGAACCGGCACCAGCTGGAGGCAAGGGTGATGGAGCGGCTCCGGACACAGGTGAGTGCTGGTGCTGAACCAGCTGGTCTTGTTCATGCTCTGGCATCACTTACACACCCTGCCTGTGTCCCCTGAAGTCCTGGCAGGGCTCCAGAGATGGGCACTAGAGTTCTTCTAGCCAGGATGGCACTGGGTCTCTGCAGAGGTCCTGAGCCTCCCCTTGCAGAATCACAGCCAGGGCCTGGTTTGCCTATGCAGACAGGTCCTGCCAGTCTACCTTCAGGCCCTGCAGCAACTGCTAAATGGTGTCGGTAGCCACATGGCATGGGGCCACCTGGGGTGCATCATCCTCTACCACTTCTGGGGGCTCCAATACAACTGGCAGCTCCTTGGCCTGCAGGGCTTCTCCTGGCAGGACCTGCAAGGGCTGATGGAGTTCTACCAGGACCTCCTCTGGGCCTGGAGGCTTGTCTCCACCTCCAGGTGCCCTGCAACACTCGCCCAGGGCACCAACCTTCTCATTGAGCCCCTCCTCTGGAAACCCCAACTTGAGGTGCTGACAGCAGAGCCACCCCAGTTGAAACAGAGTTTGATCCTGGCTGGTGTCACCTGTACCAGAGAGATCCTGGACTATGATAGGCAGGAGTGGATGGAACCCACTGCACTGGCCTGGTGCATGGGACTACCCATCACACATGCAACCTGCCGTCTGGTCCAGGAGATTAAATCTGCCCTACCTCCCAACACCCTTGCCCTTGTCAACCAGGTCCTGTGCGGTGGTGTTCCCTGCCCTCCCCCCCATCCTCCAGCCCACTGGAGTTTGTCGTGGGGCTGGCACCTCACCCAGCCTTGCAGCACTGCCTGCTCCACCACCTAAGCCAGTGGGAGGACACAAGACTGGTCCATTTTTTTCACCGTTCATCGCCATCATCTCTAAAAGCTCATGTCCCACCCAGACACCAAGTGGCAGGACCTTCTTGGCGGGGACATGGATGGGGCACCCCAGCAGCTGAGTATGTACTCCACCCTCATCCCACAAGCCATGAGGAACCTCAGCTGGAAGCTCCTCCATGGAGCCGATGCCACGGGTGTGTATGTGGCAAGCTTCACAGACACCCCAGTCTCCTGCCCCTTCTGTGAGCAAATGGAGACCCTAACACACATGACCCTTGAGTGTGGCAGGCTGCAGTCCCTACCCCTCCAGACCTCCTTCTAAGTTTCTGGTTGAATTTCACCCTCCACCTTTTTGTTTTTAGTCACCCCATCCATGGCCCCACCAAGTCCTGGGACCTACTGGTCAACCTCCTCCTGGCCCTGGCCAAGTGGGGCCTGTACATGACCAGGAAGGAGGCTCTGGCTGGGAAGGTACCCAGAAACTGTGGGTCCACTTTCCTCTCATTAGTCTGTGCATGTTTCTGGGTGGAGCACCAGTGGGCGGCATCCACCGGCTCCTTGGGTGCCTTTGAGGACTGGTGGGTGTGGCCTGGGGGGCTCTGCTTGTTGTCCCCCTCAGGAGCACTCATTCTCACATTTTGACTCTTTGACCTTCATATCACTCCTGCCTTGTTTTTTGCCTTTGTTGTCCCAAGTATTTTGTTGTAGCACTTATCCATTATCCCCCATACAATAGGGGCTACTAGTTAGCTCGGTGGGTTTTAGGGCTCCTTGGACTGGTGGGTGCAGCCTAGGGGGGCTCTGCGTGGTCTCCCCCTCAGATGCACATCTTTTCATGTTTTGATGCTTTGACCCACACAGCACTCCTATCCTGTTTTTTTTCCCCATTAGGTGTCCCAAGAATTTAGTTGTACCACTCATTCATTAGCCCCACACAGGGTTACTAGTTAGCCAGGTGGGCCTTAGGGCCCCTGCTATGAGCGTTACAAATAGACAGGATCTTCTGAGGCACAGCCAGTTCGTATCTGGGGACACTAGCCCCTTGTGCCAGCTGGAGTGCTGAAGCAGCCCTAACCTAGAATGGCCCATGCATCCTCTACCCACTGCAGCAGTCTGGCAATGAGGGCTGTTGCCTGGCTGTGACCTGCTGCCACCTGTGACAGCATCCACCCCCTTGGACATGAGGCCCCATGTCTCTACACCTACTAGCCCAGGACAGGGACCACACAGATGCCTGGACTGTGTTATGGGCACTGTAGCAGAGCCTCCTGCACTCTCTGGGCCAACTGCCAGTGGGCTGTGGCCGCACAGTTGGCCTTCTGGTGTCCCCTCTGCCATCTGAGCAGCTATCACCCAGAAGATGTGTTTGTTGTGGTGGCCCACTTTGAACTGTCAAAGCATATCCTCCTGGCTCCAAATGGCCAGACAGTCAGCCCTCACACAGGACTGGGCTGCTCTTGCTGTCACCCAGGGTCCTTGGCCCACACACCAGAGCTGCATGCCCTCAGGCTGGGCCTGGTCCTGTGTCCATGTACCTTGTGCACTATCAGGCCAGCTCAGCTCCATAGAGGCAGGACAAGGCCTGGCCTGAGGATGTACAGCTCTGGCATGTGGTGCTGGGGCCCTGGGTGACAGCAAGAGGAGGACAGTCCTGTGCAAAGGTGTGCGCCAGTGCTGCCAGGGTTGTCTACCAGGGACACCCCAATGGCTGCTGGTGCTGCTGCTAGGTAGCCATGTGCCCTGCTGGGGGGTGGGCAAGGGATCCATCCCTCCCACACAGTCTCCCACCCCCACGTCCCTGCTTAGCTGGGACAGTGCCTGGGTTGATCTGCTGCTACAGCCTTGTCCCACTTCTATTTATCCCAGTATGCTGAAGCAGTGGGCTGGGGCAGCAGGGCCACAGGGCAGCCATAGAGATGCTCTGGCTGGGTGACAGAGCATCTCTATGGAGGACTCTAGCTCCAGTTGCTTCAGGGCATGCTCCAGGAGTATGCCCTGTGCTGCTTTTTCCCAGGGTGTTCTGTTTTGTTTTGTTTTTGATACCAGAATTTCCCAGTATCAAAATTAGAGTCTGCACTGCAAATATGCAGTGTGGGTAGCATTTTCCGTTCCCAGTGTGCCTCTTGCAGCATCTCAAACTGCTTTGAGGTGCTAAAATAGGCACCTGCTTGCTCATTTGGATGTGACCCACTTGTCCATTGGTGTCCAGGATGATTTTCCCAATCCTCAGAAGAATGAATTTCTTGCATTGTGCCAAGGACAAATTTTTCCTTTTCCTCATTGCATAGAGCATGCACCTGCTGTTTCTTGTGTGGTACATCCTACTCCTTTCTACAAACTCTCATAAAGTGATTGAATCTTTGCATTTTTTGCGGTGCTTACCAAATATAGGGCATTGCATAGGTTTGTGGAAACCCCCAAAGCATCTGCATCTGACCATGGTTTCTTCAAGCAATTCTCTTTGGCCTCTGCTTGCCTGCTTCATAGTGAGGCCCCCCTTTTTGTATTGTTTGTGTGTTGCCTTAGGTTTTTGCGGCTTTGTAATCCTGTCTAGTTTAGCTTATTCTGTGTTTCCCTCCAGCTTCTGAAGCCTGGAATTTGTTATCTTAGCTGCTTTGTACATTCTAACTGTCTTTTCCAAATTAAGCTCAGGATACTGTAGCAGTCTTTTCCTCAGGCGTGTATTTCTAATACCCAATACTATTTGGTCTCTAATCAAAGACTCTTTTAGGTCTCCAAAGTTGCATTCCTGGCTTAGCAGTTTGAGGTCTTTTACAAACTCCTTAATTGTCTCACATTCTTTCTGCTTTCTCATGTGGAAATTATACTATGAAAAGTGTTGATTTTATTTGGGTATACATAGTTTCATAGTTTCTAGGGTCGGAAGGGACCTGAGCAGATCATCTAGTCCGACCCCCTGCCATGGCAGGAACGAGTACTGGGGTCAAACGACCCCAACAAGGTGTTCAACCTACAATATATATAGCTGGAACAGAATAGGGGCAAAACAGAATAGGATGAAGTTTAACAAGGATAAGTGTCAGGTGTTGCACCCGGGAAGGAAGAATCATTAGCACTCCTATAGTCTGGGAGGGACCATTCTAAGCAGCACAACTTCAGAAAGGGACCTCGGAGTCATAATCAACTCCAAAATGAACATGAATCACCAATGTAATGAGGTAATAAGTAGGTGCATCACAAAAGGTCTAGGGAGGTGATACCTCCCCTCTATGCAGCATTGGTCAGGCCGCAGCTGGAGTACTGCATCCAGTTTTGGTCACCACACTTTAGGAGGGACGTGGATAACCTGGAAAGGGTTCAGAGGAGGGCCACCCACCTGGTTAAAGGCCTACAGAAAAAAACCCTATGTGGACTAATTGTGAGACCTGAACCTCTTCAGCCTCCACAAGAGAAGGCTGAGAAGTGATCTTGGCTGCCAACAAACTCATTGGGGGGGGGGTCAGTAGGAAGGGGGGGATATGATGTTTACCAGGGCGCCAGTCGGGGTAACTAGAAACAATGGACAAGTTAAAAGACAGCAAATTCAGGCTGGACATCAGGAAAAAGTTCTTTACAGCGAGTATTGCCAAAATATAGAATAGGCTTCCAAGGGAGGTGGTGTTGTTCCCTTCCTTGGAAACATTCAAAAGGAGATTGAAGAGACACCTGGCTGGGGTCCTCTGACCCCAGTGCTCTTTCCTGCCCAGGGCAGGGGGTTGGACTCGATGATCTAATAGGTCCCTTCCGACCCTACTAACTATGAAACTATACACACAGCACAAACCAGCTCCAGCAGGCTTCACAGGCAGATTTTGTAAAGGGGGGTGCAGTACCAACCCCTGGTGTTGCAGGAATGGGTACATGCTCATTCACAATTCCCCCCACCCCAATGGGCCTGACAGACAAATATGTACCACTGGCAGTTGTCCCTGGGGAATGCACATTCCTGCTCGTGGGGACATGCCCAATGACTCCTGATGAGGACAGGAGAATTCAGGATTCTCAGCACAATGCAGGATCTAGACCTGTGACAGCTCATCTTACATCAAGGTTGGGGCTATCATATCCATGTTTCATATATGAACGTAAAAGTTCCTAACACAAAAGAAATGGCAATGCCTAACTAAACGTTAAAGTCAACTGTCTATTCATTCTTCCTTATTGTAACATTATGCAGCTAAAAATGATCAAATGAAATTCATGCAACTCTAGTGTATTGCTCTGTGCACTATTAGATGTAGAGTGAGATGTTATTCAGTTTTTCAGAAAAATACTAAGTAACACACTCCCTGCATAGGTGTGTGAATTGCATTATGCTGACATATAGAGATGCCAGCATATAGGTTGTTCAGTATATAGGTTGTTCTATATACTGAAAGGTTTCCAATTTACATCGTGGGTATGCCACAATGCTTGGCATTTTTATGAGGTGTAACACAGGTCATGTGGATTTGTTATGCTATCTTTGCCCTTATTTTGTCTTTAGGTGCAGCTCTTTACTTGTGCCTATAAGGATTTTTAGTTTTAAATGACTGGAAGAACCTTATACTGTCACCGATGCATCTTAAGTGGTAATTTCTCATTTTCATTCATCCTCAACTATAGCTTTCCAGTATTATCATGTCATTTCTCTGAATACTAGTCACCCATGTTTTAAAAATAGACTCCTGCTGCAAGGATGCCTGGTCTTGATAAGCTGCCGCTTTCTTAGTTTGCACCTCTTGTTCTTGAACTTTTGCCTAACCAGTCTCCCCTGCTCTTGTCATAAGTAGCCAAGATTTGATATAGGATGGTGATTTTAGTAGTCACAGGGTATGGCTTGCTGTTTAACATAGTCTAGAGTGTTTGCAATAAAGAGGGTTTTGCAAAATGGCTGCACTAGATGCATCTTCTCATTGCCCTAGGTGCTGATACACACAGCACAATCAGGATTCAACTACATGTGGTGGCTTCTTTGGGCAGTATTTAGTTAATTGTTTAGATCCAGATTCAGTATTTTCTCTGGCAGCATTATTATCCCTGCCATTACTTATGCTTATTTTCCATTGCCATCCCACACTCCAGCTGTAATCCTTCTGGAACTGCCCCACACACTTCTGGAGATAAAAAGGCCAGTAAAGCCTTAGTCTGATTTCCCCCCATTAGAACAAACATTTGACTCTGCTAATCCAAATTCATTATGTGTTCTGAATTTGACCCAAGCTTCTAGTCCATTGTGTACCATCGTACTATTTTATTGATTACTTCTGGGGCGGCCAGGGTATTGGCTGTTATAGTCTCAGTAATTTGGCACTGAGGCCCACCAGCTTCCACAACTGGCTGAGTTTTTACTACTGTTATTATTATCAGTGATGCTGGAGCTTCCTTACAAGACGACGCTGTGAGGGTTGCTAATAGATACTCAAGGGGAAAATTGTTCTCATAGTTGTAGTGTTGGGGACGTAAATCAGAGTCATTGTCAACATTCTTACCCCCTACATTTTCTGCTCTCAAGCTGAAACCACCCCCTTTGCAGTTTAATTCGTTGTTTCAGAAAACTAAGTTGTTTCTTACGCTCACTGTATTTAGCTTCCTTCAGTGTTTTTCCAGCTGTTAAATTATTGCAACAGTGTGCCTTAAATTCCTCTTGGTTAGCTGGACTTGCAATAGTGTTAGGGGTGGGGCTTTCTCCTTCTGGATCATTTTGTCTGTTGTTACCACTGAATATTACAAAATGAAATAGTATGCTGTAGAATAACAGAATCTATCAAATCAGGTTGCTTAGAAATATGCCAAATCCTAGTTGTTTTATGCAAGTAGTGTTATTCACTTCATTAGGAAGTCCAATCTGGGACATTTTGGCCATGTCCATATGAGCACGTATATGCATTTTCTGGTGCCTCAAAGGTTCTTGAGGTGCTTCAAAATGTACCCTTCACATGTGATTTGGTTCTCTGCACAGCATATTTAGATCTGAGAAATTTCAGCATAAAAAAAAAACATTCATAAAAAAAGCAGGGTGGTACGCATGGCAGCAGTGCATGCCACCCACTGGAGCCTGGCCAGCCAGAAGCATACTCTGGCTGTTGACCAGGCTCTGCATGCTGCTGCTGGAGCCCCGAGTGGCACCCAGGATCCTAGATAAGGGTGCTGCAGCAAGCCCAGGTGCTGGCCCCAGCCTCACCTACCCCACCCAAAGCATTTTTACCCATACTAACCCCGTGTGGAGGGGTGTGCACCAGGGAAAATAGCAGCACAAATGTGTCACTGTTTTTTTTCCCCTGTGGCAACCGCACATCCCTGCTCATGGGAACACAGCCTTTATGTTTAGGTTTTTTAATCTGATATATGGGTAGTGATTCTGTTATCAAGTCAAGAATACTAGTCCCTCTCACTACCTAGGGTGAAAATGAAAACATAAAAATAGGAACTATCCAGAATTATCCAAATACTTGCATTTTGAAGGTAATGGAAAATGCCCATTGACTTCAGTGAATCAACATGTTTGTTAAATTTATTTAATTAGATATGGTCTCTATCCATGTAGTCAGTTACAGAATGTCATAAGGCATACACACAGCATAAAAATATCAATGTATGTATGCAAAGTCCAAGGAATAAGCAAATAAGCAATAGGTATTACTTAAAAAAATAAGACTTTCTATTTTGGTGTTAGAGAGAACTAGCACCTAGGTGAGGATTAAAAATCGGTTTATAGAGCAGGCTTTCATGGCATTTGTTTTTCCTAAGAAGTCATGCATTTTCCAGAATTCAGCACTTAAAAATAAAAATTAGTTTGCAAGCACTAAGATAGGCTGGTTGTAAATTGAAATGATCTTTCACCATCAGAAGAATCAGAACAACTGTCTAGTAGGAAAAAGGGGGCTAGGGTGGCACAGGCACTAATGCGCACAGTTAACAGCCTGAAAGTTGCAAGTTTGAGGCCACAACAGAAGCACTCACAGAGCAACCTGTCATATTCCAATGGCATCTGTGAATTCTGCTGTATACCTTGTCACAAGGACATGAAAAAAGAAGGAAGTAGAGAAAAAAAAAAAAAGCCAAAATAGACTTTGGAGCATAAAGGACTCTTCAATAACATCTTAGATCATCCAGTAATTAATTTCCTATGAGAAGAAACCACTATTACAAGTAGAGCAGATGCAAAAATGAAAATAAAACACTGCAACTGGAAAAAGAAATTTAAATGTTTCCTATAAGTGAGGGAAAACACTATCAATTCTCATGAAAATTGTCTCAATTAAGTCCAGATCCAACAGCCACTGAAATCAATGGGAAATTTTCTATTGACTTCAGTGGGTTTTGGATTAGGGCCTTTATTTCCTATGTGACTGGTAAATAAATATAAGGCAACATCTGTTAGAAAAAAAATGTGCTCAAATGTTTGCTTGGCTATGACTGGCTTCTATTCCTCTATTTGCAGTCTGTTTTTTAGCTGGTTTCTGAAGTTGAAGCGTTTTGGGAAGACAGTTATTTGGTTCTTGGGCATAAATTGTCCCCTATCCACAAGTCTTTATGATCTACATCTAAACTAAAATTACCATTGCTTCAGAAGAGAAAACAGAAATGTGGTACAAACAATGAATTAATAGTATTAAGTACTAGAGATGACATTCTGAAAATAAAATGAATAAAGCAAGAGTATATGTTTTGTTTTACCAAACATTCAAGCACATCTTTTTGTTTTGTTGTGGTTCCTGTCAGAATGTATCCATCATTTATTTTTAATGTCATTTAGAATTTAACACAAAAGGGACTAGAAATACTTCTCTCTTGAATCTACTAGAAGCTTTGTAGTTTGAGTAACAAAAATTATCATGCAGGATGTTCGTGGGACCTGGGGGGAATATTTCATATGAGATGTATCTTTTTCATTACCTAAGTTATTATAAATGCATGGAACAGGCTCATGAAACATAAATTGATCTAAGTTCCAACTGGATAATACTTCTCTGAAGAAAATATTTCAGATAAATGTCACAAAATTTCCTCTTCCTAAGCTTTTTCTTTTTTTGCTCACTACTCTAGTTTGGAAAAGCTAGAGTTAGATTAAGAAAGGACTGAACTACACTTGATTATATAGTTATAAATTATTTAGATCAAAGCTTGGAATTTAATTTAGCAATTTAAAGAGAGTTGCGCTCACCATTTTTTACCACATTTTTTTTCAAAAATTTAATGTGTTAGACAAGCTGCTATATATTAACACAGTTCATCAGTTCACCACAGATGTCTTTAAGTAGTGAGAAAACTATTTAAAGGATCCCAACTGGGTTAGTGTCAGTCACGATGCCTGCCTGCTGCCCTGTCTAACTTTTGATTGACTAACTAATGTTTTCTTGGTTTCTCAGGCTACTTCCCTAGTGATACCCTCTACCTGTCCAGTCCAGGACCTCACAGCATTTTTTTCACTGCCCTGTCCACACACTGATTCTTATAGCTATTTTGAACAGTGAATCCTAATTCAATACACAAAATACTATGTGAAGCAGCTTTCCCGTAACACACATCATTTCTTTCTTTTCCCCATCAGTTCCCCATCTTGCAACAACTGTCAGGATGACAGCAGACCTGTGTATTACAGGGCTATTGTGACTGGAAAGCACTGGCTTGTGTGGGGGAAGACCAGGGCTACAGTGAATGGATCTTCTACAGCAGTGGTCTCCAAACTTTTTTGATCGCGCACCCCTATCAGTAAAAAATTTTTGAACACGCACCCCCAATATATGTATATTTATATAAATATAAATAGAAGTTCTAATATTTTCTTCCCGCACCCCAGTGGATCATCTTGCGCACCCTCTGGGGTGCACGCACCCCACTTTGGAGACCACTGTTCTACAGCATTATACATGAGAAAACACACATAATGCTTCTCAGAGCAAGCTGGCATGTAAAAGACCATCTCTAATATGCTTTCTTCTGGCCACTGAGGTATAGGGATTAGGCTATAGCCCTATATCCATGCGATTCTTCATTCTTCTCTTCAAATAAACGTAAAGGTTTTCCCACCTACTGACCCATGTTCTTCAGTCCCTCCTACCCCTACGTAGTTTATCAGGTGGTTTTTGCTTTGATCGCTCACCCCTTTACTCAAACTAGACTGGATCTCTACACTCTCCCTTAGTTGAGGGCAAGTCATAATTAGTTGGACCCAGAAACAGCTCTCTCAGAGTTGCAATTACCATATTTTGCATAGACTATGCATTCTGTGTAAAAAATATATAGTAATAGTTGTTTCTGCCACTTGCCAGGCAAAAGCAAAAGTAAAGTCTGTGAACCTGTGGGCCCTGATACACATTCAAATTAAAGCTGGATAGAAACTAGCTATAGAGTTGTTGCATACTTTCAAGCACTAACTTCATAGCTGGTTAGCTCTTTTTATAGCTGGATAGTCATTTTTATCATTGATAATTACATGGCTGGCCTAAATTTATTGCGATCAACCAGTTAACTGTGTGATAATTACTTTGCACTTGTGGCTGATCTAAATTTATTGTGTGATTAACCAGTTAATTGTATAATATATGTAACATGTAGCAGGGGCCACAGGGATCAAAATAATGAGCAGTCTCCTTAGCTGCTGCTGATACTCAGTTACTTACTAGAAGGAAAGATCTTTTTTCAATTCATTCTGCCTTTCAAAAAGAAGGCACGTATCTTATTCCAGGATGCAGTATGCAATGAAGTGGGACATACCATAGTTTTTCTTCTTTTCTGGGGCAAGTAAGATTTTATAGCTCTTTCCCTGATCCTCTGTGCCTTCTGTGTTACAGAAATGGTGATTTGGAAGAAGAGGTAGAACAAAGATTTGGTCAAGTCCCCAACCCTTCCTATATACTACAAGTGAAAAAGTAGTGGCCCAGCATCACCCATTCACCATCCAGTGTTCTCACCTGTTATGGGGAAGTACACATTGTGGAAGAAGACATGCACCTTATGTCCCTTTGATCCCCCGTGTGAAGAGTATAAATTACTTAATGATTGAGCCCATTATCTTTGTTGCTTAGATATTATGGACAGCTTAAAAATACCCAAATTTAATAGACAGATAGCTTTGCTAATGTTATTATTCTGGTGTACAGTGAAAGAATTTCATTATACTCCTCTATAGCAACGTTAGCAAATATGGAACTTTAGAACAAAAAAATCCAAATTTAAAGTAATGGATATTGACCACATTCAGACGTCTAGGGGTGTGAACTTCTTGTACCACAAATTGCTGCAGTGTACAACCCTGCACATGAGCTTCCTTGTGAGACAAACAGTCCTGCAACAGGCAAACTACCCTTGCCCAGCTCCCACCAGCTTTTCAGCCAGGGAGATCTGAAAGCTGAGCCCACAGGGGTGCTGGCTCCAGCAGCCTTACCTGGTGGCCTGGATCAGCAGGTGTACAGGTCGGGCAGCATGGAGGCCTGGCCAGCAGCCAGAATGTTGCTCTGGATGGCCCAGCTTCCATGGCCACATCCAGATGAGCGAACATGTGCCTGTTGAGGCGTCTCAAAGCAGTTTGAGATGCTGCAGGAGGCACGCTAGGAACAAAAAAAAATGTTCCCTGCACAGCAGTGGGGAACCCACCCCCTCCGAGCAGTCCTATCCACCCCCAGACATCCTCCACTGTCCACCCACAAACCCTACACCCCCAATCCACTCCCCCAACCTTCCCACAATCTACCCACAAACCCCATATCCCCCCAATTCCGCACACAAGCTCCACACCTCCCAGAAACCTCACCCCTCAAAACCTACAGGTGCTGACCCCAGCCTCTAGCTCCCCCTGGCTGAAGAACTGGGAAGAGCTGGGCAGGGTCATTTTTCCCTATATGGCACAGTTTGCCCCACACTAAAGTGCATGTTCAGGCACATGTGATGAGGCACAAATCTCCAGCACAAATTTGTGCCACTGCTATTTAAGCTGCTGCAAGCGCAAATC
>NW_017729022.1:164739879-164752250 GCF_001723915.1 Gavialis gangeticus | reverse complement strand
ACTGCTATTTAAGCTGCTGCAAGCGCACATCCCTGTAGGTGTGGATGTGCCCCATGTGTGCTGGTGCACACTTGAGGTGCATGCATTGTGCTGCTTTTTTGTTCCGGGTTGGGGTTTTTTTTGGTTTTTGTTTGTTTGGTTGGTTTTGCTACTGGGAAATCTCAGTAGCAAATTTTGGCCCCACACTGTGAACGTGCAGAATGGGGCATGTTGTAACATTTCCCGCATGCAGTTTGTGGCACCACAAAGAGTACTACAAACTGCGCACCCCTGCATGTCTGGATGTGGCTATTGTGTCTATTTTATCCTATATACAGGGCACATCTACACAAAACACTTAATGTGCAGTAGCCTAATAACACTGTGGAGGGAGTAGCATGCCGGGCAAAAACAGTGCTAATATGCTACTGCGCAGTGGTATTAGGCTATTGCTCAGTAAGTGTCACTAAAAAACCATGCACTGGTGCTACTGCACAGTAACTGTAGTTACTGCACATTTAGTTAGTATTTCATTAAGCAAGTACTAAACTAAATGTGCAGTAACTACTGCACATTAATGAATGTGCAGACATGCCCACAGAGAGCAAAAGGTACAAAATGCAGCATCAAATAACAAATTAGATTTATTAGGGGACATTTCTGTAGAATTGGATGGCTTAGAAGTTTGGGAAATGGGCTATACAGCTTTATATGTCTAAGCTGATGATTTGCATCCCAATCAGGGAAACATCTGTTGTCTCTTCAGTTGCTGCTATGAGCCAGTCTACAGTGTATTCTCTTCACATAAACCACTGCCACAGTTGGCATTATTTGATATAGTTTGGCACTGTCAGCAGAGAGATCAAGGAGTGAATGGACATGAAACCTAAACTATCCTTTTAAATTGGGATTGAAGTATGCGGAAGGGTTATTAGATCTGCTTCCATCTATGCTCCATCTGATTTGAAGATAAAGAGCCATTTACTGTAGATTGCAAAGGCCTCATTCATCCCTGCATTAATTCAGTTATACACATCAAAATCAAAGGAGTAAAACTGGAGCAAAAGTGATTCTGGCTTCTGCTTTTAAAAAAAAAAAAAATTATAGTGTTTAAAGGCAACACGAAGATCAGAAATACATATATATCAACTATACATATCAACCTTAACTAAACACATCCGTCACAAGCAATAAGTAATAAAGGAGAAAAGAAAAAAAAGGAAGGAAGAGAGAAGGATAGAAGAAGGAAAGAGAAGTGTGGAAGGAGTAATAATTTTAGGGCATTTATACATGTGCTCCAGGAGTGGGGGCAGGGGACACTTTAGAGCAGTCCAAGAGCCACTCTAAAGTGCCCAGAGCATCTCATGTAGCAGTATCCCAGTGCTTAAGTTTAGCACAAGTTTACACAGGCTTTAGTTAAAGTGCCCCCGCTGCCATTTTAAGCATGGGGACACTGATGCATGAGACACTGGAGTCTTCTGGAGCATGGTAATTACCATGCTTCCAAAGACTCAATTTATACAGTGCGTCAGAGCAGGCTCGTTTTACAGCATATTGGAGCAGCCTCACTGCCTGTGTATAGTTGCCCAATATATTTAAAAAACCCTTTCCAAATCAGTTAAGCCTGCTAAACCTGACTCTCTCTAGAGATGCTAGATGTGCTCTCTCATTGTACCAGATTTTGACCTTTGGAATTGTCCTACTCTTCCAATGCAGTGATATCATCCTGACATTACTAATAAGACCCACTGTAAGAATATAAGCTGGGAAAGATTCTGTTTGAATTCTTTAGGGATGAATGCAAAAACACACATATTTGCCAAAGTAGCAATTCTGTGTTCAAAACTATGTTAATTGTAGTTATAATTTCTTTCCAGCAAAAATTGATAATAGTGCATGACCGAAGCATCTGACCAAGCACTGCCTACAATGCACCATGTCCCCAACATTTATCTCCTGGCAGTATATTTAATGTTTTAGATTTAGAGGGATTCCAGTGCAGATGAAAAATTATTTTTTGTTGTATAACAATATCCAAAATCAGCTGTCAATATCCAAATATTGTAAATCACCGCTTTCCAGTAGCACTCTGTTACCTGGTTACCCAGGTCTTCATTCCACTTCATAGAAACATAGAAGTCGGGTTGGAAGGGACCTTGTAGATCTTCAAGTCCGACCCCCTGCCTGGGCAAGAGAAAAACTGGGCTCAAATGACTCTAGCCAGGAGTTGTATATTGAGACATATATTATCTATATCAGGTCTGTTATGTGACATTATATATTCATAGAGTAATGGCACAGAATGGGGAAGAGGTTTCAAGGAGAAAAAAAAATATATGGGGCTTTTTCTCCTATGTTGTTGGGGGGGGAGGGAGAACTTTATCTTATATTTGAGTAAAATATCATGCATTCAATAATTGAGGTAACAATACATTACAAAATCCATCACTGACTGGAGATTTATTACTATTCATGTCTTTTAAGGCCAAAGTTATTTCATCTAATGGTAAAGGAATCTCCAAAATTTCCTTTTCCATCTCTACAAGCAAGATTCTTTCATATATGTGATATTTTTTATTTGACCAACTAAATAGTTGGAAAAAAGTTCTTTGTAAGCGTTCAGGCACAAACACCTTTCTTCAGGCATTGGGAGACTCATGTCCTTAGACCAATACAGCTACAACCAACAGCCATTCACCATCATTGAAATCTGTTGTATGGGTATAGAGTCCAGAAACATATCTATTTCCTCACTAGAAACATACAGATTCTTAGTGAACAAATTAGAATAACTGACCTAACTATTGGTTAATTTATCTGTGTATCATATGTATACACCCCAGAGAGTGTATAGCTGAGTGTAGTTTCTTATAGCTGATACTTTGATATGACCGGATTTACTAGAACAGTAATTTATTCAATTCATATATCTTATTGAATGCATAAAGTTTATTGGGCAAAGGATTTGTGACAATCCTCATCTCAAGACTTAATTTTTCTTATTAAAGCATCTATTTTTGTATTCCAATTTCTTTTTCCAGAACCATATGGATGATGGTGTTTTTGTAAGAAGATGTCAGTAGTTTCCCATAATATTTCAGTAGAGGAGGAAGTATTAAGCTCCATAACATTTTTCAACTCCTCTAGAATGAATGCTTCAAACTTTAAGTCATTCAACAGGAAGATGCTGAGTTGCCGGTAATTATTTACAGCTGGTCTAGCTGCTGAAGCTCTACCTCATTATGACCTGAAAGAGCTATAGAACCAATAGCTGTTCCAGACTCAATTATGCTTTGAAAAATTAAAATTTAGTTGATTCTAAAATATATTGAATAAGGCATTGAAAAAACTACAATCCTTCATTGTTGGATTTACTATTCTCCAAATACCTACTAAATCCATATCTGACACACAACTTCTAACATTTTCCCCAGAAGTAGATATTTCATAGATAAAAGGGCACCAGACTTATCAACGACAGGATCCAAACATTCATTCCTGTTTCCTCCCAAAATATAAAGGTACTTCCCAAATCCAGAGAACTATACCAAATAAATAAATAAATGAATAAAATATAGTTTCCTAATATCAACTATACAACATTTATCTGTATACTGCCACTGTTTGTAATATCAACATTCTCTCTCATATTTAGAGCTCATAACAACATATATTCCCAAGTACACAACTGAAGAGGTCATGCAGGAGTAAAGAGAAAGAAAGGAAAAAGAAAAACAAAATAAATTTTAAAAGTACAAGAAATACTGACAGTAAATTTACTGCATGACATAGAATGCCTCCAAAAAAGGTTTAAGGCAAATGTAATCCAAAGCTCTCTACCACTATGCAACAATAAAGACAAAGACATTAACATATATCAAATAAATGCCACTTCTTAATAAAGAGTTCAACATAAAACTCTCCCCCCCCGCAAAAAAAAGTAAAATTTGGATTGTTTCATAAGTTTGCCCTGTCCACAAGGTACACAGTAAAGGTGTCTGCTTTATTAGGGCCAGAGAAAGTGTAGGTTTTCCTTTGGCGAATTGGATTCAGGATGGAAAGGTACTTCATGACCTCTCTCAGGCCAGTAATTTTACTGAAAAGACAGAGCCTGCTTTTCAACCACATCACAGAGAAGATCATGAAACAGCATTGCACTAATGCCAGGTTCACCCCATGTCAGCGCTCATAGTTCTCTGGCAGTTCTGAGCACACTCTTTGGTAGAAAATTGCAGAAACTTGGCTATGAAGGTCCTAGGTTCTTCTCCCAAACCAGGCTTCCTCCAGTGAGACCTGTGCACCCTCTCTATCTCCAAATCAGTGGCTAAAGGGGATATTAACATGCTGACAAGTAGTTTTTTCACAAACTCTGAGGGATTAACTTTTTTGGACCCCCCAGGCACTCCAACAATGCGATGTTGTATGTCCTGGATCTGCCTTTCACTTCGTCTCCTAGAGCCTATAGCTTCTTGCTGTGACAGCCCTTCTGCCTGGGCATTTCCACAGCCCAGTCGTCACAGGCAGAAAAACTCTGTCCCCCAGTCCCTGAACTCACTTCATCAGCATACCCAAGGAACATTTATAACTAGGGATCTACCTAAATCATACCAACATGAAAGAAAATAGTGGGCTGCTCTCAGTGCACAGCACCATGTTCATGGTCTGTTTGCAGGCCACACCCCCCTCTGCTGATTGGTCAAGAGGGCTGCCCATTGTGTGGCCCTGCTCCTTTCTGCCAGTTGGTGGCTGAGAGGGCCCCGCCCCTCTCCAATCAGTAGCAAGAGGTTAGGGGGGTGGCACCATCTTTGCTGCCCCCTTCATGCTGGTGGCTTCTCCACCCCTCAACCCAGCAGGCTGAGCCAACATTTTATTTTTAGTAAGTTTTTTTCCCTGGTGATTCTGTTCCAAAATCGTGGGAAAATCACCATTTTTGCGGGTTCATTGAAACTGCTTTTTTCATGGTTTCTGTGAAAAATATGAAATCACATATAGGGTAGATCCCTATTCATAACAAATTCCTGTGTCTTATTCCCTGTAATGTTATTCCCCAATAACTTTACCAATGCTCTGGATCAGAAAAGCCACATCCTCCATCTTCCTCTCAGATTCTCCTTCAGAGGCCTCTATTGTAAAAAGCAAGGGGCTCCTTGATCTTTGTGGTTTTTTGATGAATCCTGACAAGACTGAGTCAGCCATAGAGAGGGATTTGTAGTAGCCCCAAGTATAAATTTATAAGTGTTTGAAGAATTGTAACAAGTCAAAGTGGCATCTGCTTCAGTCCTCAGCACCTCCTGGGCCCCTGCCTATACATTTTAAGAGACAGGTTTTCAAAAAAAAGGCCAAAATGTATAATCAAGGCTAACTATTGAAAGTCAGTGTGGGAAAGTCATAAAAATCATAGAGAAGCAGGCCCAACTCCCTGCCTGAGGCAGGATCATGCAACCATAATCTAAAAACTCTACATAAGACTACCTTCAACCCTGACACAACACACCTAATGCCCTAACATGCCACAGGTAAATCAGGGGAACTACTATAGCCAATGTCCTGCTTCTATAACATTTTATCAATATATACTCAAGGGGTCCTGGATAGAGGGCCACACTCTCCCCCACAGTCCACAGCAATCCAACTATGAGTAAAATTCCTTCCTGAGCTTAAATAGGATGATTGGTCTGACCCTGAGCAGAGGAGCAAGACCATCTAGCTAGGCTTTGCTCCTTGGCACTTTGAAAATCTCCCACCTGAAAAGGCAAACATTTATGGTTTATTCTGCATTTCATTATTTGTGGTCACCTTATTTTATAAGAATCCCAATTTGGCAATAAAGATAGCAGTGGTGATAGTACTAGTAGTCATCTGTCTCACAAGGCAATAGAATTGTTCCAAGTGAGGCACCAGCTCACTGAACATGTGCAGGTGCGACTGTAGAGCCCAATTCTCGAGCGACTCCCCCATCCACACTTATCACATATGAAGTTTGCACCAAATATCAGTTCTGCTCCTGGGTTGAAAGGGGTTAAGCAGAGAGGGGTGGGGCCACTCCAAGCCCAGGAAAACCAGATCTAGAGAGATAGGGTAAACTGCAGCCCCCAGACTGCTTTGAGGGTTAGTTGGAGGGGAAGTGGAAGCCCTTTTATCCAAAGCTGTGGGGAAGGAGCAGGGCAAAAGCCTTGCTCCCTGATATGCTCCATGTACCATTGAAAAACATTTTTGGATCAAATTCTTCTTTGGCTGATACCTGTGTAAATCTGGAATAACTCCACTGAGTTCCTGGGAATTCCTCTGGTTTTATATTGGAATAACTAGGAGCAGAAATAATTTCAACAATTTTTTAAACACACATGTCCAATATTCAGTGCACTTGTAATGTTTTAGGCAAGTTATATAAAGACGGAAAAGGTTACATTATTAGGATGAAGAAGAACCCAAAACTTATGTCCAGCAAGCAGAGTCTTAACTCCTACATGTTTGTCATACCAATAACAAAAGTAAGTTACAAAGCAGGGCTGGGAATTGAACTCCAAATCATATTCTGAGGAAGAGCAAAGGAGACTTTATAAGAATAGTGACTTGCTAAGCAAAAAAAAATGGATAGAGCACTCATCTGTTGATTATAGGAGTAGATTTATCTATGCACTACCTTCTTCTATTTCTCTAGCTATGGACAAGCTTTTCTTCTGGTATTTCCTTCTTGTATTTCATTGATAAACCAGCCAATGCTATCCACTCTCCCACACTGCTCTACAATTTTGAAACACTTTATTATTTTGTTTTAGAATGTTTGCCGAGCAATATTGTGTATTTTATTAAATCTATATCTATCAATCAAAATTGTGCAAAAAAAAGAAAAAAGTGTGGATGACGAGAGGGAGTTCATTGTGACCCCCTGCTTTCTGTACGTACTGATTTATTCTATATTAGGTAAAATGACAAGAAATTAAACATTAGCATTTAAGATCAGGTGTAGAAATCTCTTTTGGTAACAGAAACTGAGAGCAAAAAGGTTCAAGTGCATTCACAGAGGTAGACTTCTTACGCATTTTAAAGATATAAGTCCACAGAATACAAAGGTAAAACTATTTTTAAGTTTCTATACCAGAAATACATTTTCCCATTTTTAATGAATTCACATGGAAAGAAATTGTGTGAAGACCAGACATAAAATGACCAATTCTGACACAGACAATATAAATATAATTAGAAATTCTGCTGTCCTTTTTACTTTGTCTCTTCAAATAATTCAGCATTATTTATTGCATCTTTAAAGCATAGTGTTTGTTTGCACTCTAGCTTTCACAGCGAAGAGCTGCTAATACTTGCATAAAGAAGCAGCCTTTAAGGGTGGCTGGGGAGAGAAGAGCAGCAGGTGTCACATGAGAGTCCTGAGAAGCATGAGTCACAGAATCATAAAAAATTAGGGTTGGAAGGGACCTCAAGAGGTCATCTAGTCCAACCCCCTGCTCAAGGCAGGACCAGCCCCAACTAGATCATCCCAGCCAAAGCTTTGTCTAGTCAGGTCTTAAAAACCTCCAAGGATGGAAATTCCACCACCTCTCTGGATAACCTGCTCCAGTATTTCACTACCCTCCTAGCAAGAAAATTCTTCCTAATATCTAAACTAAACTTCCCTTGCTGCAACTTGAGCCCATTGCTCCTTGTTCCGTCATCTGTCACCACTGAGAACAGTCTAGCTCCATCCTCTTTGGAACTCTCCTTCAGGTAGTTGAAGGCTGCTATTAAATCGGTCTCTCTCTAGGCTAAATAAGCACAATTCCCTCAGTCATTCCTCATAAATCATGTCCTGCAACCCCCACCCCCCCACACACCATTTTTGTTGTCCTTCGCTGGACCCTCTCCAATTGTCCACATCCTTTCTGTAGTGGGGGGCTCAAAACTGGATGCAGTACTCCAGAAGTGGCCTCCCCAGTGCTGAATAGAGGAGAATAATCACTTCCCTTGACCTGCTGGCAACGCTCCTACTGAGGCAGCCCAGTATGCCATTAGCCTTCTTGACAATAAGGGCACGCTGTTGGCTTATATTCAGTTTATTGTCTACTGTAACTCCCAGGTCCTTTTCTGCAAAGCTGCTGCCCAGCCAGTCAGCCCCCAACATGGGACAGGACAATCCCATGCATCAGTACAAGTGCAGGCCTTTAAACTTTTCCTTGGTGAACCTCATGAGATCTCTTGTCCCAATCCTCCAATTTGTCTAGGTCCCTCTGAATATATTACTATGGATTAGAGAATAATCTACTAGAAACGCCAGAATGCTTTCTTGTTAACCAGATTGCTTATTCAGGGAACAAAAGGCCCATTTCTGAACAGAATTGTTTTTATATAATAAATGTTGGTGCTGAGCTCCCAGGGAATGTCAATGTGCATATATAAAGTAAAGTGTTTGTATGACTTAAGTCTGTAATGGATATCTTTGAATATGAGGATATCATTATTTTGATTGTGCTTGCATTTTGGGTGTGTATGGGGGGTATTTTTGACTATATCACAATAATAATAATAATAGAAATAATAGCGCCTATGTTAGCTAAGGTTTGTGAAGCATTCATAAGAAATATTTGGAGCATATCATTGGAAAACATCTGGAGAAGGAAAGTCTGATCACAAGTAGCCATCACAAATGCACTAAGAACAAGTCATGCCAAACAAGCTTGATCTCCTTCTTTAACAAAGTAATTACTTGGGTGGATGAAAGAAATGCTGTGCATTTAGCGTATCTGTACTTCAGAAAGTCCTTTGACAATGTTCCACATGACTCTTCTCATAAATAAATGATAAAAGAGAGGGCTAAACAAAATTACTATAAGGTGGATAGGCAAGTGTCCTGAGAGCTGCAAGGAAAGGGTAATTATAAATGGATTCATGTCAGAATGGCAGGTTTCAAGTGAAATCCCACAGGCATCTGTTCTGAGCTCAGTGCTGTTCTAAGTATTTATTATTTATTTGGCTGCTGGAATAGAAAGCTTCTTGAGCAAATATGCAGACAACACAAAACTAAGAAGGAATGTAAATGTGGAAGACAGGAACACAATTTAGAAGGATCTTGACAGGTAAGAAATCTGGGCTTGAGCTAACACGATGAAGTTTAATGCTGACAAGTACTAGGTGCTACACTTCAGGAAGAATAATACAAAAATGAATACCAAATAGGTGACACCTGGCTCAATGGCAGAACTACAGAAAAAGGTCTAGAAGAGTCTTGGTGAATCACAGACTCAGCAAAAGGTGAATGTGAGTTTGAGCTGCCTCAGTAGAACCATAAGGTTCAAGACAAGAGGTGATTGTACCTCTTTAATCAGCTCTAGTTAGGCCTCATCCAGGAGTACTGCATGCAGTTCTGGACTCCACATTTTTTAAAAGAAATGGAGAAGTTAGAGAGGTCCAGAGGTAGGCAACAAAATGATAAAGGGCTTGGAAGGCAGGTCATACAAGGAGAGGTTGATGGAAATTAGCATGGTCACCTCATGGAAAAGGCCCTTGAGAGGGGTCATGATGGCAATCTTCAAATATCTGAAGGACTGTCATAAAGAAGAGAGAAAACAACTTTTGTCTCTTGCTGCAGACAGCAGGACATGAACCAATGGCTTGAAGTTGCAAAGTAGATTTAGGTTAGATATTAGGAAAAACTTCTTCACTTTTTGAACAGTGAAGCAGTGGAATAGACTGCCTATGGAAGATATGAAGTCTCCATCGTTGGAGGTGTTCAGAAAGAGGCTGGACAGCCACTAGTCAGGGATGATTTTTTGGCATAACTATGCCTATGCTCTACTACAGGTATTTCCCATGCTTGTTGCCTTTGCTGGTTGCTACGTGGGGTTGGGAAGGAGTTCCTACACCCTCTCCTCCTACTGCTACATGTTTTTTAAGGCTTCCTCAGAGGCACTGGGTGTTGGCTGCAGCCAACACTAGGAATTTTGACTCGAGTGTGCCAATGTTCCTGGCTGAGACTAAAACCCAATTTCCTGGCTAGAGGGTCTTGCCCCTCTGTGCAGGTTCTGAGCAGTCACCATATTTGGGGTCAGGAAAGAATTTACCCCATGGCCAGATTGGAACAGATTGTGAGTTTTTTTGCCTTCCTCTGTAGTAGAGGACATGGTCCTCTTTCTTGGATCTCTTGAATGTGTTTCCAAGACCCCTCATAACAGCAGGACATTGGTTGCTGTTGTCCCCCTACTTTACCTGTGGCAGATCAGGATGTCGTGTGGCTGTGTCAGGGTTGATTGTGAGGTTTTACTAGTTGGCTGGATAATGGATTTAAGATGGTTTGGAAAGGGGTGATCCTGTCTCTGGCAGAGGTTGGAATAGATGGCCTCTGGAGGCCCTTTCCAGCCTTACTTTTGTATGATTCTATAAACTGGAAGAGTTCAGTATGAGAGGAAAAGCAGCTACAGATGCCTAGTGTGGGCTGTGATGGGAAAAACAGAAATTTTGGCTTAGAAAAGAAGGGTGCTGTCTGTCATCTACAGTCAATGGCTGATGGTGGTGACAGCTCACGGAAACTGGAAAGGAATCATTTTTATGTGAAAAAGCCATGTGGATACTGTTATGGTGGGTGCAGTGATGAGAAATTCAGAAAGTACTGGCTGAATAGTTCAGCCCAGGACTTCACAAATGTGTCTATTTGTTTAATCAAAATCTACATGGTTATTTTTCATAGCAATCTATATGGTTTATTTCCTCTGTTGACATTTAGCTAAATCAGTTGGTTCTCAAATGACTTTTAAGTACTTAACTGAAAATTACCCCATTTCCCCTTTAACTATGTAAAGGATAGACCTCATAACCATTCACCATTTATTGCCTCATCTTGACAGAAAGAAATCTTATAACAACTTGTGTGTGTGGCCTGAAAGTATGTGGCCATGCCTAGCCACGCATCAGGCTAGTGTGGTTAAGACATACTGCTTTTTGTAGCCTACAGCCCACAAGGGAGGTGCACAGTTAGCATCACATCCAGCCACTTCTGAAACTCCAGCCTGGAGAGCCAAGTATCTCTTTAGAGCTAGATTGAATGCAGACACTTTTTGGCATGAGCCAGAAGCAAGGCCCAAACTCATGCCTATGGGGCCATAATGAGATGCCATAACTGCTTCACCTTCATGCTTGGGTTGTAAGCATGGTTGAACAATTATTAAATAACAAACCACAGGAATTATTATTTGTTTCTTGGTAGTAGAAGATTAAATTAAATGCAAAATAAACAGCAACAGAAATAGTATATAAAAATGCCATATTTTCTCATATACCACATGCTCTGGGAAAAGATTTGCACCTTGTTATTTTTTCTTTGTTCTTCCTTTAAAAGATCTTTTCTCATAGTAAGTAAATGAGTAGCAGCAGCTAGGGAGCTGACCTGCTCACTTTTCTGTTCCTTGTGGATTGAATGCAACATTACTTTTAGCAGCTTAAACAGTAGAAACTGCTGTTACCACATTTTATTACTTATAATATGCACTCTGATTTCCAGCAGCTGGCTTTCTGGAAAAAAGGTATAGGTTGTATGCAAAAGGATATGGTATAAACAGAATCTTATATTACAGATTCTACCAGGCAATTTTTAGGCCCAGCTTAGCTGGAACGCCACACTGAAAGATATCTACATGATTTAGGATTTTTGACTTTCAAGTTGTTTAATCCCTTCTGAAATTATTATTGTATGTATCAAACAAAAGCATTGCCTGCCACACTGTCTGTAATGTAACAGGACCACCTACTGACTCACTCGTTCAATAACTTCATGCGGCACTTCAGGTGTGCATTAACACTGTCTCAGCTAAGTCCATGAAAGGTCCATGCTACAACATTACCAGGTAGCATGAGTGGTAGTGATATTCATCAAGCTGAATATGATCTATATACTCATGGTGCCATTACACCTTTACACTGTCACTTAATATTGAGACTTACTGACACTAAGGCCATGTCCACATGAGTAGGGGTGTGCATTTTCAGCAGCACAAATAGTAGCAGCACAAATTTGTGCCGCAGCGTTGTGATACAGCGCATGCCCCTGCCCATGTGTTTTGCAATGGAATACATGGTCTCGCTGCTCCATGTGCTGCAAAGGGTCAGGCTGGGGCACAGGGTTCTTCAGTGTGGGGCTAGCTGGCAGGCAGCGTCTTCACTGAGGCACCCTGTACCTCAGCCAGCTAGGGAGTGGCACATGGAGATAGTGGCACATCCTGCATAGCCTCCATGCTGAGGCACCCTGCACCCCAGCCAGCCACGCCCTGCCTGCTCCCCTGTCTCGAGGCACATGGCATCCCAGCCAGCCAGGGAGCAGCCATTTCAGAGGGACATTCAGATTTGGCCATTTCAGAGGGACAGTGATTTGTTTCAGTGCTTTGGATCACTGTTCTGTTTCAATTTGGCCG
>NW_017729022.1:164734136-164734879 GCF_001723915.1 Gavialis gangeticus | reverse complement strand
GATTTGGAGAGATTAAGAGACTCGGATCGGCTGGGGAGAGGAGGGCTCAGCTGGGTGGCTGCAGGTTCTCCCATGGCTCCTCCAGCTGTGCCTGCCTCTCCCCAGGTGGGGAGAGCCACAGGAGATGCCCCTATGGCTGCCCTGCATGGCCCCATCCCCCAGCTTCCCGGCACTTTAAAAGGAGGGCTGTGCTGGACTCCTCCTGGGGGACTTAGGCCCCCAGATCTGTGCACAGGATGACAGCAAGCTGCCGCTGCTGGCTGGGGCCAGTGCCAGCACTGGGTCCTTTCCAGCACTTGGCACAGGCTGCACCAAACAGACTTGGGTGCTGGTGCAGGCCCCAGCCAGCAGCGGCAGCATTGTCATTCTGCATGCAGATCTGGGGGCCCACACCCCCTGGGAGGGCTTCGGAGCTGTGCCAGACTCCTTCTGAGGGGGGTGGGCCCCTAGATCTGTGCACAGGATGACAGCAGGCTGCCGTCCCTCCCCCAGAGGACTGAGATTGGAAGGGACCTCAAAGACAGATTGCAGACACTGGCCAGCTACAGATGTCAGTATCAGAGCAGTCCTTCCCCATCTCCCTCTTCTGAGTTTGTTTCCCCACAAACCTGCCTCCAAAACATTTTGGATTTGGTGTTCCAGGTGCTGAAACAGGCCAAAACACCTCCAAAATGAAATGCCTGCTGAAGTTTCGCACAGCCCAGCTGTTGCACAAAGGGCAGTTCGTGCTCCTGGAGGCAATG
>NW_017729022.1:164729649-164734125 GCF_001723915.1 Gavialis gangeticus | reverse complement strand
TGACTCGTTAAGAGTGCCTTTAACCTCCCAGGTGCCCCGACTCGGGCTTTCGGTATCGCGGCAAGCCCAAGAGGTCGGCTTGGTGCACACTCCGTGAAGACGTACGGCAGTCTTGTCGATGGGCCCCGGGGTGGTCCAAGAGCCTCCTGGCTGGCTCGCCAGAATTGTCGCACAAAGGGCAGTTCGTGCTCCTGGAGGCAATGATTCAATCAGACCCCAGAAGAGAGTCACACACACAGGACTGCGGAACAAAAGTTTTATTGCTTGCAAGCAAGACCGACCTGGAGTCTGGAGACTCAAATCAGGGCCGGCCCCTAAGACAGCTTTCACAAAGTTTATATACCTTACACCAGGGCATCTGGATTTCCTGACGTGCATGCGCTTCCCTTGTTTATCACGTATGCTGAGTGTGGAATTCTCCATAAGACCCTGTGGTACCACCCTACAGGTTGCACGGTTGTATGTCATACCATTGCTTATCTGCTTGCATACCATTGCTTATCCGCTTGCTTTACAATAACTAAGAGAAAGCATCTTACAAAAGGCACTTATTTGGGGAAAATGTTCTTGTTGGGGTGATATGCTACACAACTGGCTGAGGTGCAGGGAGCCTCAGCATGGGGGTCTCTGAAGCGTGCAGAGACCAGGGATCGGGCAGCCCTGGGCTGCTCCCCCATTTCTGTGTCTGTTCCAGCACACGTGATTCGGCATGGTTTGCATTGCTTTTTTCTTCAGGGTATTTATTTGCTATCAGGAAATCCTGGTAGCAAATTTTGGCCCAGTACTGCATATTAGCAGCTCTGTGCATGGTTTAACATGCAACACATGCACTTTATGGCACTGCAGAGAGGTTTGCAGCTCCACAAACTGCATGTGCCCGCACATCGAGATCTGGTTTAAGAGTTCAACACTCTTCCAGGACTAATAGTGAAGGCAGAATCATAACTTTAGCTGCCCGTGCCAGCTTTCCATAGGTGGGCTTTTTAGACACTGACTCTTCAGTCTTACCTCTTAGCAACAAAGTGAAAAGAGAAGAAATGTTGCCATGATTTCTTCTAAGGCGGCAGAATAAAGATGAACTAGCTTTCTCTCTGTGGGGTCAGTCAGGAGGAGAATGAATGCCTGAATTTCAGGGGAGAGATGAAAGAATATACCTCATTAAGCTTCATGAACATGCACCACACTCTAGACAGCAGCCTACAGTGGAATCATAGGACAAAACTATCACTATTATTTTTATCTCCATTTTATAGAGGCAAAAAAGGGGCAAAGGGTTCCAGTTCTAATGCTATTCAGAATTGAAGTAGACCATCACACAAATGTTAAGACTTAATTCTCTCCCTATTGTCAAGTGTCCTCCCAAGCTTAGCCCAACAATTTCTGCAGCCAACAGCACACAAGCGAATGAGGTAACTAGCATCATATCTGGGCATCTCTGACTCCCTAGCCCAAAAGACTAGGAATCCATTTACAGTGTGGCTCACCCTGACCCCAAATCTGACAAATGCCTTAATGCATAAACAAAACATACTGGCCCAGCACCTGAAAGCTTTTTCAGTACTACCTCCAGTGTGAATACAAGCTACCAAAGAGCCCATTTTTATTTGTGGCAAAAGACTTTTTCCACCATGGCCTACACAGGAGGATGAGTCTATGTACAGCTACTTCCTTATTGTTCTGAAATACAATACTCTTGAGGATCTTACGTGTTGGATAACAAGTACAAGTGTAATCTGTTTTGCATGGGAGAAAAATAAAAAAGATAACTTTATATTTTCTTAATTGATCTCTCCAAATCCCTGGTCATTTTTCAAATGGAAATGGAATCAAATGTCTCTTGTGAAAAGGAGAGAAGAGGAAAGAGAGGGAAGAGAGAATTATTTTAAGTACCTGTAATTAAGCTAATCTATAACAATTACAGTAGCTGTCTCTACTTGCACCTCACCCTAGCTGTAACTGTGGCATTCTTAATTGCAATATAAACAGAGAGCTAGAGGAAGATTATTTTAGAACCAGACATACAGTTCTTGGGTATAAGTGAATTGATATAGATAAATATACACTTGGTTGAGGAAATCAAACTACAATGACAGCAGGAAACAGCATAAAAGTATCCAGGTGCAAAGAGCAAAATCAAAAATTAATTTAGATGAACAGCAAATGTAGAGACATAAGATATCCTCTTCTGTTCCTTAAATTTTTATGGGATGTTAGCAGCAAGGTAATTAAAATATTGTGGCTTATGTCACAAAAACTCTAAAATGTGTTATTTCTTTTTGTTATATTAAACCAGTGGTATTAAACATGTCCCAGCCCACAAAGCCATGCTATCCAGCCCTTGGTGTTGTCCCTGGCTCTGATCAGACCTACATGGGGCACAGTGTGTACCCCACCCACTAGGGCTACGCAAAATTAATGGCTGTTTTGTTCCAATGCTGTTTTGACTCATTTCAAGCTCAAAACAGCAAAATCAAAACAAAACGGAGGGCTTCGAAACAGCCTCAAAATGAAACAAGCCCAGTCAAAATGCTTTGAAAGTTTTTAAACGTTTCAAGTTTTGAAGCACCAGCCAGGTGGTGGGAGGCAGAGGAGAGCCAGGGCTGCGCTCTGAGCATCTCTGCGCAGCCCCATGTGGCTCAGCGTGATGGGGAGCACAGCCCTGGGTCTTCCTGCCTGCTGCTGCTGGGCTGCACTCCCAAGGGCTGGCGGAGCCAATTGGAGCATAGTGTCGGCTCTGCCCACCGCCCACCACCGGGCCGCACTTCAGTCAGATCCACCAGCCCCGTGGAGCTCAGCCTGGTGGTGGGAGGTGGGCAGAGCTGGGGTGCGCTCTGCCTCCTGCCACCAGGCTGAGTTCCACGGGGCTGTGAGCCACTGGGCGCTGAGCCTGGTGGAGGGAGGGAGAGTGCAGCTGCACCCCGCCCACCTCCACTGAGCTGCAAGCCACTGGGAACCCAGCCCACCCAAGATGCTGGGAACCCTGCCTTCATCACATCAGCTCCCAGGGCCAATCCCAGGTGGCAGCAGCAGCCTCCCACCCACACCCCCAGTAGGACTGTAGGGTTCTGCCAGACTCCTCCCTGGGGTGGGGGCCCCAATGTGCCTGCGATTAGAGGAGGCTGCTCCTCCTCCAGCTCTCCATATTATAGCCTGGGTAAAACGTCAAAACAGTGCTGAAACATCAAAAATTTTTTGACAAAACTAAATGGAACAGTACTTTTGAAACAAAAGCCAACTCAAAATGAAACACTGTTCCATCGAAATGTCAAAACAGAAGTCAAACTGAAACGGTGCTGTTTTGTACAGCTGTACTGCCTACAGCCCCCCTCCCCCTCCCTGTTCCCTGGTATACCTGATCCAGTGGCTGCTCCATTTGGGCAGGGACCCACACTGCATGTGGTGTAGATTCTGGAGCAATCATAATAGGCAGTGCATGGGGTGCAATCTGGCTGGAACAGCACCCACACTGCATGGAATGGCTGCCTTGGCTGAACTGACCTGCACATGGTGCCTGTTCCAGCCAGTTTGGGACTCATGCTGCATGTGGTGCTTGCACATAGCGCCTGTTCTCCAGGATCTATGCTGCAAGTCCCAGACCAGTTGGAACAGCCACAGGATCAGTTATGCTGGGGAAGTTTTTTGGGGGGTGGGGAGTGGGGGGGGAAGAAGGACCCATGGGGTTGCATGAATTTGACATCCATGCACTAAAACAGACATCAAGAACATGAAAATCATGTGTGTGTCTGAAAATGCCTATCCTTGTTGCACCTAATGTCTGGGGTTTTTTGCATCATTGGGAGCAGAAACCCTGAGATTCTGGTTTCAGTTGAGGAAGTTGAGGCCTTCTGAAAATTGTAGCCATAGCATGCGAAGTTAAACACACATTTCGGTGGTCAGAATCAAGGTGTAAGGCTATGTTTGCACAGTAGACTTATTAGGCCACACAATGGGATACTCAGACACATCTATGTGAGCTGCCTTCTAAACTGGAAACTGCACAGCAAACTGGTTAATTTGCCATTCCAAGAAGAATGCAATAATGGCAAATTATGCAGTTCAATGGGGGAAAACTACTGGGGAGACACTGGCAGGAAGTGGGAACAATGAGGAATTAAACCATGGTGATGAATTATCCCAAAGGCAAATTAACCAAGTCATGGTATACCCATGTCTGGGTGGCATTGCAGGTGGGTTAACTAAACAGAGATTAGCTAACTGGTCCTTCCATTCAATAGTGCTCGTTAATCTGGTGGAAGTGTTGAGTGGATGTTGCAACACTGCTTCTGGTTCAAGTTCATAGAGAGCAGTATGATGCATCTGAAAGCACCACTGCCTGTCATAGGAGGTTTGCTCGGGCCTGTAGGGGGGCTGTCAGGAAAGCTAAGGTGGACATAGAGCTAGGACTAGCGTCCAAGATCAAGGATAATAAAAAGTCCTTTTTCAAATACATAGGGAGGATGAAGAAGGCACCAGGTA
>NW_017729022.1:164721565-164724649 GCF_001723915.1 Gavialis gangeticus | reverse complement strand
ACAATGCGAGGTCACGGTTGGCAGGGCTAACCGGACCTTGTCGTGCATCCACGGGTGCATCTCAAGTAGAGCCAGGGAGGTGATCCTCCCCCTCTATGTGATGCTGGTCAGGCCACAACTGGAGTACTGCATCCAGTTCTGTGCACCCCATTTCAGGCAGGATGTGGACAACATGGAGAGGGTCCAGAGGAGGGCCACCCGCATGATCCGGGGACAACAGGGCAGACCCTACATTGAAAGACTGCAGGACCTAAACCTGTTCAGCCTTCACAAGAGAAGGCTGAGGGGGGACCTGGTGACTGTCTATAAACTCACTAGGGGGGGACCAGAAGGGTTTAGGGGAGACGCTGTTTCCCCTAGCGCCCCCTGGCATGACAAGGAACAATCAACACAAATTATTAGAGAGTAGGTTTAGATTAGACATCCGTAAGAACTACTTCACAGTTAGGGCGGCTAGAAGCTGGAACCAACTTCCTAGGGAAGTGGTGCTGGCTCCTGCCCTGGGGATCTTTAAGAAGAGGCTTGATGACTACCTGGCTGGAGTCATTTGAGCCCAGTCTTTTCTCCTGCCCAGGCAGGGGGTCAGACTTGAAGATCTACGAGGTCCCCTCTGACCCTACTTCTATGATTCTATGTACATATTCCCCAAGAGCAGTTTTGGTAACCTGCAGCGTGTGGGCCACATCCAACCTGTGGATCTTGGGTTTCAGCAGTGTTTGGCAGTGGGGGCTTCAGCTTTATTGTACCATACCACACTGCGGCTGGGTGGACAGACAGCAGGGAGATTTTCTGTGCTGGGCTGCACACAGGTCATTCCAGTCTGTCACAGCAAAGTATTGCCAACCACCACTAACAGAGTTAAAAATTAAATAATGTAGCAAAAAAGTGTGTCATTCTGTTTCACTTTGTGCAAGGTGCAGAACTGACTATAATTTCTTATAATCTGTTTACATACCTTGATGTTTAATTTTTATTTCTACCTTGCTTTTATGTTTCTAGAGTTAAAGTAATATCCCTACCAAATAACCTTACTTATATTTTGATGCTGGTTTCGTATTTTACTTTTGCCAGGGTTTCTGAGTAATTTCCCATCAACTGGTAGAGCATTTTTTTTGTCATAGTGTACCCACCACATGATTTGAGTGAGCTTGTTTGTTCTCACTATATTTTGAACTAAACAGGGATTATAAAATATTGATAAAAGACTAATAACATACACCCAAGTGAGAAATTTGTGAGAATTTAACAGAAAGATGCAGAAGCAGAACACGATATTCTGATAACTTTATGCTGTCACAACTGACTAACTTTTCATGGATTCAGTACCCCAAGATAAGTTCTCACTATTCTGGTAATATAAAATTAAATGGATTTTATACTTGCTGGTAGAGTTCAGGCAAGCAGCATTTACTGTGCTGCGAAGCCTATCTTCTCTACTGGAGAGTCATATAGTTTATGACAGTTTATCCAAGTCATAATTTAACTATCAAAGAGTTTCTTCACTGTGCAAGACAAATCAGAGAGAACAGCAAAGAACAAAATACATCAGGCCAATTTCTGGTCCTGGCTATTGGTGCGAGTACACCAGATGAGTACTGACAAGACTAAGATCAGAAGCCAGCCCGCTACGTTTAGACCTGAAACATGTATAACCATATTTTTGTAAAGTAACAGTGAATATGTACAACAGCTAAAGAGCAATACGAGAAAGTCTGTTGCTAGTTCTGATAAATCTAGTGCTATCATCATTCCTTTAGTGACAAGTAGTGCCTACACTTAAGGACATAATTCAAGAGCTATAGAGTATCAATGAATAGCTACTTCATAAGAGTACAGTGTTCTAATACTTTAATTAACTAACCAGACAGGTGTAATGAAGAATAGAGATTTACCACTAGATGACAAAGGGAGGAAGGTGGAGACTGGGCAAATGACATGATTTGATAAAACAGGTCAAAATAAGTTAGAAAAAAAGTGTTTTTGATTTAGTGAATCTTAAGCTTGTCAGATGTCTAGAATTCAGCGATCCAAGAAGAAAAAAAACCCAAGACCGATTATCCATTAAGGTCAAAATTGGAACAGAGCAAACCTGTTCATTAACTTTTCCAATCAAAATGGATAAACACACATGCAGAGACTATGAAAAAGTCTGGTGTATGTTTCAAATTTCTCTTAGGCATAACTTCAATCAAACACCTGGAGTTGCATCAGAAATAAACTTAGCCCATTTTCCTTTTTCCTAGCTCAAAAGTGGTCCTCTTTTTGCTTTAGAAACTAGAATTAGTATTGAAACTCTTTTTCCTTTATGGTTAATATAACAAATGGAGGTGGTGATCAAAAGACAAGATGGTGGAAGGCAGCCAGAATCAAAGGGAAATGTAGGAATAAAGCATATACCATATGCAACCTTAGAATCTGATCGACATTCCTTGCTCAGCTGCAATCCTATTGACATCAATGGGAGAATTTGATGCTTTAAAAAATATATAGGATCAGAACCAAAGCTAAGGCCTTGAATGATGCAAGAAGAACTCTATGTACTAGAACACGTTAATTTTTTAAAAATGTGATAGAGCATTAAACAAACATAGAGGACTCTAGTATACTAAAGGATTATCACAAATAAAGAAAACATTAAAGAAAATTAAAAGATTCAATGGAATTTCATATGCATGGCATGGACCTTCTCAGCTACTATATGAAGGGAATTGAAAGAAATGGAACACCTTCATTTGTTAACAGGCAACTCCATTAGTTTAAATAAAGTTGCCTAATAGTTAACTAATGCAACATTGGTTTAATAGACTTAAACATTGACTAGTTCTTTGGAAGAAAACATTCATAATGCATTTTTCTATCTGAAAGGCCCACAAGAATCAGGGGTACAGTCCTTCAGTATATACCCTGAATACTGTGGATTTTTATTAATAAAGATAAAAGATGTAATTTGTTACAGTATCCAGTTCTTCAAGTCATGCTCACTTGAGCTGTATCACTGAGGTTAAGATTATGTGCTACAATTAGCACTACTGGTCCCCACCACTGCCCAGTAGCTGCTTGACACCGCCGCCCCCCCCCCCCCCT
>NW_017729022.1:164719658-164721481 GCF_001723915.1 Gavialis gangeticus | reverse complement strand
CCCTCCTGGCCCCCCCCCCTCCCCATAGGCTCTTTACCCCCCCCCCCCCCCCCCCCCCTTCCTCACAGGGAGCTACTAGGCAATCACTGGGGGTGGTGGGGTTGGCAGGTAAGTGGGGAGCCATGAGGGCCAGTGGCAGCATGCAAGCTGGATCTGGGGGCAAGGGAGCAGCACCAGGCTGAAGGGAGCCCAACAGCAGGCAGGCCAGTGGAACCTCCTTCTCCCCCCACACTACCACCAAGCTGATCCAAGCAGCAGGGGAAGAAGGGTATATTCAATGGGAATCCAAGTGATGGCAGTGATCCAGGTAGAAGGGGGGGGGGTGGAAATCAGCCAATCCAGGTAGCAGAGGGGACCATAGTGGATGATTCCAAGTGGGTGTCCCTGCCCACTTCACTTTTCTCCTATTCTCACCCCCTCAACCCTCCTTCTCCCCTAGCCTGTACTGCAGCTAGAGAGCCAGCAAGATGGGTATACATGGAGCAGACTTGAAAGTGCCTAGCCACATCCCTACTCACTAGTTCTCTAGCGGCAGTTCAAAGCTGCGCATGTCAGAGAGGCTATTGACCCTAAATACACAATTGCTCCCAGCTCATATGATCTGGAACACCACCCAACATTCCCTAGAGTTAACATGTGTTAATTGTAACATGAAACTACACCTTGAAACAAAAGGAACTGCTAGCTGCAGTCAAGACTGCTTGTATAATGTGGAAAGATGTGGCATGTCTACAGTTGACTGTGGGATGTGCTAAAAACTATTAATGTGAGCCCACCCCCAACCACACTCCTCTTGTGCATACCATATCCCAGAAATGGTGTAATGGAGCTTTTTTAGAATGGCCCTGAACATGCACTAGCAAGCAAACTTAAGACAGACAGCCTACAAGTGGCCCTGGGCAAGTACTCAGAGGACAGGACATGTCCTGTCCTCTATGTAGATATGCCCATAGTGTTGTCTAGAACAGTAGTGGTTTACACTAGTGAATTCTTATGATGAAGAGACACAATCCATTTTTCAAAAGTTTAAAACAGGAGATTGAGTAAAAACTGATGCAAGATAAATAGTATATATGATAGCAATTCAGTCCATTGCAAAGGATGCATTCTTTTCTACCAGGGTTCTGAAAATGTTTTTATTTTGGAAAGCTATATATACACACACCTCTCTCCAAAATAAGAAACTTTTAGAGCCCTGCTAGATAAGAATGCATCCTTACATAACAGGTCCTTTGCAATGGACCCTTAGGAAGTTATTGCTATCATGTGTGTCATGCAGGCAAGATGGAACTAAGAATTTTGGCAAAAAACTGACAGTAATGATTAATAAGAGTAACCTTCAATATATGAGCAGTCAGTAGCTAAGAAATTTAAGTGGTAAACTGAGAAGAGAAACATATGGAAAACCTACTGACAAGAACAGCTTATTATACATGCAGTTCAGCTTGTATCCTCCATCGATTTGTGTAAAATGGATTACCCTACTGTCAGTTTTAAGAGTGAAACAAAGGGTGGGTGATAATAGCATATGCAAGAAACAATTGATTAAAGTGAAAAGTTTATGGAAACAAGATTCAGGGTATGAAAGACAAGATAAAAGCTGCAGCAGAGGAAGTAAAACACCTAGTGAGGCCTGAATAACAAATAGGAGAGGAGGTGGCATAGAGCTACAGAGAAAGAAAATATAAATGAATTCCCCCCTCCCTGAATAACCAGTTAAATGACTGATAAATAGCAATTATCTTTTAGATAATATCATAATCCTTCATGCTCCACCAGCCAGTACCCATCCTATTCCTGTCTATCTCACCTTTACATCTCTC
>NW_017729022.1:164703747-164714658 GCF_001723915.1 Gavialis gangeticus | reverse complement strand
TAAATGACTGATAAATAGCAATTATCTTTTAGATAATATCATAATCCTTCATGCTCCACCAGCCAGTACCCATCCTATTCCTGTCTATCTCACCTTTACATCTCTAAGCTCTTCTTCATGCCGACTCTTGCACACAATAACCTCCCAATCATAGACCATCTCCTCTGTTGTAGAATCTTGTGGGTAGGTGCCTGGAGAGAGGAGATCTTAGCAATGATCTCCATGTGTCACAGTACTCAGAATCCCAACACTCTAGTGGGTGGACATCACATTTTTACTATATATGTGCAGTAGCCACAATGCCTATTCAGAAATCCTGTGGACTCTTGGGAACTTGTGGGAAGCTAAGGTCTTTGGCAAGAGGCCCCATGCCTTTACATAATGCATCAGTATGTACCATACCCATCTGAAGCACACCTAGCTTCCTGGGAACTAGTAGTATTATTGTATTCTCATTTTTTCCTCTTGGGAACTAGGCTGCAATACCATTTGTATGGGACATTTGCCTTCTTTGGCCATGCTGCTATGCAGAGTTTGCACAGAAGGAAAATAGTTCTGCAGAGATGCATTTCCCTCAGCATTGCAGCCACTTTGCACAACAAAATGACCAGGTTTGGGCCTATGAAAAGATAGGCAAGTTAAATACCTATGCTATTTCATATTTAAAGAGCAGGGTTTTTTTTGAGGTTGCCCTTCCTTTGAGCCCTCTATAACATCCAAGTATTATTTACATTTCATAAATATTTTAACATTCCAAGAGTGTATAATTGAACTTGGTTAATATGCATTTTATGTTAGAAATTTGACAATTCTCAGATTTTGGAAGCAGCAGGGCTATTACTTCCCTGAAGCATGTAGTTTATCAGATATAACTAACCATGCTTTACACTCTGTTGCAGCAGCTTATTATTTTTATACCTAAAAACTGGGGCTGTGCAAAGCCTTGGTAGCTGATTTGATTTGGAGAAGATTCAGCCTGATTAGGAGACTGAATCTCTGAATCAGAATTGAATCGGGAGACCAATTAAAAGGCCTGAATCAATTCAAAGCATCTGAACCAATTTGGAAAAGCTTTGAAAAAGATTCAGCCACTTTGGAGAGTCGGCCATAGACTAAACAGGCAGCTGATACAGCTGCCTCCAGCTGGTAAGTCTGTTGGGGTTTGGCACTGCACACTGGGAGCTGGGGCAGCTCCAGTAGTCACTTGGAGCCCAGCACCACTCAGCCCCAGCTCTCAGACAGCACGCGGAAGAGCAAATTCCAGGCCAATTGTGCTGCACCTGCTCAATGTGACAGCTGCCACAAGCACGTGAGAGGAGGGTGATCCTCTCTTCCCCCTATTGACCCACGCTGTATGTGTGTATGGACTCTTCCACAAGCCCTCAGGATCACCGCTTCTGCAGCTGGTGTGTGCAGGGCTTTTTTTTTTTTAAGTGGCAGGAGGCTGGGGCCAGGCAGGGCAGGGCAGCCATGGGGGCTTCTCCCGCAGCTTCCCCCACCTGTGGAAAGGCAGGAAAAGCTGGAAGAGCTGCAGGAGAACCTGCAGCCTCCCGGCTGTGCCTGCCTCTCCCTGGCCGATCCAAATCTCTGAATCAGCACTAAATCTCCAATTCTGATTTAGCCAAATCAAATGGGGACAGTGATTCAGATCAAATCACTATCTTCTCAAATCTGCCGAATCTGAATCAGATACTTCCCTATTTGCACCGGCCTACTAAAAACCACTCCAAGAGAGTATTTTAAGCTTTTTTTCCTTAAAAGATTGTAGCTTCCCCACCACAAGAATGCTATTATTTTATATCTATATTCCAGCAAAACTCAGAGGCCTTGTTATAAAGGCCTGTAATTGAAGATACCACCCAGTCTTCCTTCTGAAGCTGTGCCAGAAAACAATTCAAAATGGGCCAGACAGAGAAGACAAGTGGGAGTAAGACTGCAGCCTAAGCCAGGGGTATCAAACTTAAGGCTCAAAGGCCAAATTTACCCCATGGAGCCATGTCATCTGGTTTTGAGGGCTTCTAGGAGGGCCAGGAATTTGGGAGCAGGATGTGCAAGGCAGGACCAACCACCAAATTCCCAGGTACAGAGCCTTGTTAGGTATAAGTGTTGTTGGGCAACAATGATTGTTTGCATTAACTTGCCACTCACCCCACTTTCACTGTCATGTCCAAATCTCCCACAGTCTGGATCCAGCCCACAGAGCGAGGCAAGTTTGACATCCCTGGTCTGAGTGGTAAGGCGCTCACCTGGGATGTGGCAGACCTGGATTCTGGCCCTGTTCCAAGGACTTCTTCTACATTATATGTATACAAGACTTCCATGCAAAGGTCAGATCCAGTCCTGGATGGAAGGACAAGAACACCTTTTGTCACCTGAGTTTCTTACCCAACAGGACTGAATCCAACTCCCTTTTGTACCCTCTGTCCCAAAGAATTAGGTGAGTAAATTGAGCGATGCTGCATTTAATATTTGGGCACCTAAGTCTTTTATGGATTTTCTCCCCAAAGTCTAGGAGTAGGATCCAGAACTGCTATAACACATTTTTGCAGCAAGAACTGTCTTCCTCCCATAGCTCCAACAGTAGGACCACACCATTTGTAAACAATCTCACAGCAACCATGGGACAAGCTGTTCTTACAAGCTTTTCTTTTAGGACTATTCTAAATGCACAGATCCAAGGTAGTTGCCATAGATGAGCTCCTGGCATCGTTTCACTACCCCCAGAAATGAAAAGGATTTTTCAGGAGTGATTCTGAGCCCAAACAAATGAGGCAGATGTCTCTGTTCGACCATTTTCCCCAACACAAATCACACACAAAGTCATCCACAGGTTCAAAACTGCACCAGGAATATAATCAATATTGAAATTAATTCTTTTCCCAGCTCAGCCCCTTTCAGGGGCTTCTTCTCTCCTGTATCAGTGCTTCTGAAATAAAAGGAGACAAGAAGAATCCCCACATGATGACAGAGAGAATGAGGGAGAGGAGGCAGACAACCAGTATCCTGTCATCTTCTTCTCTCCCTTCTGCAGCTGGTGTACTTTAATGAGATGTGCTTACCCCACTCCCTACCCAACTGCTGCACTTGCTGCTTTTCTTCCTGGGTAAAGACAAAGCAGGGATGCAATAAGGGAAGGGGTGTGTTGCACCTGATTTGCACCTGAAAGCACCTCAGCTGGTAATATGTCTATCTGCACCTCAGTTGTCTGCAATGAGGGTAGCCATGAACAGTTAGGCTAGGGACAGACATTCAAAAAGCCTGAGTCTGAATTGATTCAATCTTTGCAGGCTAATCTAACCTGGCTAGGCTAAATGAGTTTGTAACTGCACAGATGTCCCAGAAATGCAGGCACATTCCGGCAGTGGCTCAGGATAGAAGCCGGGGGGCACTAAAGCTGCCCTCCCTTCCCTTCTACGGTGCTAAGCTAAAGGGTGTATGGCCAGGAGCTGGCAGGGGTCCCTCCCCCCTCCTGTCCAGACCAGCAGGAAAATTGATAAGACATGTTTATCATCCTCACTCAGTGTTTATCACCCCATTAAGAAAACAGAGGGACATTACCAACTACCTGTTGATTCTGCCTTTGTCCCAACTGCCACAGCACGGACTGTAGCCAGCATGTGGTCTGCTAGCTAATGCTGAGAGGTGTAAGGCAGAGGGGGCAGGGCAATCCCTGCTTAGCAGGGAATAGCAGAGCAAGGCAGATACCTGCAGTCTAAACCGAGATCCAGGCAGGGAGAACAGGGATGGGGCCAGCCCTGCTGTGGAGCAGAGAGCCCCACCCAGCCCAGAGAGCATGCCAGGATGCTGGGGCAGTCTTGTTCATCTTAAAACAGTGAGGGGTCTGGGACAGACATTGCATAAACTGATGCAACCCGAATCAGTTAAATCTGATACTACATTCAACCAGGTTTCTCTCAAACCAGTTTCAGCCATTTTCAAACTGGTTTATGTGTAACTTCTGTCCCTAGCCTTAAGCATCAGTTAAAGCTATGAGTAACTGAAAACAGGATCTTGTCATAGGCTGTGCCAGATGTTCTAAACTATAAGCATCTCTGCTTCACCTGGCACATCATTTTGAAGTTATTCTTTCCCCGATTTTTTTTTTTTTTTTTTTGGTAAAAGTAGAGAAGGGACAAATGAGTAGTTACACTTTAAATTCAACCCAGATCAGTAGTGACCAAGGGCTGTCATGTTCTTTGGTTGCCACGGTAAAATCAGATGATGTTCTCATTTCTCAAGCTATGTTTTACTACTCACTTTGCCCAGTACTTTCAGCCCCTCCCACACAATGTTAAGAACAAAATCAAATTAGTGCTAGCTTGAGGATAATATTTTGACATAGAAATTGTTAGGACAGATGCAAGTAAATGAAACTAGAATCCCATCAGCTCAACACACCTAGTTATAAAGGCTGCTTGCAGATGTGGTGAAAGAAAAGTGGTGTTTTACTTTAACCTCAACACTCCCACACCGAGTTCAGAGCATGCCTAGAAGAGACAGCGTGTTAGTTGCACCCAGCTTTCTCAATATCTGTATAGATCAGGCACTTTAGTGGGACTTTTTTGTTGCTTTTATCCAATAGTTGATTGAATCAGCTTTAGTTAAAAGCATCAAAAAGACCCGCTGAAGCGCGCAGACACTGCAGAGCCGGGTCAAAGTAATGTGCTGCTTCTTCCAGTAAGGGGTGGGGATTTTCTGCATCTGTCAGCACCTATAATCTTCACATTAGGGTGAGAAACATGCTCCATTTAAGCAACTAAAAACTATCTTCAAGGATCATCAGGGAACCATGACAGGAGCATGTAGCAGGTTGAAGACAACAACAAATCGTCTCTAGGGGCAACCTTGACGGGAATGTAAATGAGCATATTAAGAATTCTTCCTGTCAGAAAGAAAGAAAAACTGAAGTTACCAAATCTCATCAGGGTTACTATTTAGAGTCTAAGGGCACCTATACATGAGCAGCAAGGCTGCTCCAACACACTCTAATTACAGCACATTGGAGCAAGCTTGATCATTCAAGTCTGCTGGAGCGTGGTAATTATGTATCAGTGTTCCCATGCTTAAAAATGGCAGTGAGGGTGCTTTAACTACAGCCTGTTGAATGAGCTTTATTTAAAATACTCCTGCCACCACTTTTAAACATGGGGACATGATACACAAGACACTCCGTTAGAGCACTCCAAAGAGCACTTGGGCACTTTCATTAGAGCAGTTCTCAGAGCCTGTAATGAAAGCACTCCCTCCCCACAACTCCTGGAGCATATGTATAAATGCCCCAAGATACCCAATGAAGTGTCAGAAATCAAAGCCAATCCAGCATTTTTCAGTTGAGGGAGAAAAACACTAGGTAAGACGACCATGCAATTGATACTTTTAAGCACATCATTTACACACCATGTGCATACTTCCTTCCTACCATGCTCCTCACTGAGCCTGGGAAACAGCACTTCTCTTAGCAACATTTAATGTCCCACTGCATCTTAAAAAGCATTAGAAATAAGACATACTATGGGTGCAGGAGGAAAAGGCAATAGTGTCATACCATAATTCTTGGGTGAACTATGCTAGGCCGTCTTTCTTCACCAGATCCTTGAACCATGGCTTTCCCTTATAACTTATGGTTTCACTGGTTTTTCAGTATGCATTCCCTTGCATAAACTGCTCTATTTTCAAGGCAGGATGGGAAAATAGCCTCTACTGTATAGTTTGCAGTGGGCATTCCTTTAAGTTTATTCATTGGTGAGAATGATCAGCCTCTAGCTAAATTATGAGGAACAACATGACATCAAAGCATTAGCGGCCGAAGTCTTCCATCAGCTTCAACTTCCCTTGTTTTGATGGACACATAGGACAGTGCTCTCCCTCTCACTGAAATCAATAGCAAATGAATTACAAATTCAGGGGTGTAGGTTTTAGCCGAGTTGGTCTAAGGACATAGGCAGACAAGGTTCTTTGGGTGAATCTGATCTCTTTTATTAGAGCAACTTAAATAGTTGGAAAACAATTTCAGAGCCTTTTTTAGTAAACTGTATTATTCAAGACAAAGGCAACATTCTAAAACTTGGTCATAAAAGCCATTTCTTACAAAAGAAATTTAAGCGGTTTCCCATCTGAGTGAAAAAAAAAAATATATAAGAAAACACTTTAAACCATGAGCTATCAAACCTGGCTATATTTTTCCCTAAGCAAAGAAAGAAATCTGTTCTCTTAACATTCCTCTTAGAGATCCTCAGATTCTAAAAGCAGGCTTGGTCATTTCCTTGCTCACATATTATTCACATAAAATAAGTAATCACTTTTTGCCCAATAACTTATTTTTTAATGTTTGTTCCTCATAAAATCAACCCACATTTACAAATGCATCATTCCCAGGGACCTTCCTCAACTGGTATAAAAATCGCACCGCTCTTTTGAGGTTAAAAGAAGCTGATTTATCAAACTTACCAGTACACAACTCAGACATGATTGAAGACCACATACAAGATACATATTCCAATGGAAGGCAGTCACTAGTGGGAATGGATTCATGCATTGCATGCAAACCTGCAACATGTTTGCAAGCTGGACTGTACATGCAATGACATGAGCAGATTTACAAGTCACTGTGCTGGGAAGACATAATTAAAGGAGATGAAGGGTAAGTTGACTCACTCCTTGTTTTTCAAATCTTTTTCTCTTCACTACAACAGTAGTGAATGAGTGATTTAATAGGAGTGGCGATGTTGAGCCCTACACTTGGGCTCAACTTTTCTTTATTCCACAGCATTTACAGAGGATCATGTTCTGTGTACCTTTTGAATAACCTCAAGTCCTATACAAGGTAAGCACTTATAGCTGGTTCCAAAAAGGATAGCATACTAGTGTCCAAAATCGCCACCCTCAAAAACCCCATTCAACTGCCGCCTTCTTTAGGCACTTCAGGATTTGATACCTAGAAGTATCTCAGTCATGACAGCGTTGAACAGCCAGATACATAATGCACTGCCAAGCCCATCATAGTCCACAAATGGAACATTCTTTTATCTGTCTTCTCCATAGGAACCAATATGATAAGCATGGGCACAGTACAGGTCTGTACAGAAGCAGCGCTAGGTGGAGGAGCTTATCTAGCCAAAGGAATTTAAACCCATATCTTCCACATCCCAGGAGAGTGATGTACCCCACAAGCTATACACTTGGTAAAGACGCTCTCAATCTGTCCTTTGTTCATTGCAGGAAATAAGAAAAAAAAAGACAAAAACCAAGACTGTCTATGACTTTCTTGCCTAGTGTTCAGGATGCATGTTTTGAATTTAGGAGCAAAGACTGCAATGTTTTCAAATATTGAATGTAAATCCCCTACCTGTCTATTGAGGCCATTCCACAATAAGCAAAAGCAGGGACTGGAACCCAAACTTCTTCCAGGCCAAGTGAAATTACTAACCCCTAGGGTGGAGAGTCTTGCCTTCTCTGGCCTAACAAAGCTTTGATTTTTCCATACAAAATAAAAGCCCTTTCAAAAGTGCTCCACATCCACAGCTAGGAGAATGATCACTGCTAACTGTTGAACATTTTGATATCTGGCTTTCAGCATATTACATATCATAATTACATTATATACATTATTAGAAAGAGAAAGATTCTTTTTATTCAGTACCCTGCTTCTGGCACCTGCATGTATCAGCTTCAGAATAAAGTGAGAAGGTCTGGCAAAGAGATTTTTTCCTTCCTCTCTCATCCCACTAGAAGGATTAGTGGGTGGACAGCTGATGAGGTGCAGAGTGTGCGTGGGATGTAGGGCATACAAAATAGGAGGGTTGTCAGGGATTATTTACTTTTTGTTTAAGGCCAGTTCTACAGAAAGCCTGGATCCCTCACATTTATGTATGAAAGAACATGACAGACTTTTACTTCAGGTCAAAATATTTTTTCCCTACAAGAGGTGGGGAAGGTCCCCCAGAAAATTGCACCAAAAATAAAACAAGCAAACCTGGTAGAACTTATTACTGAAAATTTCAACTTTTTGTAAAAGAACAAAAGCCAAGATTTTAGTTTAAGGGCACTTTCCCCTTCAAAAACATAAAAGTGCTTTGAAGAAAACAGATTATTTATGTGAAAATTGTTCTGTTGTAAAAACTGTTTTAGTTGAAAACTATCAGTGGAAAAAAATTCAAACAGGCTTAATTCTTCATCTAAGACCACAGCTCAAAAAAAAAAAAAATCAAACAGTCCCCCCCCACAAAACAAGCCTCTCCTCTCCCCACTAAAAACACCAATGTTGTATTTTCTTGTTCTCAGACAGGACCTCACATAATTGGATTTGGATTGATACGCAAGAGTAATGAGGTTGCAGTGGCTCAGATGAAAATGGACAGCAGGGTGCAATCTTTTTATATAAAACTGTGCAACCAAGAAATCAACTAGAAGACAGATTATGTAAACTGTTAACATCTGCTGTACATTGGCAAGGGCAAATCATTAATTAATATTATTATTAATGCATTGCCAAAGATCTGAAAGTGTGGCTAGTGCACAATACTAGCTGTGGAGTTTTTAATTTTTATTTTACAAACAATAAATTAAATCAGTTAAGCCAGTTTTGATCAAAAACATCTGAAAGCATAAAAAATCCTTTGTTTTGGTGTTTTACAAGGCAAAAAGGCTTAACAGTTTTAAACTGATGTTTATAGAAAAGTAAAAATAAAGTTGCATCTGAGCTAACAATTGAAAAGCATATTTCAGACAGATGTTATCTCCAGCTGCTGAGATCTAGTATTAAATGCTGAAAAATAGGGTTTACAATGAAACAAGCCAACAAGCTCTTCCAGCATCACAGGAACACCTAATCTGTTTAGAGAAGAGATATTAATTATCAGAGGAAGTACTGTACAGACCCAATTCTATTGCCACTACCAGTGCTTAATTTATAAGCTAGTATAAATGCCTGTTTATATAAAAAGCAATATAATAGCCAGCTGTGGATATTGGACTTGTTCTTAAAAAAACAACAACACAGATATGAGGAATGTATCAGTTTCCCAATGCCTGAAGAAGGGTGTTTGTGCCTTGCAAAGAACTTTCCAACTATTTAGTTGGTCTAATAAGAGATATTACATTCATCCAAAGAGCCTTGCCTGCCTATTAGCGCTGTGTGAAATTTCGGCGGCTGTTTTGTTTTGACACTGTTTCGACTCATTTCAAGGTCAAAACAGCAAAATTGAAATGAAACAAAGGGCTTTGAAACAGCCTTGAAACAAAATGAGGCTAGTCAAAACATTTCGACCATAGCATTGGGGACAGGGAGTCAACCCGGCTGGGCCGACTCCCTGTCCCCTGCCCGATCCAGTGAAATATTGAAACATAGTCGAAACAGCATCACTGTTTCAACGAAGCAAAATGGAACAGCTGTTTCAAATCTAAATGAAATTCAATACGAAATGCTGTTCTGTCAAAACCTTGAAAATCAAGGCAAAATGGAACGGTGTCATTTCACACAGCCCTACTGCCTATGTCCTTAGACCAACGCCGCTACAACCAACAGCCCTGCAGGAATGTATCAGGTCACTTACCAGATGAATAAGTGTGATGAAATAAGTATTGCCCTAAATAAAAATAAATAAATAAAATTATCTAAGCTATCATTAGTTGGTTCATTTTACTATACTTGGGAAGCTGTTATCTCTTTTTAAATCAGTGAGCCCATCCTACTTCCTTATACTGCAGGTCCACTCTGATACTTATAATATCTCATGTCTAATATAATGAATCTTTAAAATGTTTCTGACTTCATAAAATACATTGTTGCTAACATTTACAGCTCATATCATCTCTTCTGACTAATGAGTTCTTGTACATTTAATCAGATACAGTCTGAATCAGATGTTCTGTGTATACAACATACTAGTAATATTTTTGTGTGTTCAGTTGGGTTTAGCCTGGAAGGTACAATCTTGGCTCTGTAGAATGGTAACCTTATCTATTCAGTGGGGCCAGAGTTTTGCTTCTAAATTTTGAGTACACACTACCCTTAGAGTCCCAAAATTTTTACTTCATATCATGATGCAGGATGTCAAAGATGCACAAAGTACCTTTCAAGGTACTGCCCTTGTCTTTTCATCTTTGAAAATTGGCATAATAATTAGGTATGCCAATAGTCAGCAGTTTTGTGCAAATAGAGATTGATGATAAATCAAAACTTTATCAAGAAAGATCCAAAGCTACACTGAATATCAGAAAGACTTAAGAAACAAACACTATTTAAGAGGCCTCATTGGAAGGCCACATATAGCAAATTGGGAAATCACAGGATTTTAAAGCCTTATTTAGACTACTTCACTATCTATACAACTGCTACTAGGTTCCACCTCTGGCTCCAGCAACCTCAAACTCATTAATAGGATATTTATTAGACATGATACTGAAGATCATGAACTATGCACTTCACAGAACCTCTGTCCCAGAAGGAAATAGAATTTTGTCCTGCACCTTCAAGTTGTACATTCTCTGAGTCCCAACATTAGGCATACCATATATACACATGCCTATTCTTTTTTCCCCCCCATACATGTGCACACATGCATACACCCACACATGCTTTTTTAAAGTTTATACCAGTCTTAAAATCAGAAGGTATGTAAGGAATAGGGCTGTGTGAAATTTTGTCAGCTGTTCTGTTTCGATGCTGTTTTGAGCTCAAGACAGTGAAATCAAAATGAAAGACTTTGAAACAGCCTCAAGACAAAGTGAGGGCAGTCAAAACATTTACAAAGTTTTGAAACATTTTGAGTTTTGAAGCTGAAGCTGGGCTTGCCTACAGGGAAACAAAGTAAGGAGATATTGACTGATATTGACTGTGTAGCTGGCCAGTAGTCCTGTGTGAAGTGGCTAGTATCACTTCGGATTTGGCCGATTTGGGGGACAGCGATTCAA
>NW_017729022.1:164700837-164703431 GCF_001723915.1 Gavialis gangeticus | reverse complement strand
AGCCCCCCCATAGCTGCCCCACCCAACCCAGCTCCAACCCTCCTGAGTCTGGGGGGGCACCCGGGGTCCCTCCACAGCCAATCAGCAAGCCGGGGGGGGCCTGAACCCTTGGTGGCAGACCCAGAAGTAGGTTGCATCCAGACGCACAGGCACGTGCAGTTTGTGGCACCCAAAACCTCTTTGTGGCATAACAAATGGCAAAAGGTTGCATATTAAACCATGCACAGTGCTGCAGATTTGCAGCTGGGGGCACAGTGGGGGGGGGGAAGAGGAAGAGTGGGTGGAATTTCTTGGTAGCAAGAACCCCCCTCCCCCCCGAAATAAAAGTGGCACAAAGTGCATGAAAATGGCAAGCACTGGGACAAATGTAGAGACACGCACTCTGAGGAGTCCCCACACTGAGGTACACTGTGCCCACGCTGGCTGAGGCACACCATGCCTGGAGACAGGGGAGCAGGCAGCCCTGGGCTGGTGCTCCCCTGTGTCAGTGTGCCTCAGCATGGGGGCTCCCCTATAGAAGTGTGCCTCAAGATGGGGGAGCAGGCAGCCATGGGCTGATGTTCCTCTGGCTCTACATGTCTCAAAGTGTGGGCTCTGCAGCATGTGGAGATGGGGAGCAGGCAGTCCTGGATCCTCCACATGGTGCTTCCTGGATGGCTCTGGCACACGATACCTCAGTGCAGGAGCTACCTGCTGGCTAGCCCCATGCTGAGGCACCCTGTGCTCCAGCTAGTCTTCGCTCCCTGTTCCCCCTGCAGCCACAACACATGGAGTAGACCCAGGAGCTGGGAGGAGCTGGGCACAGCCTGCAACAAAGGGCACATGAAGGGGCATGCACTGTGGCATAAAGTAGTGGCACAAATTTGTGCCACCATTGTTGGTGCTGCTGTAAGCATATGTCCCTGCTGGTCTGGACAAGCCCTTATGTTATAAGATGCCTAGCAGAAATCTCAGGTCTAAGTATGGTGTCTAGGTTGTCCAGGTAAAGCAAGGGAAAACTGACTTGCTTCTAATGGGCTCATTAAAGCCAGCAAGCTGAGCAGAGAGATGCCTCATGGTGTATCTTACACAGGTGAAAACATGGCCTGGGTGGAAGGCTGAATTAATGCAACTGTATTCATTCTGACACCCAAACTAGATTGATTATCTCAGTATGGCACTACATTGTGCAGTGTGAATATAGTCTTAACTAGTAATTAACAAACATTGAAAATAAGAGTGCCCCTCAAAAAATTAGTTACCATTTCTGCTTAAATCCAAGATGAGGTCCTGCCTGTGCCCAACTCCCCCCTCCCCCCAATTCAACATGTGGAAGAGGCCTTGGATTTGAATACAAGGTGGAGGGCAAGGGGAGAGGGCAGATGGCTGCTGCACTTACAACTTTGGCCCCAAGCCTGGGTCAGGGCCAGAGTTAGAGCCACAGCAGTTGCTTGTCCCCTCTACCACATGTTTCCCTACCATTGCTTTCTCTGCTGTAGTAGTGGAAGGGATTAATTTAAGATGACCCTTCTATAATTAGATTCTATACATGGAAAATGATAACAAATTTATAATTTTTCCATATATGGAATCTAATTATTGGGGAGCCATCTTAAAATTTGAAGTAATCTAGGATTCAGGTAAACATTGTAGGTACCTAACTGTTGGCTGCTATCCCCCTTGGCTTCTCAGCAGCAACCTTCTGACTAAGTGAGATCAGCCTTTTTCACAGAAAACAGAATGAGAGAAGTTTATCTGTTGCAAATTAAACCCACTTGGCCTGCCATTAGGCTTGTAAAATACTACCCTCACTCTCAGGATACTAATCTTCACCCTTAAAGAAAATCTTGGCCCGTCTGTCTTTTATGCAGATCAGGCATGCTTTACGGAGACCTACAGGTGCCTGTAGATGTGCAGGGATGCTGCTCTGATGCACTGTAGTTACAGTGCATCAGAGCAGACTTGATTAATTGAGTCTGCTGGAGTGTGCTATTTAGCACACTCCAGCATCCCCCACATCTCATGTATTCATTGTCCCTGCACTTCAGAATAGTGGCACTTTAACTAAAGCTCATTGAACAAGAGAAATTAACCAGCTGTCAGCTGGGGCAGCAGCTATTTTTGTTCCCTTTTGTGTCCCTTGTTCCCACAAAGACAGTACTTGGTGTTCTTGCCCCAATCACCTCTCCCTCCTCCCCACTCCAGCAATTACACTGCTGTCCATGAACATAACACCTTGCACCCATATGGCTGCCTATCAAAATCTAGCAGGTCCAGACATAAGAATGTGTCTTGAGTAGAGACATAATAGTAGAGGAGAAAAAACAGAAGGAGCAGGCAAGACAGATGATGGGCAAGGGTGATAAGCATAAAGCCATGAACTCAATAAGTGTTGCATAATGAGGGTAACTCACCAGCCTGGCCTATGCCTCCAGTCCTCCCTTGTCTCTGGGCTGCCTGCCCACGTCACTCTCCTGCCATGCTTTGATGTAAACAAAGTCCAGTTGTTATTCAAGCAGGAGGCTACCCATTTTCTTGACCTCTTGTTCAGCAGGGTCTTAGTACATGCCCTTACCTCCCTTTATTTATACATGTCCCATGCCTCACAGATGAGA
>NW_017729022.1:164696431-164700826 GCF_001723915.1 Gavialis gangeticus | reverse complement strand
TCTTCAGTCATGGGCAACTGGTGCCACCTGAGTCACAGGGGGCACATCCCCCCCAGCAACCATTTAGCAAGTTGGGGGGGGCCTGAAGCCAACTGGGGGAGGGAGGGTTCCCCCATAGCCAATATTACCAACTGGCAAGAAGCACCAGTGGCACTCCCTGAAGTGCCAGCAGCATTTCACTTGATGTCCCCACTCCCCGGCCAGTGCTCACAGGGAGGGGCACCTGCAATCCTGCCTGCCACCGAAGCAGGGGGCACTGCCTGTCAGGGGGTGCCCTACACGTTGTTAACTCTCAGCTCTGTGTTCTTGGGGAACCCTGGCACAGTACACAGCCTGTCTGACTCACGAAGAATTCTCCCCCTCCCCACCTCTGCCTGAACAAGAACCGATTAGAGGAAGAACTTACAAAAGACAAGAAAGATGCAGTGGGAGATGCACCTAAAGCCCTCCAGACAAGGGTGATAAGAGCGAATCAACTCCCCTGGTTTAATTTGCACCTGAGGTGGAACCAAATGACAACTCATTTAAATGGGAGATGGAACAGGCATGCACCTTCATTGGCATGCAGGATGGAGAACAGAGATTCCAAGGTAAGGATTGCATTGAATTCTGGGATCAGAAAAATCAGGGGAGCACCACGTGATGGGGAATCCTTGCTCCAAATGGTATCCAAAACACTGAACCAGCCCGTCTGTATCATGAGCTCCCTCAGAGTAATGCCACCCATAGCCAGAAGTGATCAGTTCCTATTATCCAGCATATGAGCCATTGTTTACCCCTAAACAAACCTAGTGTTCTCCCTTCAGCCATTGTTAGTTCTCTACAAAAACCCCTACCCAAGGTCAAGTTTCTGTCCTGGTGCTTGGATCCAAAGCTGCACCAGTTCCACTCCTTTTCTGCCTGCAATCCCTCCATTAATCGTGCTCAGAGCTCTGCCTGTCTACCAGCTCCAACAACACCTGGGAACCCTAACTGATTCAAGCTTCACTGAGTGGTGAGACCCTGGCTCTCTTTCCAACTCCATGAACTTGACTTTTATTCTCTTACTCCAGGCACAGCTTTCTAAACCTGACTTTTGCTAATCAAACTAGAGCTATATTTTAACTGTTTGTTTGTCTCTCTCTTGTATGGCTATTATTACTGGTATCATCACAAGTTCATACACCTGGCAATAAGTAACTTTTTATAGTCAAGCTGGTTGCTATACATTCTCTCTGAGCCTCACCTACTCTTTCTTCCCCTTGACCTCCACATTTGCTCTGCAGCAACACGTCTTTTACCTAAGCCAAAGATCCCTGTAATGCCCAAAACCACAGTGGGGTCTGCTCATCAAGTGGTTACTACTAGGACCATTGTGACAAGAAATTGTGATGTGCTGAGTTTTGAGGCACGTGAGGGTATCAGCTAAGAATGCTGATCAGACCCAGCCTGCTCAGATGTACTCTGTTAGCATGTGTGTCTAACTGCATTTATTGTTGTCCTGCTGAAATAAGGGATGAACTGAGTTCAAGGCACATGAGGGTGTCAGCCTATCAGTGCTGAATAGTCTGGCCTGACTCGGATGTGCTCTGTTAACCCATGTGCTTGTGTCTGACTGCATTTTATTGTTGCCCTGATGAACCGAGTTCAAGGCATGAGGGTATTAGCCTGTCAATGCTAAATAACCCCGCCTGGCTCAGGTCTATCCTGTTGGTGTTGGTGTGTGGGTGTATTTGACTGATTCAGTGGTTGGAGAAACCCAGCCCTGTTGAAACCGAGTCCTGCAAGATAGCTCCACTGGTAGTGAGGACTTGCAGAAGGGAGAGATACAGCTCCATATAGAAACATAAGTAACACAAGCAGCACATTGATAGAATTACAGAGACCCCCAGAAACATACCCCTAACAAATGAGCACATCCCAAAGTGACAGGCAAATCTGGTAACAGAGTCACCACTGTCTCCAATTCTTATTCATCCTCAGGCCTGTGGCTGAGTCCTCTGTTAGGACCCTTGCACACTGCCTTCACACTCATACCAACACCTGCTCTCACAAGGGCCTCTAACACTCCACCCTCTCTCACAGGGTCTCCCTCATCCATCACCCACTCTACTGCCCTGCTTCCCTTTGGAGCAGCTCCCCTAAGCCATCAGACTTTGCTGCTTCCACTCTGTGGCTGACTAGCATACAGCCTTTTGGGCATTTCCTACTACCCTCACCTGCACTGGGTTAGTCTTCTGTTTGACAAAATGCCTAACTCCACCCCTCACTGGGCCTCCTTATACGAGACTCACCCCCTCACAGGGCCTCCACTCTCAGGGCCTCCAGGGTCCCTTGTCCCCACTCCAGAGCTTCCTACTTGGCTCCTGCTATGCCCCACAGGCTTTACCCAGCTGCCTGGGTGGGCCCCAGATCCCTCCTCCAGTCTGGGTTATGCCTCAGAGCTCCTAACAAGCCTGGGCTCCCCATACGGTTTCAGTTCCACCAGGGATGTGTGGCTGGGATTAGGAGGCACCCCATACTCACCTTTCACCAGGGAGGTAACCAGTCTGGCATTTTCTGGGGGCTCCCATGCTACCAGGAGCCCCACCAGGCCACCCACCCCCAGCAGGGCACAGTTTTAGGTCTTATCCAGGACCAGGAGCCTCCAAGCCAAACCCCTACCTCCTGCCCTTACCTCCAGAAGTTTCATGAGTGGCAGCTTAGCCAGCTGATGATGCTGCCTCTTGTACAACCAGCAACTACTGGCTTTGCATGGCTGGCCTGTGTTTGAAAATGGCCGCCCTCATCAGCCACCTGGCCACTCACTGCTCCAGCCCTTACAGTGGCAGGCACCGAAGGTATGCTGCTGCATGTTGCTATACCCATTTTGATGGTATTATGATTGCTTTAACCAGGTTAAGCATTCTAAAGGAAGTGCTTCATGCAGCTAAAAAGCTGATACAAGCCAAAAATATGATGAAGCTGGGGTCAACATTATATGGGACCCTTCTTTTTTTCCCAGCAGAATCCAGGTGATAGAGTTCAAATCTGGATGTGCTTTATCTATGAGCGAGGTAAACACAGAAGTCAGTAAGGGTTCCTCAGTGAAGTTAGCATAAATACAAAGCATGCCTTCCCATGGAGTGGGCTTTCTTGTAAGACCAGTAAAACAACAAACAACTCTGAGAAAAATAACAAGAAATAAAATATTTTGTGTTCTAATCAGTTGTGAATGTTTATCTAGTAAATACATTGTTCAAGTGCCTGGACTAACCAGATTGATTTCATTTTAAAATTATCCGACATAGATTGCAGCCCAGGGCAGACAGGTTTTCTTGCAAGGCATGACATGTCATTTTCCTGGCTGCACAACAGAGCTTTCAAACAGTGCTTTGAAGACCTGGGAGGAATACCCTACTTCTTGGCCAGCTTGCTGAGCTCACATCCTGGAACAAAGAAAAAGAGCTTCTGTCCCCTCATATGTTTTTTCTATTTATTTTTCCTTTTGACAGTCTAATTGCTTAGAAGTGTGATACTGAAGAAAATCTGTGGCTTTTTGGCCACTTCCACCTTGCCACATCATCCCCTTCTGGAAATGAAGGCAAAATAAAGATCAAAGAAAGAGATGGTAGGTGTTGCCTGTGAAAATACAAATGGTGGCTGTGTTTTACACAAGGCAGGATGTGAGGAGTGTGTCTTGCTGCGAGCTGTTGACTGACCCCTTTTCCACTTAACCCAGGTGTTTATGCTACAGTGCAGATGTTTTAGAAAAAACATGTAATAAAGGGGCAAATGCAAATAAGCAACTGGGTGCAGAACCCAGGTATCCTATCGGTGTAAGGTAACAGCAAGATACCACAGTGTTGAGTGCACGGTGTTGTTCTGAACAGCAACCCATTGGGTGAAGACACGGTCAGAAATTGAAATACCACAATGATGCAGTGCCATGGCATTACATGCAATTGAACTTGTGTATGTAGAAGTACTCAACGTGACCAATAAGCAGTAGCCCCAGAAATTTGTTGATCAAAGTCACTAGTACTAAGCTAAGCCAGGTGCTGAAAATTGCTTTTTTTGGAAAGCACAAATACCAGCTCTGGGTAACTGCTGTAGTCCCTTGTCATTATATATTTTAATGAGACAAACTGAATTATGGGTAGGTAGTTAGAGTCCTAAGACAGAAACGTATAATCACTTGTTGCCAGGTTTGGATATTTTCAAGGAGATTATACCGGGTTACAGAAGTGTGGCTAAAGCAGGAGAGCACAAAAACCTGTTTCTGAGTGACCACCAAGTGAGTCTTTGCAGACATGACAAAGCAAAAGGAAGAAAGCAATTTAACACAACTGCTCAGAACCAGGAAAAAAAAAAATCAGAGCAAAAGCCCTGAAAAAAAAAAAAAAAAACCCCTTTAAAAAAGGCTTTAAATTAGGA
>NW_017729022.1:164687336-164696386 GCF_001723915.1 Gavialis gangeticus | reverse complement strand
CCCCCAAAAAAAAAAAAAAAAAAAAAAAAAAAAAAACACCCTGTAAAACAGGCTTTAAGTTAGGTAATCCAAATATATTATACCACAGCTTCAGTTTAAAATTTTAAGTGATTAATGTAACCAAATGTATTGAATATAACTGTGTTATTATAGATAGGGTGACCCTAATAACTTAAGGGAAATCTGGGATGGGGGGGACTGGGGGGGGGGCTGGGCAGGAGAGTGCAGCTTGCATACTCATTCACACACCCCTCTTGCTCCCCCCCACCCAAGCCCCCCACAGCTTCCAAGGTTTGGGCCAGGCAAGGGACACACACAGGCACACAGCCCTGACCCCAAAGCTCCCAGGAGTGAGGCCAGGCAGGACAGTAAGCAGCAAACACATACACACATTCACCATACCTCCCCACACCACCCTGCAGCTCCCAAGGGTGGGGCCGGACAGGAGACACACACACAGAGCCACAACCTTGCCACTCCCAGGAGCAAGGGCAGGCAGGACACACACAACAATACACACAGCCCAGACCCCATAGCACCCAGGAATGGGTCCAGGTAATGACTCCATGGCTCCTTCCACCCCCACCTTCCAGTGGGCAAGTGACTCCACTTGCAGCCCAGCAGAGTCCGGACCAGGGAGCAGCCCATTGGTTGGGTTCCCTGGAGAAAACTGAAGCAGAAGTCCCAGATTGACCCAAAACCACCCGCATGTGCCCAGCTGCTGACCCAGGAGCCAGGCATGTGCAGGCAGGCTCCCACCAATCCAGGACTTTTTTGCTTTAATTTCCTCCAACTGCCAGAACAGAGACAGCCTCCAAAATCTGGGAATATCCTGGTCAATCTGGAGACATATGGTCACCCAAATGATAGATATATTCAGGTTAAGTTTCTTAGATAAGTTGTAGAAACAAAGTAACTTTGTTGGTAAAGATGATAAACTAAGGAGAAAAGAAACAGGATGTCAGCAAATGACATTCCATGAAGGTGAGGGGAAGAGATAAGAAATCTTCCCTTCCAGGGGCATGTGTAGATAAAACAGTGGCCCTCAATTAAAGTGGTGGGTTTTAAAAAGCACCACTTCAATTTAGAGCTGATTAAACCCCCATGTTGTGCACACACTCCACTGGCTTCCCTGCCTCTCTGGGGCAGAGGGAAGGGTGAGCTGCCGGTGGGCAAAGTGATCCCTGGGCTGAGGGGGGGGGGGGCTTCCCTTCACAACAGCTGTGGCCCCTCTCCCGGCCCAGGTGGCACCCACCCGCAGGCACCCAGCTCAGGCAGTCCCAGGGGGCACCACAGCTGTGGAGGGAAGCACCAGGCCCCCGTGCAGCTCAGGCAGGCTCCAGGGGAGGGGGGGAAAAAAAAAAAAGATCAGCCTTGCTGCTTTTCTTCGGCAGAGCTGCTTTCCTGGTGCTTCACTCTGCAGCTGTAGGGCAGCAAACAAACTCCTCAAAGGAGTTTCAGTTTACTGCACCCCAAGTCATTTAAGGTGCATTACACTGCCAAATTTCCTATAGCAGGTGAAATGAATGCACAATATGCCACCAAGGCATGCAAACATCGACACAATTAAAGCGGTGCAAAAGCATTTAAACTATCATGCACACAGACCTCTCATTTCATTTACACATGGCCCAGAACCGTAACTTTCACAGGAACATAAATCTTGGTGAGCTGACACCTTCCAAGTCCATAAGAGAACTGTTTCAGTTCAATTCCAAAAGTTTTAGTGAAACAAAGAAATGTGAATAACACCAATCAGAGAACATTTATTAGACTATTAGAACAAGGTAGCCATAACTACAGGGTATAGACTGGAGTGAAAATTAGAGAACTCCGAAAATTCAAGACCTGCTACCAGTCTGTGTGATGCCTCCCTCCTGAGTCTCCCCAGCTGGTATAGGTGAGAATTGTACTGTTGTGAATGGCAGCATAGACACTCACCATTGAAAGGGGCTGTAGAGACCAATAACCAAGAGATTACATTGCAAACAGGCTGTGATATTAACTGGTATCAACCAAGGGCCTCTTTCTAGCATTCCTCTAATCTCTAACGTCAAAGATCTGCCCATGGATGCATCCCTCAGAGCATGAGGGGATAAGGACAAGGCATAGCTGGAGCCCCCATTAGTGAGAGATGCCAGGATGCCATGCAGGGAGCAAATGTACAAGGGGGAGACCCACTTCACTACCCCTTCCTGACACCACTGCTGCTGACCTCCACTGAGCTTGGCTCCCTACTCAGCCACTCTCCACAGGCCATGGATACAGCTGAGCAGGAGCATCTCTGGGGCTTCTTCTGCACTTGGATCAGCAGAGAACAATGGCCAAAATGGTGTGTGTTTGCACTGCTACACACCACACCCCCACCTTGGCTCTGTACCTCGGTCGACCCAAACTTAAGCAGCCCACTCAGTTACTATAGCTAAGGCATACCAGTTTCACTGGTTAATAGTACTCACAGGAGCAAACTGGCTAGCATCACATCGAGCCACCTTTGACTCCCCAGCTCAAATAACCATGTTCCTTTCCACAGAAAGGTGAAGAAAGGCTAGGGGTGAGGGAAAGGAGGCAGCTTTCATTGCAAGTCCATAACGAAGCTTGAAATAAGAGTCCCTGCTCCGTAAGAAGACACCTTGACTATTCTGGTACCACACCTCTAAATCTCCTATTCCCCACAAAGAAATCTAGCTTCACTATTAAAAGAAGGGCTAGGAGCAAGGGGATGGAGAAGATTCCTTCTGTCTTCTTTTCCCTCATTCCTTCTTTCATGCACATGAAAGCAAAACTAATCCCACAGGAAGGGAACTTGTTAGACTATGTCCCAGAAACAATATAACAAGCAATTTCAGGATTTGGCTCTAATTGATGGCATGTATGGTGTTTTAAGCAAGATGAGTGACTCAAGGCAATAAAACTTCCTATAGATTTAGCCATAGAAAAGTTTGAAATACAAAGTTCCCTTTTTACCATGATGGTAATGAGAATAATGTGCTTGCCAAGAAACATCATTTTACCTGGCCAAGTTTGCATTTGGTATCACGATTTCTTATATGAATTAAAATGGATTTGACTTGTCCTCCAAGTAATTAAAAAAAAAAAAATTATATAGTTTTCAAATCCCAATCATAAAATATGTTAGTAAGCTCTTCTACCTTGTTAAACAATATTTGATTATGTTACTTCTAATTAGTACATTTAAAGTATGAAAATTGTCCAGCTTCTCTCATTAACATGAGAGCCATTGAAAATATCAACTTAATAGGGTTTAATATATTGGTAACAATGTTTGCAATTATACAATTCCACTTCAAAGGGAAACAAAAAGGCTAAAATTAAAATCCAAATAAGGATAAATATATGTTCTGAATGTCATTCTAGCCAGGCTGTTCAGGTATTCAACACACAATTCTTTCCCTCTCCTCTGAGACTTTCTGGCATTACCAAGTTGACCAAAAACCTATCAGTTTGTGCAATCTCAAGAACAGCTTGTGCTATGCACCTGTAATGTCTGATTAAGAGAGACATTCAGCACAAACTAAAATTAAAATAGTGAGAGCCAAAGTATATGTGGGACGACCTCACTATGAAGATGATCTCACTTAATGATGATATCACTAACCCACATGTTCTGTAAAAACAGAATAATCCGATGCAATCTTGCACAAAAAACAGTCCTTGTGCATTTGGGTGGAAAACACACTGCAGTTACGGGAACTGTACTTGCTTGCACCAAAGCCCATTAACTAAATATTGTTGCTTAAAATTATGTCATGCTTATTAACTTGGAGTAGGTCATTTTATACATTTCAGGCAAAATTCTATCTTCCTATTAAACTGGATAGTTCACTTATCCAGTGTGCAAAGCCATGGTATATTCTGGACTTTTTACAGACTGAATTCCTACTTTTAGTCCTATATTCAGCACAGTATTCAATATGATCCACAGCAGGCTTGACTCTTTAATTATAAATCTTTCAAAACCAAAACCAGGATATACATTTTAAAGCTGCTATTATTTAATAGTAAAGGATTTATGCTTTTGAGGAATTGCTAATACATTCTTTCATATATGACCTTATTGTTATATGTCAATCAGTTGAAGATAAAATGATGTAGCCAAATATTTATCTTTATTATGTTTTCCTTTAGTTCTCAAAAGCACATTAAGTTTCCATTCGCCTATCTGTCAGAAGCTCACTTCAAATCTATTGTTGGTATCTTTTTTTTTCTTTAATGGGAGCCCAGCAAGAAGAGATACTTGTTTTCCTTCATCGGCTTACAAAGAAACACTTTCATTGATTTACTGCACATGTTATTTATTCAGCTCTTCTGCAGAGTTAAACAAAAAATAAGTAATTTCATAGCTTATGTAAGATTTACTAGTTTACTCAAGGGTCAATAATATTCTCTGATTAAAATGTAAATTTCAACATCATTGGTTATTTTCATCTTCATCATCTCCAGAATAAAAGGTTGTGTAAATGCATTTCTGGCTTAGTAGTTTTTATATTAGATTCCAAGATAACATGTTAACTTCAAGTTAAGATTTCCACAGTAAGTTATATACTACACTGAATAAATAAATTAAGGCCAAGAATATCATAGCTAAAAATACCAACCTCAATATGAAAACAGGATGGCAATGATAGACGGAGGCTATATACAGAAATATGGTCCCAATCCTGTAAAGACATATGCATATTCTTACGCTTATGCACTGTGGCTATCATTGCTTGAATTACCATAATGTTTAATGGTCCCACTGGGCCCCAGTGTTCTAAGTGGTGTGAAAATAGAACAAAATGATGGTCCTTGCCTCAGACAGCTTGCATTATAATTAATCATATTTATTTCATTGACACTACTCACAGTACATGAAGTCAAGCACCTACACATATCTGTACAGAATTAGGGCCTATTTTTGTTGCACAATCTGTGCCAAATATCTGATGCAGGGAGAGCTCATGAACCACAATTGATTCCCCTTGTTCCAGGAGGAAATAATAAGTTATTGGCTCTACCATACAGAATCATAGAATTATAGAAAATTAGGGTTGGGAGGGAATTCAGGAGGTCACTTAGTCCAACCCTCTGCTCAAAGCAGGACCATCCTCAACTAGATCATCCGGGCCAGGGCTCTGTCTGGCCAGACCTTAAAACCCTCCAAAGACTGAAATTCCACCACCTCTCTAAGTAACTTGTTTCAATGCTTCACCACCCTCCTAGTGAGAAAGTTTTTCCTAATATCCAACCTAAACCTCCCTTGCTTCAAATTGAGCCCATTGCTCCTTGTTCTGTCATCTGTCACCAATGAGAGCAGTCTAGCTACATTCTCTTTGGAACCCCCCTTCAGGTAGTTAAAGGCTGCTAGCAAATACCCTTTGTCTTTTCATCTCCAAACTAAATTAACCCAGTTCCCTTAGCCTCTCCCCAGCCCCAGCCCCATTTTGTTCTGTTGTCTCTCTCAATTTGTCCACATCCTTTCTATGGAGCAGCGGGGCAGGGGGCTAAGGGGACAAAACTGGACCCAGTATTCTAGATGTGGCCTCATCAGTGCAGAATAGACTAGAGCAGAATAATCACTTCCCTTGATCTGTTGGCAGCACTCCTACTAATGCAGCCCAGTATGCTGTCAGCCTTTGTGGCAACAAGGGCACACAGCTGACTCATATCCAGCTTACTGTCCACTGTAACCTCCAGGTCCTTTTCTGCAGAGCTGCTGCTTAGCCGGTCAGTCTGCAGGCTGTAGCGGTGCATGGGATTCTTTCATCCTAAGTGCAGGACTTTGCACTTGTCTTTGTTGAACCTCATGAGATTTCTTTTGGCCCAGTCCTTCAATTTGTCCTCCAATTTCTCCAAATCCTAGCCCTATCCTTCAGTATCTATTACACTCCTCCCAACCTGGTGTCATCCATGAACTTGCAAACATTCCCATCTTCCAGAATGGGAATGAAGATATTGAACAAAACTGGCCCCAGGACTGACCCCTGGGGCACTTTACTTGATACTGGCTGCCAGCTAGACATTGAGCAATTGATTACTACCTGTTGAGACCAACAATCCAGCCAGCTGTCTATCTATCTTACAGTCCATTCATCCAACCCATACTTCCTCAACTTACTTGCAAGAATGCTGTGGGAGACAGTATCAGAAGCCTTGCTAAAGTCAAGGTATATTATGTCCACTGCTTTCCGCATATCCACAGAGCCAATTCTCATCATAGAAGACAATCAAGTTAGTCAGGCATGACTTACCCTTGGTAAATCCATGCTGACTGTTCCTAATCACCTTCTTTTCCAACTGCTTAGAAATAGATTTTTGAGAACCTGCTCCATGATTTTTCCAGGGACTGAACTGAGGCTGACTGGTCTGTAGCTCCCTGGATCTTGCTTTCTCCCTTTCTTAAAGATGGTTGCTATATTTGCCCTTTTTCAATTATCTGGGACCCCCCTCAATCACCATGAGTTTTTAAGCATAACGGCCAGCAGCTCTGCAATCACATCAGCCAACTCCCTCAGCATCCTCAGCTGGATTGCATCTGGCCCCATTAACTTGTACACATCCAGCTTTTCTAAATAGTCTCTAACCCGTTCTTCACCATTAAGGTCTACTCACCTCCTCCCCAAGCTGTGCTGCCTGGTGCAGTAGTCTGGGAGCTGACCTTGCCTGTAAAGACTGAGGTAAAAAAGGCATTGAGCACTTCAGCCTTTTCCTCATCATCTGTCACTAGGTTGCCTCCCCCATTCAGTAAAGGACCCACACTTTCTCTGACCTTCCTCTTGTTGCTAACATACTTGTAGAAACCCTTCTGGTTACCCTTCACAACCCTTGCTAGCTGCAACTCCAATTGTGCTTTGGCCTTCCTGACTTCATCCCTGCATGCCCAACCTATATTCTTATAATCCTCCCAAGTTGTTTGTCCATTCTTACATTTCTTGTAAGCTTCCCTTTTCTGTTTAAGCTCACCAAAGAGTTCTCTGCTAATCCAAGTTGGTTGTTTGCCACATTTGCTATTCTTCCTGCACATCGGGATAGTTTGTTCCTGCACCCTCAGTAAGGTTTCTTTAAAATACAACCAGCTCTGCTGGACTCCTCTCCCCCTCAGACTGGCCTCTGAGGGGATCCTGCCCATCAGTTCCCTGAGGGAGTTAAAGTCTGCTTTTGTGAAGTCCAGGGTCCTTACTTTGCTGCTCGTCTTTCTTCCTTTTGTCAAGATCCTGAGCTCAATCATCGTATGCTCACTGCTGCCCAATTTGCCATCCACTTCTACATCCCCCACCAATTCTTCCCTGTTTGTGGGGAGAATATACCTTTTCATTGTATCTTATCACATACCTTCTCATCTATAACATATTTTCTAGAACTAGAAAAAATTCAAAGGGCACAAAGATGATCTGGGGAATGGAACAACTTCCTTACAACAAGAGACTGAAAAGGCTTGGAGTCTTCAGCTTAAAAGAAAGACAACTAGAAGAGGATATGATAGAGACATATACAATCATGAATGGTGTGGTAAAAATGAGAAGGGATTATTATTCACCTTGCCTCAGAAGATTAAGACTGAGGGGCACCCAATGAACTTATCAGGTGGCAAGCTTAAACACAAAGAAGTGTGTTTTCAACCAGCACATGGTTAACTTGCACAACTCACTGCCACAGGATATCGTGGAGACCAAAAGAATAACCAGGTGCAATAAAGGTTTGAGTCAATTTATGAAGAGTAGGTACATCTTTGGGTAATAACCCCCAATGGAATCTCAGGCTCAGAAGATTCCTAAACACGTGGCTACTGCTAACTCAGAAGATACAACGGGGGATGGCTCACACTGTATACTGGCATAAATGAGCGGTAACAACTCAAACAGGAGGACAGGGTACCGCCTTTGAGGGAGCAAGGAGCACAAAAATAGCTGCCACCACAACCAGCAGCTGGCTGTGCTACCACCGCCGGCTGTGTAGCAGCTGGGGCTGCCCAGGGAGCAGAGATGCCCTAGTACACCTCTGCCCTTATACATGCTCTATTTTATCATTTCTATTTTATATTCCAATAGTTGCTACTGTCAGAGACAGGATAGTGAACTAAATGACTATTAGTACATTAGTCCTTATGTTCAAGGCCTCACTACACCCACCAGGATAGCATTTGTCCTAAGAAGCCCTCCATCCCCAGCTGCCCATGAGTTACATGGGTAGCCAACAAAGAGGCACAGTCCTGTGCTGTACAAGCATCTTATACACAGTACACTGGTAGGCTATCCCACAAACAAATGTTAATCACTAAAATATATTGAGGAATACTCCACACTGGTCTGGACCTGCAGGGAGCAAACCAGGAAAGCCAAGGCTGCGACAGAACTCCAACTGGCTACTAGGATCAAGGATAATAAAAAGTCCTTTTTTAGCTATGTGGGGAGATGGAGGAAAAGCAAAGGCAACATTGGCCCCTCGCTAAACCAGATGGGACAACTGATGACTGACACCCAGGAAAAAGCCAACGTAGTAAATGGGTACTTTGTGTCAGTCTTTCACCAGTCCCATGGGACACCTCTGCCCATCATGGGACAGGGAGGCCCAGGTGAGGGATATTCCTTGCCCTCCATCAATGCTGACCTCGTGAAGGAACACCTTGAGAGGCTGGACACCTTCAAGTCAGCCGGCCCTGACAATCTACACCCCAGGGTATTCAAGGAGCTGGCGAGCATCATAGCTCAGCCCCTGGCACAGGTCTTTGAGAACTTCTGGCACTCTGGTGAAGTGCCCAAAGACTGGAAGAAGGCCAATGCGGTGCCTATCTTCAAGAAATGGAAAGTGAATTCGGCAAACTACAGACCCATCAGCCTGACCTCTATCCTGGGGAAGGTCTTAGAAAAGATTATTAAAGAGGCCATTCTTAACGTACTGGCCCATGGCAACATCCTGAGGGATAGCCAGCATGGGTTTGTTGTGGGTAGGTCTCGCTTGACTAATCTTATTTCCTTTTATGACCAGGTGACCTATCACCTGGACAAGGGAGAGGAGATTGATGTCATATATCTTGACTTTAAAAAAGC
>NW_017729022.1:164678628-164687173 GCF_001723915.1 Gavialis gangeticus | reverse complement strand
GCCACCTATAAGTTTATGAGGGGTGTTCACCAGGATCTGGGGGAATATTTATTCACCAGAGCGCCCCAAGTGACAACAAGGTCGAATGGTTATAAACTTCCGAAAGACCATTTCAGGCTGGACATAAGGAAGAATTTTTTTACTGTCCGAGTCCCTAAGGTCTGGAATAGCCTGCCATTGGAGGTGGTTCAAACACCTACTTTGAATGCCTTCAAGAGAAAATTGGATGTTTATCTTGCTAGGATCCTATGACCCCAGCTGACTTCCTTTTCCTGGGGCAGGGGGCTGGACTCTATGATCTTCCGAGGTCCCTTCCAGCCCGAATGTCTATGAAAATAGTTAATGTGATAAGAAAACCATAATAAAGTGCTGATGGGGTAAAATGGTCTGTTAATGGGCACATCCAAATGAACACACACAGATGTCCTGCACAATCTCAAACCCCTTTGAGATGCTGCAAAAGGTGTGTGCTTGAATAAAAAAAATATTCCCTGACCTGCAAGTTTGCAACATGGAGACAAAATTAGACCCCTGGGTATCCAGGGGTCAAAAAAAACCAAAACGCTCCTCAGAACAGTGGGGCAAAGCATGTAGTCAGCCCTCTAGTTTTGGCCAAAGCATCTCTGTGGTGCTCAGACTGCCCCCAGCACTATCAAAGGTAAGTTAGGGAATGGGAGGGGGGTTATGCTTGTGGATGGGCATGAGTGGGTGTGAGGAGAGGCAGGGGAATGTTGGGGGGCTGTCAGGAGAGGAGGGGACTCTTGGGGGCTATGGGGAGTAGAAGGGAATGTTGGGGGATATGGGGTGGTAAATTATGGACCCTGTGTGGGGGGGCTGTGGTCCTGCAGGGTGCCTGGGACACTTAGTGGAGGGGCTGTAGTCCTGCAGGGTGCCTAGGACACTTAGTGGGGGGGCTGTGGCCCTGCAGGGTGCCTGGGGCCCTGTGTGGGGACACTGGGGCCCTGCAGGGGAGAACTAGGGCCCTGTGGGGGCAGTCCATGTGCTGTGTAGGGGGACTGCACCCTGTGGGGGCCAGAGGACAGGCACCCCCACAAGGCCCCCCAACTCCCACATTTGCCCCGCAATTGCCCCACACCTACCTACACACCAACCCACATCCCTCCACATCCACCCACACTCCCATCTGCTTTCCCTCACACTCCTTCTCACCCCTTTCCTGCAAACCCCACATCCCCCCATCACATACCCACCATGAGCAAAGAAAACCAAAAGCACACATTAACACATATAGATATTTAGATTATATTTTATCATGATGATAGAGGCACTGGTAGGCTTCCAAATTGCTTTAACATTGTAAATATACCAATAAAGCATTGCCCAACTGATCGATCCCTCTCTCTCTCTCTCTCTAAATATATGTAAGTGTGTGTGTGTGTAGAGTGGTCTTTTGTTCTAATTGTGGAAGAACATGATTTTGGGGTATTTTAAAAAATGGATTTGGGATGCTGCTGCAGTAGTCCAGCTGGCACAAGGGATAGTGTCCCCAGGTACCAATTGGCCCAGAAGCTCCTGAGAGAGAGGAGCCCTGAGCTACTTGCTAGGGCAGGTTTTTATACTGCTGCAGACAACACAGGTGCTGGCCCCAGGCTCTAGCTGCCCCTGGCTGCAGATCCGGGAGGAGCCAGGCAGGGTTATTTTGCCTCAGGTGGCACAATTTGCCCCACACTGAAGTGCATGTCCAGGCATGTGCGCTGAGGCAAAAAGCCCCTGCTCAAATTTGTATGACTTCTATTTGAGCTGCTGCAAGTGCATTTGCCTGCATGTGTGAACGTGCCCAATGTGTTCACCTGAAGATTTTTTTTTCCCAATGCATGTGATATACCTAAAGTATGAGATATATAATACTGAAAAAAATCTAAACTATATGGAAAAAGAATACAACAGATTTTCTCAGCATCATACATTCTACATAGCTGTAAAGTGTATAACACTATTAAAATAATGCATAATACTATCATAATATAAATCTTAACTCTATAATATATGATTGAATGTAGAAGATACACTCTGACTCTGTAGACTGATCTAGAAAAGCCCAGTATCATATCAGTGTAATATCAATCACAGGATCAGGGCTTTATTTGCTAAATATGTTTGCAATGAGAGCTTTCTGGAAACAGAAATCCCTAATCCTAGCCACTGTTTCCTTATCTCCCTCTCCCCCACATAAAACATCTAAATTTTAAAAATAATTTTGCAGTATGTTTACCTTTGCTGCCAGAACAACTTAAATTTGGATGAGTCTTCTGTGTGCAGATCTTATTTTCTAGACATTTAACTATGGAAAGGGGTGGTTCTACAGATGTTAAATGGTAAAGATTTCATTTCCTTGGGATGTAATATATGATCAGGCTGTTCTCAGCTCCAGAATTTCTGGTCAATGATACATTTGCAATCTTGTGTTTGTATAAACAGCCACTACAGATTACTTCTGATGTGCACCACAAGAAGAATCATTTTAAAGGTTCTCTTAGTGTCTGATGCCTGGTAGACTACAACATTTGTTATTCTCACTGCACATTTATCATACAGGGCCACCAAAAGAGAGAGAAAAATATTTACAGCACAGCATGCTTGCAAACATGCATACAAAAAATCAATATCTCCTTGAATGATAGACATATACTCCACCGAAGGACTGCTTGGGGAAACACTACAGTGAAGCACACCCATCAGCTTCATGATACTGCATTCACAAATGGATGTAGTGCTTTTACAAAGTGCTGTGCATGTACCAATAAGTATACCCTAGACCGTGAGCTTATTGGACTGTGATCAGTAGTGTGCTAAGGGGTCCACTTTATATCCATTTCATGGTGTTACATTTGTGGCATGGATATGTCCTACTTCAATGCAGTGCACCATTGTACAGTCCTCTGATTGTATAGGCATACCCATAATCATTGGGTGGGATTTTTAAAGCCAATAAAAGGGTACAGATACACAGCTGCCAAGAAATTCTAAGAGGATTTTCTGGTTAACTGCTCTAGTTAGCAAAAAAGAACAAAGTTCACCAGTTCATTGTCTCTATAGCAGCTAAAGTGTTTTCAATACAAGGGATTTGACCCAATTTGAGCATATGGTGGCTGGCCAATAGTATAGCTGCATCTGTATGAGCCCAAGCTATGATTTGAACTGGTAGAGTCTGAAACCAGGAAAACCTCCATCGGTATATACCATGGCCTTGTCTCTACTAAGAGGTTGCAGTAGTACTGGGATATGAGTAGTTGATCATCAAAGGCTACAGTATCAAGTCAAATGTCTTTGGTACTGTAAACAAGCAGTGGTGTAACTAGGGGTGGATGAGTGGGGCACCAGCCCTAGGTCCCAATTTAGAGGGGGTGCCAGCTCTCTGGCACTTCTGCCTAGGGCACCAAACCTGCAGAAAAAGCCATGATTTTACAAAGCCCACTGGTTTATTTTATCTACTGTATTATCATAATATTGTATCCCCTATACACAGTAGTAATAATGTATGCTGCAAGAAGAGCACAATTTGTTTCTGCTTAAAACAGCATTACTGCATTGTTTAGGGAGACAACTGTGAAATGTTGGGGTATTTTTTAGATACAAGTAATAGCTGAGTTTACATTATTTCTTAATAGTGGGGTGTTACACTTTTCTGACACAGAGGCCAGGTAGACATTACACTTTTATCAATATAAGTGATCATAAATTGGTCTATACCTGGAACAGAACAGAAATTTGGCATGCACAAACTAGCTTAAAAATGGTGGAACCCTGTCTAAGATTTGCACCCTAAAGGGCAAATGTGTGTTCTGTTCACTACTGATTTAAACTATGTTGCTTTCAGAAAACCATGCAACTCATATTGAGTCTGCTTCAGGTTTTTTGAATGTATGTACCTAGCCAGAATGGCTGTATCTGAGAGTTGCTTTAAAGTCCTAGCCTAGCACAAGAGGTCTGGAGCTAGTCAGAGAGAATGCACAATGAATTGGGGGCTGTGCAGGAGAGGCAGAAGTCTGATTTCATGCAAAATTCATGTACAGGGTTGTCTATTACTCAACATGTGAGGATTGCTTCTGGATTTCTAGCCTACAACTGCCTTAAGTCAAAAACTACATAACAGACAAGGTCTGACTTAAAAAAATATAAAAATAAAAAACTATCCATTTTTCTGGCTACTCACATCCCATTTAAACCTCTATTTCTATCTTATGCTAATCCATTTGTGGGATAAATTTTGGCATTCTCATAATATACACTAATAACACAGTAATAATAATATATATGCAAATATATTTTTGTGGCTAATTGCAGTTTCTAATGGGAAAGCAATAAGTACACATTACATAAAACTATTTCAAATATTCCTTAAGGAAGACAGAAGCTAAAACAAGTATTTTAAAAATACAAACATCTTTATTCCTTTGCTGAGATTCCTAGCATTACCATAGTATATGTGTGTCATTTTAGGGTCTCATTCTTCTCCCTTTTTCCAGGGGTAAAATTTATTGCTAGTCAGTAATGGATTATAAATTAGGATCTATTCCATTTCAAAATATAGTTTATGAATGTTTACATTTAATAGAAAAGTCTAGCTGATGAGGATTTCATTTTCAGTGCTGAAATGGTGTGAATCTATTAGAAACTATTTAGGTACAGGAAAAAGAGAACCTTTAAAATGATTCTTCTTGTGGTCCACATCAGAAGTAATCTGTAGTACAGTATAACCTCATTAATCCGGATAGCAGAAATCCAGAATTCTCAAAAAACCTGGCACTTTTTAAATATACACTACATCAGGGAGTAGCAGTGGTGGTCCTGCAGCAATGGAGGGGCAAACTTGCACGCAGCAGCTGCCACCACCATCCATGACCCCATGCCGCTGCTCCAGGACTGGCCACCACTTCCCCCTTCTCTCCCCCCCTCCCCCCACCGCTCTGGTTTCAAAAATCTGAAATTTTCAAATTTCTGGCACGTGCTTGGTCCAGAGCATGCTGGATTTATAAAGTTATACTGTACCTGTTTATACAAATACAAGATTGCAGATATATCATTGACCAGGAATTCTGGAGCTGAGAACAGCCCGATCATATATTACATCCCAAGGAAATGAAATCTTTACCATTTAACATCTGCAGAACCACCCATTTTAGCAATTAAATATCTAGAAAATAAGATTTGCACAGGGAAGACTCATCCAAAATTAAATTTTCTGCAGCAAAGGTAAACATACTGCAAAATTGTTCTACTTACCTTTTCTTTCTTTCACCACCACCCCTCCTCCCCCTTTCTCTCTTAGGTAACCTTGATTTCCTTTCTACAAAGGCCTCTCCACCTCATCTCTCCTCCTGCCTGAAGCTTCATCTTCTTGTCTCAATGAGTCTATACCATTACCTGGTTACCAAGTTCTGCTGGTGGTGTTTTTCTTCCCGCCACTTTATTAGCCTCCTGCAACTGATCATAACCAATTGCAGGTTGAGAGGAAAACTCTCGGAATTAGTAAACTGTGTTATAAAAATCCATCAAAAAAGGAAAGAATAGTGCAGTAAAAATTAAATCTGCCTCTTCACACAGCTCTGGCATGCAGTAAAAGGAATTAACAAAGCTAGCTTTACACTATCTTGGGTCAAAACCAAGCCATCATGTACCTGAGCAGAAATTTCAGTTCTAAGGTGGACAAAACTAAATGGTAGGTCTATTGTAATGTCCATGAAAGGACTGAGAGGCCTGGAGATAGACCATTTCTGTTGTTCACTATAACAGTGCATCCCAGGAAGAGGCAATGGCAGTTTCTCGGTATATCCCCTCTGAACTCTGGCTTGGAAGGACTGCCACTCTAGGGAAGCTTGTTCTTCATGCTTAATCAGTCTTTGGGCTTGTTAATGAACATGACCACAGGCAGGGGAGCTACAAAGTCTATTTTCCAACTATGAGGCAATGAATACCTGGCCAACAGACATTACACCTGCCAAAGCCATGCCAGCTCTAGCTCGTCTGGATGACGTATTGCTCAAAGGCTTGAAAGAGAATTCTGTCACAGAATCAGACACAAAGGACAGAGGAGATTCAAAAACAAGAGACATTTAGTGTGTTGAGGAATTATGCATTTGATATGCTAAGGCTGAAATTGAAACTCTTTAATAAGGTTGTAGCACAGCACTGCCTAGATATCTACCAAGAGTCAAATGTAGTTGTTATGATAAATAATAAAATCTTCAGCTAATATACTGTACATATGCAAAACTAGCATTAGTTCCAAAGTATAACTCACAGTGTGAGAGTACTTAAACATGACTAGGAAGCCTCTACTTTAATTAAGTTGTCAATTATGATGCATCCTTAAAATAATGTTGTTGCCAACAGAAATCCTCAGACTAATGAAAAATTAGCTAATTAATTCTAAGGGGTTTTTATAGGCAATATACTTTGCACATGATAGATATTCTCTGTCTACCTTAGCTGTTCTACCATTTTAATGGCTGCTTGTTGTGAAAGCTTTGCATCAAAAGGAACATATCTGAAATGCAGCATATTTATTACACTGTCAGGCTGGGGACATATTGAAATCAAGATACTATAGAAGCCATTAAAAAGTCAACATCTGTCAGCTAGACCACACGGTTGCCATAAATATCTCTTGTTCTAAACATAGGGAAAAAATGCAGTCTATCAGATACTTGGTAACTGTTATAAAATACTCCCTTTCTAATGACAATACTGGGGGCAACATTCCAGTCTGAGACAAATCTAAATCTGTTACAGAATAATATTGCTGACAGATTAAATTTGCAATGAAACCATGTGAAGGGCTCCTATTTATGAACTGTCTTGGCTTGGAATAATTTCCAGTATGGGTTTTATCCTAAATGAGGCATAAGGTTTGTCTTTAAGCCTATCAAGTTCATTTCTACATGGACAGAGCCTGCCATCTTGTTTTTGTCATTCCTAAAGGTAGCATTTTTTTCTAAGGCATCTGAGAGCAGGTAACCTTCAGAGGGTGCAGCATACTTTCCTATTGCACCCCTTGTCAATAGGTCAGTTCCAATTAGGGACCGAGCTGTTTCCTCACTTTCTTCTTTTCAGCGTCCTGGGTGGAAAAAGCCGACACAACACCTGTGAAAGTCAGTCCAGGTCAGAGAGAGCTGAAGCAAGCCCCACCTAAATCAGTAGCTTGTGATTATACATGCAAAACTTTATTATTATTTTTATCTGTCTGGATGATGGAAAGATAGCACTGTCATGGGGGGTTCATGAGATGTCATTCATGTTTTCTTGAGTTTGTTTTGCTGACATAGCATAAGTAGCCTCAAGCTGTGTTCTGTCTTATTGTCCATATGTTTATATGTACTGTATTATTTGAAATAAATCTATTACTTATAAGTTATAATAAGGCCAGGGTTGCATAATGAATTTCACACATGGGAGAAGCTCAAAGCCTAAATAGCTAAAGAGAGGTAATCACTGACAGTCAGTGTCCAAAATGAGTATGCTAAATAGTCAGACCTGTCCAGACAATGATGAGATTACATTTCAAAAGAAGGAGGCCTAATAATAATACCCAGCTCTTCAGGCTATTAGGTGAAGGACATTTCTGACAGTAGAGAAATTGGGCAAGAGTATTTTATGATATCAGTTTAGTAATCTTAATATCTGAAAGGATGAAAATATTCTCCTGGTCTTAATTAGATCAAAAAAAGACTTCTGCTGTAGTTATATGCACCATGTGGGCTCCCCAAGAATCCAATGGGAGGCAGCAGCTGCTGCAGCCTGAGCAATAGTTGAGCCTAGCTCCCCCTCTCCCAGGAGTGGCACTGCGAGAGTGGGGGAGGATGCGGGCTGCCTGCTGTGGGCTTGGGGCTCCCCATCCTGCTGCTCTCCCTCCATAAGGGGCCTCTGCAGCCCAACAGGCAAGACCCAGCACAGCAGGAAACAGCAGGGATGGGAGGGTTGATGGCCCTGCCAGAAGCCCTGTGCCACCATGATGAAGCACCCCCTGGTGGGAGGGGGAGCACAACTCCACACCGCCATCCCTGCTGCTACTGGGCAGGAAGGGGCACCTTGCCATGGTGGCATACAGTTCCCGGTGGGAGCACTGAGACTCCCTGCTCCACCCTGCTCTGCCCCACCAGGCTAGATCCTACCCATTGGGCTGCAGAAGCCCCAGGGAGAGGGCTGCAGGGTGGAGAACCCCAAGCCCACAGCAGTTAGCCTGCATCCACCCCACCCCATGCACAAGCCTGGGGGGCACATGCCTCCCATGCCTCCCCCCAGGAGTGTGCACAGTGGCAGGGAGCCAGTCCCCCTGCTGCCCTCCAGACAAGCCACCCATGGCTCTGTGCCTCTCCCCAGCCAGGCCCTGCAGCCATGCATTCTTTTCCTGACCCCAAGCCCCAAGCTCCAGGCCCCACACACCACCCCAGCTGGGCAGCACCCTCAGCTCCAGCCCTGCCTGACTCCCTCCCTCCTGTACTCTGGAGGCCTCAATCTCCCCCTCCCCTCAACTTACCTGTGGGGAGCTATGGGAGCTGCTCTCCATGCTGCCTGGCTGCCATGT
>NW_017729022.1:164655914-164678419 GCF_001723915.1 Gavialis gangeticus | reverse complement strand
CCTTGATCATACAAGTGGCCCTCCTCTGGACCCTCTCCATGCTGCCTGGCTGCCATGTGCATGCACCCTCTGCCTGGTTGCCCTCCTCCGGCTTCCCCCAGCCACCTGCAGGCTGGAACTGTGCCAACCTGCAAGAGGGAACCCACCGTTTCCCATGTTTTTCTCCTTGAAATGAAAGAAATCTGCATCTTACTGTTTTTCCCATGGTGAATATAACACCCTGATTCCTGCTGATCAAATAGCAGACATCAGATAGGAGTTTGGGGCAGTATACTAGCTGAGGATTTTATTATTTATCATAACATCAAATAGAATTCACTTTAGATTAGAAACAAAAATTAATTGATATACAGTGAGTGTAGTTCTTCTCTCAAACTTTTTGCAGCTGCACTACTTAACACAGCATCATAGTATAACACTGGAAGCCTGGCAGGTAGGCTGAGACCTGTAAAAAAAAAAAAAAAAAAGCTGTAAAAAGAGACGGTGATGTTTTCCTAAGTGAGAGACAGAGAATGGTAGCACTACACTGCCCTCATTATACAATGTGATAACTCCAGATTCACTCCCTCCTCTCTTTACTCCAGACTGTTGGGGTAAGGAACGGGGGAGAGGGACAAGATTCTCACCTGGGAGAGTCACAGGCTGAGTATTTAGGAGTTTAGGATATATGAGTGTTGCAACACCTACATTCACATGCAATAAATTCTCCCCACTCTACTACATTCCTCTGCCTCTGTAAGACTGTGTGGTCAGACATAGGGTAGTTGAAGGAATTAAGGGAAAATGACACTCTCAGTGCTCATTTCACTGCATATAGCTGAGGGTCAAAGTGCTGACCACTTCACTAAGTATAGCTATAATAGGAAAACTACACTTGTGGGGTCAGAATAGAGAACTGCACCATGGACAAAACTGGGAATTTTGGAGCCCTAGCCAGGAGAGGAGGGACATGAGGGCCAGAAAACAGAAAGGGAAATGGTGAGAGGTTGAGCTATTTAAAAAAAAAATTTAGAGACTCAAAAGCCCCTGGCTGCTGCTACCACTGCCACTGCATGTGCTGCACACACACTGGCAGCAGCAGCTGCTGCCTCCTGGGCTCCCAGCTGCTGTTTCTACTGCTGCCATTGCGCAGGCTTCCCACAGGCCATCATTTTGGTGCCCTTTCATTGGCACCTGAGGCTGGTGCCCCTCTCACTTAGAACCTAGTTACTCTACTGCCACTTATGGGTTTTTGTCCTTAGAACTATCCCACCAATATGATAACCACCAAAGCAGAAGTGAACAATAGGAAACTAGGGAGATAATTCTAAAAAAATCAAATCAGGAAGAAAAAGTTAGTGCGAGAGAAGTAGGGGCGCAGACAGAAGTGGCAATTTTTGCCTGATCTGGCCAGAGAAAGCAGTTTATAGCTGCAACCAAACACAAGTGCAAACAGCTTTAAAAAATGGCCGATTGGGTAAAAATCTAACCAAGCATTGCATGAGGTATCAGATAAAGATGTTACAAAATGTAGCATCTTTCTTTTGTAACTTGTGTCTGCAGAACTCCCAGGCTGCTGCTGTTTTCAGCGTGGTGGGAGCGGGGAAAGGGAGCAGAGGGAGTTTAGGCTGTGGGGTTTTCAGCCGCCCTGGAGGGTGGGGCTGGTGTATTGCAGCCACCCCCCCAATTCACCCAGTCCACCCTTCAGCACCAGCTGCAGAGCCCCCAAAATGATCTCCCTCCACTGCCTTTCCCCCTTCCCATTCTGAAAACAGTGAGCACTGGAAGAGAGCAGTAGCCACTGCTCCCAGCCCACAGCTAGATTCCCCTTCCCCTGGAACCAACAATGAACTTCGGTTTGGTTTGGGATAACAGAAGGCTGTGCAAAAATCATTCTGAATTACAGCTGAGAGCTGCACTCCTGTCTCCACACTAGCTGTCAGAAGGGAGAAAACTGTCAGTCAGGTATTAAACTCTTAGGATAGAATGGGAGGAATGAGGTTGCTGGAAGTTCTAAAAAAAAAGCCAGTGCACATAATCATCATCCTGTACTTTGTTACTCTTGTTGCTGTCATTGTCTGAAAAGGGACCGGGGGCCACCACCTAAGAAAAGGGGTTAGGAATTTTTTAACCATTTTATGTATTTTATATGCTCACAGGGTCAGATTTAATTGCTCTAATAATTTATTAGGCACCATATTAAAGTTAGTATTGTGCAGTGCCCAGCAGTTTCACAGTTTGCTGCTAGTCATGTGAAGATTTTCTTTTGTTTCAAAGTATATGAGCTCACAGGCCTACAAATACATTCCCAAACTCAGTCTAGTTTATCAAGCATCATCAACAAGTTCCTCATGGGTTCAAGATGTAACTGAAGATTAGCCAGGTTTGGTATTGTGTTCAGGTTGTCTCATCATCTATACAGCTAGAGTCCAAAACAGCAAGTAGAAAAAAAAAAATCAGAAACGGATGTTTGCAACTATTACACTGGCCAGAGTACAAATCTCCAAGGATAGTTTTCCAGGCTGCCATGAAATGCATATTGCTTGTTGTACCTGACATAACTATGAAATGGGAATGTCTCATTTGCAATGAATAAAAGAATGAAAAGCCACCCTACCTTATGCTCCTCAGCAACTACACTGCCCTTCTATTTTTGCAAGCTATTGCCTGGGATACTTAGAAATATATTCCCCATACATGTTTTTTCTTCAGAAACATAAGCTTGTTCTATGAGACAAAAAAAGGAGATAAGCTAAATTCTTTCTGTTGCTATTATTATTTTTCTTATGCATGATGCGTATTGTGAGGGCACCTTGGGTCTGATCAGGGACCAGAAACCTTGTGCCCTAGACACTGTACAAGCACAAGTGTAAAAGGATGATAACCTCCCTGAGGCAGAGAGAAGCTAACGGGGCAGAGCATAATGAAAAACTTCATTCTTATTCCACAAGTGGCCAAAATAAAAAATACATGCAAATATATTCAAGTCTAAATCCTGATGTCTTTGTTCAGTTTGTACTCAGTCCTCACTTGGGTTAAACTCTTTTTGCAGTCAAAGATAATTCATATATCCAAGAACTAAGTGAAAAGAAATTATTACACATGGTATATGAACAAAAATCAGGGCCGTTTGCCTTGCTTTTCAAGGTTATTCATCTTCTATTTCTCTTACTGGTGGAACTTTTTTTTACCTGCTATATATCAGTATAAGCAATTTACAAAGAAAGTATGTTGAGTACATGCACCAGATGGCAATTAGGATTGGGTGCATAATAAGCAACACAGGTGGATAATATTAAAGTCAACAAGACTAGAAAATAACTGCAAGTGGGCACAAAGGATGGAAAAGAGATAGTTCCTTATAAAATATACAAAAGACAGTGAAAATCATTGCAGCAAAAAGTGAACAATGGGTAGAAAACATGGATGTAAATGAGCAGTGGCAACACATAAAAGTAAAAGTAAAAAGTACTCAACAGAATGCAGACAACATTGTATCACAATGAATCATAGTCTCACCAAGCAAAAACAGAATTAACAATTTGAAATGAATGTTTTCAGACTGATGCTCCCCTATCCCAGCTCTCGTAAGAGTATAGCCAATGGATTGTGATGGCAGATATGTCAGTGTAAAATCTTAATAAATATTTATACAAAACAAACTTGGATTAGAATTTAGAAGTCCTTGAAATCAAGTGTAAATATGACAGTTGGCACCAGATAAGGATCTGGACTACCATATCCATCTCTACCAACAGATAGAGGATGACTAACTAAAGAATAGTGGAGACCAAACATGGCCCTGTCAAATTCAGTGAAATGCAGAGTTCAGCCTGGGGGGTTTTCAACCTCTCCTGGAAGGTGGGGCAGGTGTATTGGAGCCCCCACCCCCAATAGGGAGGGCTCCAATTCACCCATCCCACCCTTCAGCACCAGCTGAGAAGCCTCAGAAATGAGATCCCTCCACTGCCTTTCCCCCTCCCATTCTGAAAACAGCAGTGGCAGAGAGCCGTAGCCATTGCTATGAGAACCTGGCTGCAGGCTCTCAGCCCACAGCTAGATTCCCCTCCCCCTTGGAATCAACAGTGACCTTGTTTGGTGTGGAGTAACATTCAGTGTTACCCTGAGTGTTTGCAAAAATTGTTCCAAAATCAGCTCCATTTGAACTGGAGTAAACTAATCCTGACATTACTGTCTACACATGCATTTAAGTGCAGTAATTTACTATGCTACTGAATATCACTTGTATCTGATGGGACTACCTGGCAGCACAGTAAATTAGTCTACTGCACAGTGAAGCATCTTCTGTAGACACATGCAGTGATTAGTATTCTGCACTTTTTTGCGTAGAAAGCAAAATGCCCAGAAGCCCACCCAGAACCCCTGAAAGTATCCAACCTAGTTTTGAAACTCAGATCATACAGGTCCTGCAAAGAGCCAGGAGCTTTTTCAGACCAATGCAAGCCCAATCCACTGTGCACAGAGGAAAGGGAAAGAGAACAGAGATTAATATAGATAAATCACAGATTTACTACTCAGACTGAAGCAATTTCCATTTTTTTCTTTTTTGACTTTGGTTACAGGTCCTCAGATTCTGTATCTCCCAGCCCTGCCACCCCATTCTCAGAATAATAGTTGAACATAGGCAGGCAAGACACAAACAACTTTGTGTTGAAGAACCAATTTAATTTAACAACATACTATGCAATCTAAAAAGATTTCCAGATGCATGTTTTTGGGAATGGCAAGGGAGCTGGGGGTAAGCCTAATAAAGCTTATGTCCTCTCCCTGCTCTATGCTAAAAAAAAAATTGTCTTTTATGCTGAAAAGCTCTTCTTTTCTGTCTTTCAAAAATAATGTGTGCATTATATTCCAGGGGATGTTATATTCAAGAAAACAGAATAAGCGAATGCACTGCCAAGGAAAAAATTAACACGCTGAAGCAGATATCTGAGCATTCAAATAGAATGTACAAAACATTTAACAACCACGTAAATTATTCATTCAAACTATATCATTTTATTGATACAGTTCATTAATACATCAAACATAAAAAATGCAGATCTTTGTTAAGGAATTTTTGGCGGGAAACCCATGGTGAAAGAAAAACAGGTGCATGGGGAAATGACACTATACAACTTGTGTGGCAACAAATGTAAACTCTATAAAGCATTTTGAAGCAAAACACTCAACGATTTACATTCCAGAAGCTTTTACACTGCAGGAACAAATCCATCTTTCTGGGGCCTGCCCTCACTTCCTCCATCTGGGCCCATAAGCTTGGCACCAGCATGTGCTGGTACAAATGCTGCTAGTAATCCAAGAGGGAGTGTTGATGTGGCCTGGCTATCAAACTCTTTTCTTTAGAGGCCACTTATATCAGGGGTCAAGAGATGGCACAAGCAATTTTTGTGCCCGGGGGGCAGCAGTGGCGACTGAGATAACAGAAGTGAGGGCCACCATTCTTGCGCCCCATCTAAATTGGCACCCAGGACTGCTGTCCCACTCGCCCACCCCTAATTACACTATGGGGGGAAGGTCAGTTTACTTTTGCACATCAAAGTTAATAGCAATACAGAACATAATCATTTTCAAAAAACGGTTATTTCTTTGTTTATGCTCATTGAGAAATATGGCAAGAAGGTATCTGAGCCTAGAGGCACAAAGGAATGGGATGCTGTAAAACAAGACTGAGCTCTTAATTCATTTTGGGATTTTAGGATGTGTCAGTTTATGATTTCATGCCTCAGTTTCCCACAGTGAATTAGGCCTTCAAATTTAATGATTTTCAGGTAAATTTACAGCTTTTGTGCATATTGCATTGAAATAACTACATAAAATGCATAAATACAAAAAAATACAAAACCATTTCTTGAAAATTTTGTAAAGCTCAATCAATGTTTTTAGAGATCATTTGATAAAAGGCGTGGTGGAACAGAAAAATTAGGATTTTTTTTTTTAGCCATTCTTTATATTTCAAAATTATCTGCTTAAATTGTTTCCTCTTTTTAAAAGTCTCAGACAAAGTTTCTTTCAAGTTTTGTGTTTAGAAGAAAAAGCAACTGATTGGGTAAATGAATGCTAATTAGCCAGCTGAAGTTTGTACCATATTAAAAAGAATTCCATGTTCTAACATGGCATCCACTCATATGTTCAGTATGGACTGTCTCCAACATTTTGAAAGAGCTAAATGGCATTTGATTAGCTAAATAGAATATATTTTTTCCAGCTGATGTTTATTTAAAAGGACCATAGTCTACTACTTATTGTGATGTTTTTAATGCAGTTAGAACACTGCTAACTCAAGATCAACCCCATATGCAACAGAAGCTTTTTAAACTTTGTTTAATAAAATGCTGCCTGACAGGCAAATTGTTACACTGCTGTTCCTTGGCAAGTTATTGTTACTATGGCATTTACCACTAATAGCCTTTTTAGTAACTTCTGATCAGTGATAATTATCCTACAAACAAGACAAACGGGGTGAGGACATCTTGTATGCAAAGATTTTTGCATGACTTTAAGAAAAGTATTGGCTCCAAATTAGTAATTGTCATTCCCCATGAAATTTATTAACCTGGTCAGTTTCTATCCAGGAATCATAATGAGCAAATAAAAGATGCCTCAAGACCCAAAACTACACATTCTTAGAAATATAACTTTATATACATGTACAAAATGATTCAGAAAAACATGTATTTTTAAGACTAGGCCACAGTAGAAGTGTCCACACATGCATTTGATCCAGGATCAGTTTAATCACATGTAAACTCTTCATGAGTAAACACTACTGGGTAGGTGTCTACACATTGAGGGAAGTGGGAGCAGATTTGCAGCTAATGGCAGCAAACTGCTCCTACTTCCTGTGGCCCTGCAATAGGCCCCTGCCTCTGCCAGGGCAAGCTGTAATCTCCCCCTAGGTGCTAGCCCAGGGGCTGGCAGGGAACGCTGGGCCAGGACATTACATCCTGCCCCTTAGGACTGCTTGCTGCCAAAGGGGGTGGGGAAGGGGGATGACAACATCCCCCTGTTCCAACAGCAGGGAGCTCCTGGCCCTGGCTCCCCAGTTTGGGCAGTGGACTTGGAAAGAACTGCAAGGGAGAAGCAGGTCCCAGCCCCTTGCCCCAATGCATTGGTGGGGCTGGTAGCAACTAGCTCACTGCTAGCTGCTCCACTAGCAGATTGAGGCATGGGGCTGGGACCTACCCCTGACCAGGACACCTCTCAGCCCTTGCCAAGTACATGGGCGGAGGCTGGAGAGACTATTCCTCGCTCAGCTCTGTGAGTACAGAGTAGGTGGGAAACAAGCTGGGGATCTTGTTCCTCATCCAGCTCTGTGAGTGTGATCTTGGAGAAGAAAGCTTGGAGCTCCCTTCTGCAGAGGCAGGGGGACATAGTCCCCACCTAGGCTCTAGTGGTGGATCCCACCCTGGCAGCAGGCAGCTCCTGGGGGCAGAGAGAAATCTCCTGCCTCTTGGTGAATGGCTGACTGGGAGCAGATTTGTTCCCGGTCAGGCGTCTACACAAGCGCTACTGCACCATTACTAATTGGAAGTAAATTTGCTACTTGCATTTCCAGGTAGCAAATATGCTCACAATTAGCAAGGTTTACTGCACAGTAAACATGTGCACATGTAGATGTATATGCTTACTTTGCAGTAAACTATGCTACTGAGCAGTTAAGCATCTTGTGTAGATGGGCCCAGTTTGAAACAAACCTAGTAATATATAATCCTTCAACAGATGGTCAGTTACCACAATGGTTATCTTTATTATTTAACATTAAAGTGATTGTAAGTTTGAATGGGGTCAATTTCTTCTAAGATAGCTAAGAGTAGAAATCTGAAAAGTATTATCTTTAACCAATGAAAAAGTGTATTTATTCACCAAAACCATACAGATAGATAATCCATGGGTATCAATTCTTCAGCATCTCTAGTAAGTTGTTTGTATTTTATGTAAGCCTCCAACTAGTAGAACTGCAGTTAGTCTTAAGAAAAATCGTATACATGTGGTCCATGCCATTTCTAATGTTTGGTATAAACGGAGATAATTTAAACCAAGACATCAATTAATTTCTCTCTCTTTGATGTCCATTTACTTGGACTTAGGCCCCCTCTACACTTTAGAGGTATTGTGCAATTAACCAATTAATTTTGTCCTCTTGGAACAGACATAGTAGGGGAACCCACGCATCATGGGATGAGGTAGCTCCAGAGATTTATTTCAGTAGGGCCAGATATTCAGCCCAACGTCTTTTATATATACAAAAATCTCATTTTTACTACATTAAGCCTAATACTATTAACTCCATGGTTGCTTTAGCAGCATAAAAGTGCTTTGTGTGCAAATTTAACTTTTACTCGGCTTAAGATAACTTTATACTGCCAAAGAGGTATACCTGTGTATTTGCATGAATGTGTATTAGCTGTTGAGTTTGGTTTGAAAAGCTTTGAGAAGATCTAGCAGTTATTGAAGGAAAAATGCAACCAGTAGATCAATTTATAAACAGGAAAAAATGATTGCATTTATTTTGATTTCCAGGTTGACTCTGCATTGCACCATTAATTTTTTTTTAAAAGTTTCTGGAAATAGTTTGTTTTAGACTGAATTGTGCTATATTCTACTAAATTATATTAGCACAATTAGTTTAGATTGATTACTGGAGAGGGGTTTGCTTTATTAAACTGAAGTCTAATCCATAAAAATAAAGATATTTATTACAGTGAATGGAAGCCACATACTGAGTAAGGGAAGGAATATGATTGAAAAAAAGTAATGATTAAGTAATCATGAAAGTACTTAAATCACCAGGTATGTTTTATAAACTCACTGAAATTTGGGTGGCATTAATTAGACACAAGAATATATTATGTTTAAAACATGGTTAAATATGTGACTTTGATAGAATGGGTTTAGTGTATCAAATGTAGACCAAATCAGTGTCACCAACTACAGTTGGTCTTTCCATGCTTTCTAAATCACCGGTAGACATGCTTAAAAGGACCAGGTATTTCTTTCCTATGAGGTATTCAGGGGGAGGTACCAGAACACCAGTAAGTATGACCACCTGTATTCTAAAAGCAATAGCTTAGAAAGCCTAATTAACTGTTGTTAGGAAACTCAAAGATTTCCCAGCAATAGAGCAAATTTGTCTGGGCCTCCCACCTGTTTCTGTTAATCAGAAGGCCAACTTCAGCAGGAATTTCCTAGTTACTGCTGCCCTGTATGGAAATGTGAATACCTTTTTCCAATTACCTCCAGAATACCTCTGTTGGGTTGTAGGTTAGCATATCTAGTGGGGTATTTCATAGAATACTAGTTCAGATGTGATCCTCCAAGCACACAGTTAGTGTTTGGTACAGTACTAAATCCCAGCAGATCTCTTCTTCTCACTTGTAAGCCACACAAAACACATACAAAAAGGTTCATGGAGTCAGGCAATCAAATAAAAAAACATATATTGACAGCTGATGCCAAATGAGACTAGATAAGATAGCAAGTTACTAAAGATGACCTGCTAAGTAAAGTCTACAAACTAAATGCATTGTACTCAGCATAACATGCAGCAATCTATACATGCAATTACTCTTCATTACCTGAAATTACTGTAGAGGTACTGATCTCTTTCTACTTTGTCTGTCTGAGTTTCTTCACTTAGCCTATACTTTGTTGATATATGACAACTGAAATCACCTTTAAGGCATGATAACAGCTGCAGCAGATTTTCCCTTTACTGAGAAATCAATGCTGTCTACAATTTGTGGCTGTAGAGACATGTTCCAGGCAGTGAGAGATGTGCCTGAAGCACTTTGGGCTTTCAGGCCTGGAGTTGGCATTTGCCTTTTGTGTTTTAGAGTGTGCAGTAGAAGGAAAAGCACTAAGGAAAAAAAATAAATGAAAAGCCCTACACTTATATGTGAATTAAAAGCTTGCATAGGGGGCCTGACTGACAGCACTGAAGAAAGCAGTTCCTCTTTATCCTCCAAACAGCTGTGCATACATAGGAGCAGTACAAACTTGCCCTCACAATCACACTCATGCAGTCACTCTGTCAGAGCTGAGTTACGTCTGGGATCAAAAGAAACTTAACGAAGCCAGCTTTTATATAGCACTTTTCAACAGTGGTTCTCAAAGTGCTTTACAATGTCATTATCTCCATCTTAAGAAGGCAAGACAGATTTGCCCAAAGGCATCCAGCAAGTCAATGACAGAGCTTGGAACAGAAGCCAGGTCTGATTCCCAAATTAGTTTTCTATCTGCTAAGCGATATGTTGGTTTCTGTAACAAGTCATGTTATGTGGGCTCTGCTAATAAGTGTGCCAATTAATGCCACATGTCTCTTTCATGTGAGTACTTGACCTATTGGATTCTCAGCTGAAACTAGTAAAGACATAGAAACAGAACTATAAGCAAAACTTACAAGGCCCACACAAAATCATAGAAAATTAGGGTTGGAAGGTCATCTAGTCCAAACCCCTGCTCAAAGCAGCGCCATCTCCAACTAGATCATTCCAGCCAAGGCTTTGGTTAGCCAGGTCTTAAACACCTCCAAGGATGAAGATTCCACCACCTCTCTGGGGAGCCTGTTCCAGTGCTTTACTACCCTCCTAGTCAGGAAGTTTTTTCCTGATATCCAACCTAAGCCCCACTTGCTGTAACTTGAGACCATTGCTCCTTGTTCTGTCATTTGCCACCACTGAGAATAGTCTAGCTCTATCCTCTTTGGAACCAACCAGGTAGTTGAAGGCTGCTATTAAATCCCCCCTCCCTCTCCCCTGTCACTTTTCTCTTCTGCAGACTAAATAAGCCCAGTTCCCTCACCCTCTCCTCCCAGCCCTCTAACTATTTTCATTGCTTTTTGCTGGACTGTCTCTGTTTGTCCACATCCTTTCTGTAGTGGGGGGCCCAGAACTGGACACAGTACTCCAGATGTGGCCTCACCAGTGCTGATAGATAGAGGGGAATAATCACTTCCCTTTATTTACTGGCAGCACACCTACCGATGCAGCCCAGAATGCCATTAGCCTTCTTGGCAACAAGGTCACACTGTTGGCTCTTTTCAATTTATTGCCCACTGTAAGCCACAGGTCTTTTTCTACAGAGCTGCTGCTTAGCCACTCAGTCCCCATACTCATGCATTGGATTGTTCCATCCTAAGTGCAGGACTTATTGAACCTCATGGCTAGGGTAAAATTACACACAAATGTGTGCAATTGTTCACATGTGACATTCATTACACTTAAGTAATGGAAAACTGATTCAAATCTGTAACACAATAAAAGTTCAGTATACATAAACTGCTTTCAAAATGGCCAATAGTGGTTTAAGTTAAACTTGGATGGATGTCGGTTAAATTGGTTTATTGACTTTCTGTCCCAGACCCCCTCCAAATTCAAGTTAATTCACAGTCCCCCAGCATCTTAGGATACTTTGCACCTCCCCTGCAAACTCCCTCCCCAGGGTGGGTGTGCTAGTCTTGGCCCAAGATGCCTGCTCCTGCCAAGAGAGAGTTGTGCTCTAGTGCCTTCTGACTTCTGGCCTGGGCCACTGCATTTCTGGAACCAAAAGTGAACATCTGTTCACTTGCTTATCAGTTCAATCTACACAGCCTAGACTAACCTGTGAAGATTAAATCGATTCAGCCTTGGGCTTTTTGACTGTCTGTACCTAGCCCATGAGATTTCTTTTGATACAGTCCTCCAATTTGTCTAGGTCTCTCTGAATCCTAGCCCTACTATCCAGCATATCTACTACATCCCCCAGGTTGGTGTCATCTACATTCTATCCCATCTTCCAGATAATTGATGAAGATAGTGTACAAAACTGGCCCCAGAACTGACCCCTAGGGAACTCCACTTGATACTGGTTGTCAACTAGACATTGGGCACATCTATATGTGTCACTATGGTGACGTTATGGTGCCATGATTTAGTACTTTCTTTTGGAAGTACTAAATCATGGCACATTAACAGCCTGTACTGCACTATATGCATGGTGCACAGTTATTTTTAATCAACTATTTCACATTATAACAGTGAAGCATGTCACTATGGTGAAGTAGCTGCTGGTCATGCATAGATGCCTGTGGATGCTATGTCACTATAGTGCATTGTTACAGCGATGTAGCATCACGTGTAGACATGTGAGCCTGATGATTCAGCCAGGCGCCTGTGGGCCTGATGATCCAGCCAGTTTTCTATCCACCTTCTAGTTAACTCATCCAACCCATACTTCCTTAACATAAGACAGAAGATGGCTATGAGCAGGCTTAAAAGAAACGTGAATAACTTATAAATGATTGTGCCAAAATGTCGTGGAAAACTGTTTTGGACTAGTTTAGAGCAGCTGCAGGTAGAACATTTTCTAAATATATCTAGAACAGTGGTTCTCAACTTTTTTGGACTCAGGGCACTGTAACATGTTGGAGTCCCAGGGATGGCCATGATGCCCCCCTGGGAGCTCCATGACTGCGCCATGTTCCGCCCCTAGAGCGCTTCCCCTGTCTCACCTGCCATGCCTTGATGGAATATAAATAGATATAACAGGAGGCTGCTGGGCCTCTATGATCTACTGTGCCTGGTTGGGCACTCAAAGCCTTATGAGCTAATTGTGTGGCTTCAAAACACCCCTTTACCATGCCCCGTGCCTCATAGATATTATCCATATATTGTCCCTCTGTAGGGGCCTGGGCCCACTAGATAGGACCTGGCTTCAAGGCACTGACTTCCCTTATTTCCTCAAGCTACTGAGTCCCTGGCTCCTGTATACTGGGCCCCTGGCACCTCTGTGACTGCACCCTAAGTGCTCACACCCCTAGCAGGACTCCAGGCAGTCAAGTGCCCCCTTGGACACTAGTGACACCTCCACCTCCCTTATAAACTCATCCACAAACCGCCGATATTCCCAATATAAATACAAGCCCCTGGGTTATAACATAAATAATGACATGCAGCAGCCTCCCGCCCCTTTAAAAGTATAACCCTCTACCAACTCAGCATCCTAGGCTCCCTTGAGCAGGAGCTCCTTCTCTGGTGACAGCCAAGGAGAGACTGCCCTTTCTAGCCCCAGCCCCAGGCTTATATGCTCCTCTGGAGCTGTCTGTATCCAGTCCTCTGACTGGCTGCAGGTAGCTAATTATCCCATTAGCCAGTTGCCCTGGCAACCTGCAGCTGCAGCATCCTGCCTGCCTCCAGAGTTCCCTGGCTGGGCTGCTTCCCCTCTTAATGTAACAGAAAGCCTCAGGATCTCTGTTACAGGCACCAGTCAGAGAATGCCAGGTCTTAGTTTTCACTCATTTTTCACTCAGAAAAATAATAGAGCAATTCTTCTGCTGCAAAGAACCCAGAAAAACCACAACTGGTCAGAATATTATTGACACTATGGATTCCTATTTGAAAACTCTGGGTTTAGCTTTTGAGTTGCATGTAGATGTTTGTACACCTAACAGCGCTAACATTGCATGGTACTCCACAGCACCCTTAAAAGGATGGCATTGCACTCCAGGATGCCACAGCACTGTGGTTGAGAATCACCAGTCTAGAGGAACACTAAAAAAAGTGTGTTCTCTTGAATGAAAATCCCACAATGCAAAAACAAGTGTGTAAACAAAAGTTTTATGTCAGGCACTACAAAAGGTGACTGGCACTCCATTTAACCCTGATTATAGCTTTCCCCATAATTTTCTGCAAACTAATACAAGAACTCTCATCTGCAGATAATACACAAAATGCAATGGTTACACTATTAGCAATAGAGCCAGGAGGAATATCACTCTGATTCATTTACCTGGATAGTATCCTGAAAAGCAAAAAAGTTCTTGCTATTTTCCTTTCTGGCTGAAATGCTGAGACACAACTGGAGTAAATTTAAGCCCCCTCTCCTTAGGCAGTAGGTTGGGCTTAGGTGTGATGTAAATGTTAAGCTGTTTAGCCCTACCAAGATTGGAACAGTTTTGCCCATGCACAGAGATGCTGCTCGAGTCACCTAGGACACTTTAAGGTTAAGAAGGACCAGCCAGACAGAAATGGGTGGGTGTTAGGGCTGTGCAAAATGTCGATGTGTGTTTCATTTCAAAGCTGTTTCAATGTGTTTCAATCTCAAAACAGCAAAATCTAATGAAAAGCTTTGAAACAGCTTCAAAACAAAATGAGGGCACTCAAAAGGTTTTGAAAGTTTCAAAATGTTTCGAGTTTTGAAGCTGGGCTTCCTTGCAGATAAACAGACACTAAAGAGAGGAAGAGGAAAAGAGGGAAAGGACTGTTCTGATATTGACATCTAGCTCCCGGTTTGATTCCCCAGCTCTCCGATCATTTCCCTAGCTCTTCCTGGGAGGTGCGGGCCCCCCGGTCTGAGTGCTAGGTTTCAGCAGGCTGCAGCAGCAGCCTGCTGAAACCCGATGCACAAATCTGGGGCTGTGGAGCTGTGCCAGACTCCTCCAGGGGGATGTGGGCCCGTGGATCTGTATGTGGGATGACAACATGCTGCTGCTGCTGCTGGCTGGGGCCAGTGCCAGCACCTAAGTCTGCCCATGCCAAATGCTGGGAAGAAACCAGTGCTGGTGCTGGCCTCAGCTAGTAGTGGCAGCCTGCTGTCATCCCACACGCAGATCCAAGAGCCTTTGCCCCCCAGAAGGAGTATGACACAGTCCTGCAGCCCTCCCAGGGGGTGCGGGCCCCCAAATCTGCACACAGGAAGACAGGAGACTGCCACTGCCAGCAAGTGATACAAGTTTTGCTCTGAACAGTTTGAGGTGCAGTTTCCCAGAAACCCCCATGCCTATCTCCTTGAAAATTAGCAGGCTTCATGCCCTCAGAAGGGGCTACCAACCCTGTATTTTTCATCCAAATCAGCCAAGAAATGTCAAAGTTATAGGCATTTTCATGATTCCCCATTATAGCCTATGGGTGACATGTCGAAACAGCATTGAAACAGTGAAACAGTTTCCGCAAAATGAAATGGAACAGTGCTTTGAAGCAGCAAAATGATACACTGTCCCTTCGAAATGGCAAAATAGAAGTTGAGATGAAATGGTGCTGTTTTGCGCAGCCCTAGTGGGTGTCCCCAAGTTTATTATTTTGTACTGAAGCACCTAAACCTCACGTTAGATGCACAGGTGCTTTAGTGGCTCTAGCTACTAAAAGACACATTTCTGTTGAGCCATGCCACCCACAAAAGATACCAACATGACTATGTGTTCAGTCATCTGTACTAACTTAATAAAATTACCACAGAATACAGCACAGAGTTTGAAAAAGGGGGGTGGGGGGAAATGTTTGTTTTCTTCATGAAGTCTAAAGATGCTGGTCCTTTGAATATTTAACATACAAGAATATTTACTGATTGCTCTTATTTATGAGTGAAACTTTTCTTTTCATCAAGCCTGCTAAGAGAGGTGCATCAGGTTTCTTTTAGTAAAAGAACTAAATATTTTTAAAATGGTGGTGATGAATAATGTGCTTTTTGCACCTTGGTGTACTTGGCTGTCCCAAGTCTGTTTATATTGGATAGGTTTGTACACAAGCATAACTACCTACTCTCAGAAAATCTCACTGGTCACAGAAACAAGAGTAGACTAATCCACCATTCTGGTAGAGGGGCATGGAAGAAATAATACTGTCACAGGAATGATAAAAGTGACATGCAGCCAAACGCCTTTCAGTAGGAACAGTACTCTTTCAGGACCCCAAAAAGGTGCTTATTCTTAATTTAACTGACCAGCTGCCCTTCCAGATTTCTCCCATCAAGAATCCTCTTCCCATTTCTCTTGTAAATGAAATAGCAACTATAAATTCCTGGCGCACAGACTTATTTAGAAGTGGTTTGTATTTCATTGCGTTTTGTGATAGATTAGCACCAATGATGTCTATCTTCCTCATTTGCATCTGTAATTATACTCTTGCCTTTTTTTTCTAATTATATATTAATGTAGAGAGAACCAAATTGCTGGAGCTAACCCAAGGCAAAAAATTATTTTTTCTTTATGAAATGGAAATTAGGAAGTGAGGAAGAGAAAAGCATTTCATTTTGGATTCAACTGTACGCTGTTTTATTTAATCTCTTTTTTCTCTTATTAGCAATCAGTTTGTCCATACAGGATTAATAAAAAAAATTCCAAACCACTTCTACCTTTCTGATTTCTAGCATTCCTCAGATACTTTGTACAGGCGAGTATAACTATGAAATTATAAAGTAATGGAAAAACAGACATTGGTTACAAATACAAAATGTACATCCAGATGAACAAAACTACAAATGCTTACCTGCAGATGCTGTGTGCCATATTATTTTTGATATATAGGATAATTCCTACAGTTAATCAGAGTTTCAGATTTTAAAAAAAATTTCCATATAACTTGCCACTTTAGGCAAGATAAATATAGGATGTAGACAGATATAATAATTTTATCACTAAGGATACTGATAGAAGCTGTTATGATACAGCTGTTACAGCTGTATGAATCTGCAACAATGCAAGCATAGCAAAATTAAAACTAAGCTTTTGATTTCAATATCTCTTCTGCTGTAAATGCACTCATGTCCGGCAAATCACATTCACAAGTGTAACTCCGCTTTGTGCTGAGAGAGATTAATTTCAAGCCATCATTTTAAATCTACTTAAAACCTCAAAACAGAGTTGAGTGGGATATAAATGGAACATATGCCTGATGACCCTCAACACAGATGTGAATTTGACTCTGAATGATCAGCTGCTGGTGCTGGGTAACAGCATCCATCCAAATCAAATACCCTCTCAGTCTTCCCAAACAAGTGGTGATGGTGTCAGAAACAGAAGCCCTATTTCTGGACACATATCTTTTTTATCTTTATGCTTGGATGAGCTTTATTATTTCTGGCTAACCTGAGTGGACATCATCAGCAGCAGCTATTTGGTAGGGCTGTGCAAAGCTTCGGTCCCTGATTTGATTCGGCAGAGATTCGGTCCAATTCAGTGGCCGAATCTCCGAATCCAAATTGAATCAGGAGACCTTTTAATCTCTCTGAATTGAATCAGAACCCTCTGAATAGATTCAGAGAAATTCAGAAAGTTTTAGCGATTCAGACATAAGCACAGCTTTAAATGTTTTTTCTACATACCTCATACTACCAGGAGGCTCATCAATGCTGCAGTGCTGGGGCAGATGGAGCATCCCACAGGAGCACAAGGGGCTCCCCAGCACACTCCCCAGTGGACCCGGAAGTGGATCAAGTGTACTTCCAGTCCACTTCTGGGTTTGCTGCTGAGTACGTGGGCCACCCCCATGCTTCTGTGGGACACTCCATGTGCCCCACCGTCGCAGCGTTCACAAGCCGCACCTGGTACCTCAAAGCATATAGAAAAAAGATTTAAAGCTGTGACTATGGCCAAATTGCTGATTCTCTGAATAAGCATTGAATCTTCAGATTTGGATTTGGCTGAATTGAATTGGGGATAGTGATCCAAATCAATAAATCAAATCACTATCCCCAATTTGGGCCGAATCCAAATCAAATATGGCCCGGTTTGCACACCCCTACTATTTGGTATAGTTATGTTAGTGAGGTCTGTCCTAGTTGTAAACATTGATGTGGCAGATTCTCTTTCTGGTGTAAATGAGAATCAGCCCTTGTATGTTTTCAATATATACCAGTGCAGGGGAAAAAATTCCAATAACAGGCAAAAGGAAAAAGTCCCAAATGTTGACGCCCCCTAGATTCTAATATACCCAAACCAGAACCAGTGTTCCCTCTAAGCTTTGTGGTGTGTGTGGCCTTGCAGGTGCACTCACGCCATGCTGCCAGGCAGGCCTGCATGGCCACGCACACCACACAGCTTAGAGGGAACAGTGACCAGAACTAAGTAGGATGTGACTCAGTGAAAAATCCATTACTCTGATGGATATTACTGGTTTGGTGCTTTAAGTGGCATTTATTTTCCATGCTTCCTTCAAGTTCCCAGCACATCTAGCTTGAATAAGCTCCATTCACTTATATATTTTATTTAACCTTGTCTGTTTAAACAGTCCTTCTTGTTGTTAAAAAGACTTGAGACATGAAAGTGCTGGACATAAGAATATAAGGTATGTGGGTAAGAAACCATTGACTTGTAATGATAACTGTGTCATTCCATGTTCTCTTACCTTTTCATTTGTTTCCAAACTAAATATCACCATTATAAAATAAATCCTCCTTTTGTCCTGAAGATCTTCCTAGTATGTGGCTTTTCTCTACATGTCATTTTTAGTGACAATTTGCACCTTATCATAGCAAATTAGTGCTGTCAGCTTACTGAATCAGCTGTCTCAAAAAATGCAGTCCGATGTTGTTTACCGGGCATGTGAAAGTTGCCTCATTTATCACTCTAGAGACTGAAGTACTTTATTTATCCACAGAAAAAGTAAAGCCTTGGTACAAACATTTCAAGGTCCTCACACTGTGCTTCAGGCTGGCTAGGAGACACCATTCTATCTTTGGCTTCCCCGCTGTGACTACTAATAAGGTTTCAGTTATTTGTGATGGACACACCTGCTCACTAAATACCATCTTCTTTCTCCTGTCCTGCAATAGCAGTGGCCCTGAAACCTTTCTTACTTATATCCATGTACATGAAGAATAACCGATTAAATTAAAATTTACACTGGATTTATCTCATTTTAACCAGGTAGAGTATCTGGCTCATTTTTAGTCACTGACGCATTGATGTAAATAGCAACTTACAAATGAAATAACATAAAAAAAATCTATTTGGTTTCAGTAGTATTAGATGGGCTCTCTCTGACATGCAAAACATAATGATACATTTAAAAGTATACACTGGAAACTCTGTGTGCTCTATCTTGACATCATACATAGACAGCAATGGGCGCACCTACAAGTGATGCTTAACTTCCCATTAGCATAGTTTACTGCAAAGTAAGTATGTGCATCTACATGTACACTTGCTTACTTCACAGTAAAACTCCCTAATCCCCAGTAAATTTGCTACCTGTAAATTTAAATAGCAAATTAACTTGGGATTAGTAATGGTACTGTAGCACTCATGTAGATGCCTGACTAGGAGCAAAATCTACTCCCAGTCAGCTGTCCACCAGGGGGCAGGAGATAGCTCCCTGTCCCTGGCAACTACCTGCTGCTGGGGCAGGCTCTGGCACAGGAGCCCACGTGGATACTATGTCTGCCTGGCTCAGCACCAGGGAGCTCCAAGCCCCCTGCTCCCAAATCGTGATCCTTATCTCATAACCCCTGCTCCACCATCACAATCAGGGAGTGGGGGGTGGTTGGAAGACCCTTATCACCCAGCCTGCACTCCACAGTCACAGGGCTTGGACTGGGAGACCCTTATTTCCCAGCCCTGAGCCCCATGGCCACCAAGCTCAGGTTAGGAAATAAGGTTCTCCCAGCCTGAGCCCTGTGATCATGGATCTCAGACCGGGAGATAAGGATTTTCCAGCAGTGGCCCCATGGTCATGGAGCCAGCACTTGGAGCTCCCTGCTGGCAGGGGCTGAAGAGCTTGTTCCCCTACCCAGCTGTGTGAGTGTGGAGCTAAGGGGGGAACAAGCTTCCCAGCCTTGCATGTCCTGGTGGAGACAATGTCCTCCTGCTCTGGCAGCAGGGATCTTCCATCCCCTGCTCCCTGATCGCAATTGCGAAGTGCGATCTGGGAGCCTGTTCTCAGCCCCCACTCTGCAATTGTGGAGCTGGGACTGGTAGTAGTCTGGAAGCTTGTTTTCAGCCCTCCAATCCCCACTCCATGATCACATTTTTGATCACAGAGCAGGGGCTAGTTTCCTGCCCAACCTGAAGTTGGTTGGGACCTGCCCCTGACTGGGACAGTTCCCATTTTCTAGCCAGCCCCAGGCTGCATCAGGAAGTGCATGCAGCCTGGATGTGGCTGGGGACTGTCCTGTTTCAGACAGTTCCCAGCCAGCTCTGGGCTGCACATGCAGACTTCCCCATGCAGGCCACTCCCCTGCAGCTCTTTCCAAGTCCCCTGCCCCTGATCAGGGAGCCAGGGCCAGGAGCTCCCTGCTGCTGGGGCAGGGGAACACTGTCCCCACCACAGCAGCAGGCAGCCCCTGGGGCTAGAAGACAGCTGTCTCCTGGCCCAGTGGACCTGTCAGCCCCTGGGCTAGCACCCAGAGGGAGCCTGGAGCTGTCCCCACTGGTGGCAGGGGCCCATTGCAGGGCTGCAGGGAACTGGGTGAAAATCTGCTCCCTAATCCTCACATATGTAGATGCTTGCCAAATAACCCTTACTTTGGAGTAGTTCACACCAGAGTAAATTTGGACCAGAGTAAATGCATGTGTAGATACACCCAATGAGACTGGAAGTACATAGTTCAAGGTACTGAAAGTGAACAATTGGAAAGTTTTCACCAACAAATGACCAATTTAAACATAAAAGATTGTGTTCATTAGTGTTTAAAATCCAAATTCGAGGTCTAAATCCAGTTCCTACTGAATAAAGCACCATGTGATATTAGTAACAAACTGCCTCTGTTCCATTTATCCTTCCATACTTACTCCCCACCTTTCCCAATAGGTTTTTGGGCAAAATTACATTGCATAATTGGGACTGTCTTTACTCTGGACTATACTTTGTCACAAAAGAAAGTTGTTGGTAATGGAAGTGTATGCTGTTGCTTCTTATGCTCATCATTTAGTTATTTTTTTATTTTGCCATTATTTATGCTATACAAATCATATAGAAAATTTCACTGCATAAAGGTGTAAGTTCAACATTGCCTCTGTACCATAATTCTGGGAAGCCAACATTGTTTTACTTAGACTTTCTGCCTCCATTACAAATAATTTCATCATCTAAACTGCAATGAATTTTCAGCCACAATAGCACTATTTTATATGTACTGAAAGAAACTGATTATCTCCAATAGTTCCCTTCTCATTAAAAGGGGAATATTTTAGACAAAATACTGATGAAATACTTCTATTTTTTAGTGATACAGAGACAATCAGTGCAGTTTTCTCTATAGATGATTGCAATTCTTTATTAATTGATCCTCCAGATATCTTGGAAACAGGCTCCAAATAGTCCAGAACATTTCCTTTAGAGACCTACATATGAAATCTTCAAACTGCCACACTACATTGTTTAAAACCAATTCACTTGTTTCCACTAATGATTTTAAATTGTGCTGCTTATTGTTAAATCATGCATTGTCTTGGCCCCTAGAAGTTATATGATTTCCACAGATGCCTGTCACCTTCTATATTCTTCCAAAAGGAAAATGATAGCTCCATTTGTTAAATCGTATCATTCCTGGAAGCTGCAGTGCATTCCTTTTAAATGGAGTTATCTGTCTGGAAGTTATAAATGAGATATGTGATAGTCATTTCAAGGTTGCATTTAAGTCAAACAGGCAAAATACTGATCCTACTGAAAACAATGGCAAACCTCCCATCAGCCTCCATGGGGTGACAATGTTACCCTTGTGTGTTAACTATAAAACTTTGTCAAATAATAAATATACAGATAGATAACCGATGATTATCTGGGCACTGCACTTCAACAAGGATGTAGAAAAGCTTGAGAGGGTCAAGAGAAGAGCCACCTGTATGATCAGAGACTTGCAAGACAAGCCATACGAGGAAAGGCTGAAGGACTTGGGTCTCTTCATCCAAAAAGAGAGAAGGCTGAGAGGGGACTTGGTAGCAGTTTACTGCTATATCAGGGGAATACACCAAGGGCTTGGTGAACTACTGGGGGCTTAACATTAGGAAAAACTTCTTCACAGTCAGGGTGTCCAGACTGTGGAATAAGCTTTCTCCAGAGGTGGTGCAATCATCTCCCCTGGAAATCTTCAAGAGGAGAGTGGACGGTCACCTTGCTGGGGTCACCTGATCCCAGTTGTCTTTCCTGCCTAGTGCAGGGAGGCTGGACCTATTGATCTTGCAAGGTCCCTTCCAGACTCTTACAATCTATGAATCTATCATGATGAGTCATTAAGTTTTCCCTATTCCACATACCACCCATTATTAACCATATTTGTTGTTTTATCTTTCATTTCATGAAAAAGTAATGAAAACAAAGAGACCTCAAAAATATGTTTGAAAGAGAATACACATAATTTGAAGTATTGAGATTCTTATGGAAACATAATTTAACAGATTTAATAGATGTGACAACAAATACAAGCCTCTTTCTCTTTGTTTATGGGACAAAATTGACATATTTAAACATACTTTTACAGAAAAAAATCCCTGGTGGAGATAAGTGCTCTTTTTGCTTTTGTGAATTTCTTTTTAGCAGCATCCATTGTTTGGGAGAGTGTTCTTTCCTGGACATTTATAAAAGGAAGAGTACTTATCTGAATATGAGTACTTACATACTACATTCCCAAAGCTAGGAAGTATTGAACACTTTAAATACCTAAGGATGATAAATGAACATGTCATCTGGGACTAGATCCCAGAGTAGCACCCAGAAAAGATAGCCTTATCCTGTCTCAGTCACTACACCTCTAAGGCAACAGTAAAAACTCACTAACTGATAGTTTCATAGTTTCATAGTTTCTAGGGTCGGAAG
>NW_017729022.1:164641741-164655903 GCF_001723915.1 Gavialis gangeticus | reverse complement strand
CAGGCAATGATCACTGTCGCCCAGGTGGTCAAGCACCCACAGGTGGTCAAGCACCTTTTACCCCTTTGATGACAAGACACTGCTAAAACACAACGTACGCAGTGGCAATTCTTTCTTTTTTCCAATGGTACGACAAATATCACTTATTTTCTTCCCCAAAAGTAAATGGATGCAAGGGTAATATGAAGTTCAACTGTTCCATTGGCCAAGATCCTTGTCTGTCTACTAGGGATCCAAGACTTAGCAACCACTTGCCAAAAATTCATTTTTTTCCATGAGAGGGTGCTTCAATTTCACCCATATTTCTCCTGTTCCTTCATGTTGGGATACAGCTTGATCACATGTCTACCTGAACTAGCATATCTAACAGCAGCATTGACACTAAGTGCAATAAAGCACACTACAGCAAAAGACTACCTTCTTTTTGTCCAATAGCTTAGTTACTCCATTTGCTCATTCCATAGAAAACCTGGGCTTTAGGTCCAGGCAGCCAGAGTTCCCTCCCACTAGGCCACTGTCTAATCATAAACAGCACAGGGAGGAGAAGCCAGAAAGACAATGCTCCCTCCCACTCTCCCAAAAGAGAGCCCTCCTCACTAGATCACAGGATTACACTCTGTCTTGCATGACTCCCTTTTGGTCCCACAAATCTTTCATTTTGACTGCTCAACGGGCCAGTTCCAACAAGAGAAATGGAAAATGCCCTCAGCCTTGCCTACCCTGGGCTGGTTAGGGCACATTTCTGGGAAGGAGAAGATCAGGTTCAAATTGTCATGGCTCAGTGGGAGCTAGAATCTAGAATCCAAGTCCCCAGCTCCTGGGGTTATATCCAAATTCCCTGTAAAAAGGCACAGCTGAAGACTTCTCAGGAGTCTTGGCTACAGGTTTTTCTGGAGTCTTGTCTGCTTTTTGAAAGAAAGTGTTCAAGGAAGTTTGGACAGATGTTCTCTAGGGAGATGGGTGATGCAGCGAACTTGGCATCACATTCGATCAAGCGTCATGAAGCTGAAACTGACATCAGAAAATTGAAACAGGGTGTCAATTTAAAAACATTGTAAGGGCAAAAAGTTGTAACTCAAAATGTTTTAAGTCAAGGACTGCCTCTACAGACATTCAGTTTCTACTAAGAGAACTGCCACTCTCCCAGTAGAAATCATAAGTGTACATTCCAGGCCACCCACCCCTTCTATAGAACAGGAGGGGAGGGGAAGAGAGGAGCAGGCAGCTGCCTCCTGCTTGCTTCTCACTCTGAAGTCCCCACTGTGAGAAGCAGGCAGGGGGCTTTGCACCAGCACATCTTCCTGAGCACTATAATGGGCTGACTAGAGTAGCCCAAACTTTCCCCAGACTGGGATCACCCCAGTTTCAAGAAGGAGGAAGAAGCAGGGGAGAGGAAGTGGTTGCAAACTGAACATCTGTATTTCTCCCTCTCCCAGAATTGTTTCTAGCAGTAGAAATGTTCCACCACTAGAAATGCATGTTTGTATGAGGCCTTAGATGCCTAAAAAGCACCAAAGCAATAATTAGATGTCTTAGGGGTAGAATAGGATCTAAGCTTTCAAGTTAACTTTAACTACTGATGAATCGTGTGATTTGTTGCAATGCTGTTTGGATTGCAGGAGTAGTGCCCAGATTGTATTGTGTAGACACAAACTATATGCAATTAGTAAGAGCAGTTAAATGCTGAGACTAGACAAACTGAATCAGAGTTCTGGAAAAAAATAAGTTTTGGCACAGGCAGCAGAGGTCTCCTTAGTGTCTCCAACATCAGTAGAAGCCCAAGTACACATCTAGAATAAAGAAAATTCTCCATTGTACATGTTTCTTATATGATCTTCTGATTTCAGATGGAAGTGCCAAGAAAGTTTAATTAATTTCTCTCACAATAAAATACAGAAAGATTTTACCTGATGGATTTAAAAAAAAAGTGCTTCCAAATTATCTCATTTAGATTTAATTCTAATGTAATTTACATCATCTTATAATTAGTAAAGTGCCATATTTCCTAAGATGAAATGGTGTCCTGAAGCCTTGTCACAGGCCAGCTGGGCACTGTGGGTATATCAATTTAGTTGCAGGCTACTGAAACTTATATTAGCTACTGGGCTTTTTTGGTTTGGGATCGAGGAGGTGATGTTGGGAGGAAAACAATGACAAGTTTCACTTATAAAAAAGAATGAATTTTACTTATAACAGCAAAAGATATAGTTTGTACATATGACAGTTACTAAAAAGATTAAGTTAATAAACAGGTAACATAACACTACAAGTTAAAATTGGCAGTGATGATAAAAACAGACAGAGAAATCAACCAAGAGTTCCCACTTGGTTAGCAACTTATCGATAGTTTATCAGTCTGGTACACGTCAAGTTGATTCAGTGAAGTTAGGCGTCTCTGATCCACACTGTCAGAGGGAAAACCGGGGAAAGAACTTTCAGTCAGGATCTGGTCCTCACTCACACAGGGAGTAAGAGATCCGTGGGGCCATGGGACAGCAATGACCATTCTGTTCCATTCTTCCTGTTGGTTACTTAATGTGCGTGTTCTTTTATATCTTGTCTATGCTAATCTGTTGGCTTTCTAGCCACTTATAATCTTGTTCTATAGCTGTTATCTTATGGGGTTAAAAGGTGTTAGAAATTATTATAAGTTACTGCCTAAGCTTGGGTTTACTTAATAAGCACATCACACTACAACACTTTGGGGTCTGAGATTAACATGTTCCCACTCAAGTTCAACTCACTATGTTAATTATACCTTGTGGTTAGAGCCGTTAATTTTGCTGACTTTAAGCGAAAAATTATTAAATCAGCTAGATTTGCAGTTTTATTCTTTAGTTCTGCTTTTTTAAAACTCATGCTGTCTCAAGACTAGTGCAAACAGCTATATATAATTCTTACGGGTTATACTCCAGACAGACAGGAAACAGTTTCATCAGCTCTACTTCAGATATCTTCAAAAAGCATTTTATTTTGCTATAAGTTGCTCATTAACCCTTTTGGTTCTGGCCATTACAAACCCTCATTTGCCTTTTTTTGGCATCTGTTTAAACAGATCAGTCACTCTTAAGAATAGAGAGCTGTGGGATACAAGTTGTATTTCCAAAAAGAAATGAATAGTGCAAAACATTCTACTCGTTGGATGTCCATTCGGCTGGTACTCTTATTGTGTGTATGCCAGGCAGCCAGAATGTCTGAGCTACAATTCATTAGGACTGATGAACCCAGGATGAAAAAGATTCCATCTGGTTAGGAGTTCTGTGAGATTCCAGGTGCAAGACTCAAAATGAAATACTCCCACGTTCTTCTGTTTTATCATTGATGAGCTGAATAATGGCCTATGACTTCCTTCCTGTTTGGAACATTTCTGATAAAGCATTCGTGTCTTAGCCCTGGTAAGCTAAACACCATAAGGTCCTGGATTAAATTCTCTCCCCAGTGAGACAAGTATTGATATTACACATTTTTAATGCATTCCCTAACAGAAGCAGTGGCAACTTTTATATAACATGAAGGCCCTGAGAAGCACTAAGGCACTGCTGTGAAAGTTGTTCAATTTTGGGATGGAGGGTAGGGCAGAGGGAGCCTGACACAGGTTTTCACACATTCTAGAGCTTTATATCTTCCTTTGTAAACAAAAGGTAAATCATCACTACCCAGGATATTGGAGAAAAGGTGGATTATTATGAATTAATGAAATAGGCCCCCTGCATCTTTGGACAATAAAACTTCAAAGGAACAATGCAGAGGCAGCTATTTCATATAAGTAGACTTATCCATGAATAGGCTACTTAGAAATACTCAGCTTAATTTTAAAAAATCTAACAGATTTTATTTTACTGAAGTAAGCTGGAAGTATTAGGCCCAAGTTTGGCAAGCATTTAAGCATGTTTAAGTGCAGTTTAAGTCTTTTTTTATTCATTTGTATTGAAACATAAGCTTAAAGCCATTGCTGAATAAATATGTTTTGGTAATATTTCATACCTTTTTCAATATTAATATTCCACCAAAGGCTTTACTTTGGTAAACTTCTAATTAACAGGACATCAAGATTTCTGTATTAATGGCTAGGTACAGACGTTCAAAAATCCTGAGGTGGAATGGATCTAAGTTATATGGTTTTCTGTACGTTTAGATTGGTAGTGAATAGAACACACATTCACCCTTGCGGGGGAGGGGAAGGGGAGAGCAAACCTTAAACCATGCTCCACCATTTTTAAAGCAGTCTGTGTGCACCAAACGTCTGTTCTGTTATGGATATAAGCTGGTTTTCGATCACTTATACCAGTAAAAGTGTAATGTATGTACCTCGTCATAGTGTCCACTGACTCACAGTATAAACACAGGCAAGTTCCTTAACTTTTCTATAGTTAAAGTCCATCAGATCTAACATTATTTAAATAGTATTGGGTGGAACTTCTACTGTGAATCACTGGGCATGCCTACATGAGATGCCTAATGTGCAGTAGCCTAAATAACACCATGCAGTAGTGCATCACAGCACGGACAGGGCCAATATGTTACTGTACAGTATTATTAGGCTACTGAACAGCAGTGTCACTAAAAAAGCATTTGCTGGCGCTATTGCTCAATAACTTTAGTTACTGTGCTTTTAGTTAGTACTTCATCAAGCTAGTACTAAATTAACTGTGCAGTAACTACTACGTATTAATGAATGTGTAGACATGCCCACTGTGAGCTTATGTGTTCTCTTTCTGTTTATATTGCATATTGCTCTGTAATTATTTGAAAGAAATCAAGTATCATGATGTTAAGTAAGCTAATGAAGAGGCTCTCTTGAACCAAATCTGAAGTTCCTTATTCATTTTTCGCTGGTGACAGCAGCGGCAGTCCCTCAGAGTCAAGGATGACATCGGTCAGGCTTACTGGGTCCTCAGGTGATGGAGGAGCCCAATTCTGGATACACACATTCTTCAGCAACGGGGGCATGTTTTTGCATGGGGGAGTGTAATTCACAGCTCTAGGTTGGTCTCCTTCTCCTTCCTCCACCGCCACTGTTCCACGTCAGTATTGAGTCATTGGGCCTTGAAGTAGTGAATGCCTTGGTGGACCAGGTGGCGCCACACTGAACAGTCAGCAGCTTGCTCCTCCCAGCCATTGGTGTCAGTGCCTCTGTGCTTGAGGACAAACTTGAGTGTGTCTTTGTATCATTTCCTTTGGCCTCCCTTTGAGCATTGGCCAATGGAGAGCTGGAAAAAGAGAATCCAGTGAGGGAGGCAGTTCTTGGACATCCAGATGCAGTGGCCCATCCATCAGAGTAGATTTCTCAAGAGCAAGACTTTGATGCTGGTGGATGCAGCTTTGTGAAGGATGCTCACATTGGTCTAGTGGTCCTCCCTTTTGATCCCCAGGATTCAACACAAACACCACTGGTGATAGGTCTCGAAGGTCTTAATGTGGCATTGGTAAATGGCCCAGGTTTCACTGCAGTAGAAGAGGGTGGTCAGTACAACAGCCTTGAAACCAGGACCTTCATCGACTTCCAAAGGTCTCTGTTTTTGAAGACAAGGTGCCACAGCTTGAAGAAAGTGGCACCGGTGCAGTTGACCCAGGCTTCTTCATCGATGGTAGCCCATTGAGAGAGGTGGCTGCCAAGATACAGAAAATGCTCCACTTACTCTAGAGCCTCCATGTCTATGTAGATAGCGAGAGAAATCTGAAGTTCCTTATTCATTTTAAACTCCTCTTTAACTCAGCAAAATTTTCATTGAATTTGCTACCCGCTCTTTTTTTAACCAATCAGAAAACTGTAAGTCAAATTGTAATGAAAGGATGTTTTTACAAGTCTGTCTTCTGCCATTAACAGCAATATTTTAAAAGTGCATTACAGATAAAGTGTATAGAATTCATTTTTGTAGTGCAAGCTTTCAGTTTATGATGGAAACAGACATTCATAAAGGTTTTCCAAATAATTATTCTTCTACTTTCTAATTGGTTTGTTTCATTTTGCCTTGACTCATTTTCCATGACTGCCTACCCTCAAGTATTATTATTTTTTAAATGCTCGTTTCTTAATTACTATAATTGTAATGCCATTTGACAATGAATTAATTTACTATCATAAATAATCAGGATTTAAAAGTATGAAAATAAACAAGAAGACATCAGTTCCTTTTAATGACAACAAGAGCAAATCCATTTATATGCCTTGGTATTGCCAATAACTAGTTGGAGTATATCGTATTTCAATTGTACACCAGTGTGTGTATGTATATATTTATCTATCACTATTTTGGCTAGTATGTATATGTATATTGGCATGTGTGTGTGTGTGCATGCGCGTGTGTGAGGCTACACACACACACACACACACACACACACACACACACACATTTTGTAACTGTATCATGCATATTGAAAATAGGGCATCAAAAAGACTTTAAATTTGCTGGTCATGGGATTATCAGAGGGACATGAAGCTTTTGATTTTTTTTTTTAAACACGTTCACTGCTGCCAACTTTGTACCAGATTGTGAGTGAGAGTCTAGAGAAAGGCTTTTGCAACAGATTAATTCATGGAAACAAATGATACATATATAAATGACTTCATGAAAAAGTTAAATTCTGAATCCTTAAGTGTTAACATTCACACTGAAAGCCTGATGCTAAATAAACACACACCTTTATCTCAAGGAATATCCATCCATTGAAAATTAGCCAACACTCATATATCAAAATGTGAATATCAAAGCCGGAGTGAAGTACTTATGACCAGGGATCCGGGTTTTCCATTTCCCGTGGGAAAACGGAGAAAACCATGGATTTCCCACTTTATCAGAGAAAACATGAATTTCTTCTTTTAGCAGAGAAGACCACGGATCTCCCACTTTTGCAAAGAGCTCTGCAAGCTGGTTGAGCTCCAGTCTGCAAGAGCTGTTTGCAAACAGGGTGGGAAACCCCCAGCCCTGCCTGGAAGGGAAAGGGAGGGGAATGGGCAGGGCCTGAGGTTCTCATTCAGCCACAGGTTGGGGATCAGCTCAGCCTCACTCTTGGCTCCTGGAGCGTGTGAGGTACGTGAGGCTTGCAGAAGGCTGGGGGACCCTCTGGCTGGGCTGTGGGGTCACAGGTAATGACTGGGGGGCACCAGAAGGGCTGGGGGGGAGCCAGGAGCTGGCTGCAGCCCTGCCCGAGCAGGCGGCAGCAGTGCAGAAGCCAGCTCCATGCTGCTTCTGCTGCAGCTGCCTGCTGTTGGGGGAAGGGAGCTTCAGACTTGGGTCTCTGGCCCCATAGCCCTGATAGCTGGGGTCCCCCTCCAGCAGGGCTGGGGGGCAAGGGCTGTGGTTGGGGGCAAGAGCAATGAGTAGGGTGGGGGACCTGTTGTGGGGGCAGTGAAGGGCACCAGCAGGGCTGGGGAAGGCTTTGGTGGTGAGTGAGGGTACCAGCAGGGCTGGGGAAGGCTTTGGTGGTGAGTGAGGGTACCAGCAGGGCTGGGGGAGGCTTTGGGGGGGGTGAGGGGCACCAACAGGGCTCGGGATCAGCTGCGGGGGGCTTTAAATTTTAATATCACATTTTGGGGGGTTTATCAGAGAATTTGCGATTTTTTGTCAGAGAAAACCAGGATCCCTGTTTGTTACCAACTGACAGGCCTTTTTTTAATGTCTACCTTTAAACATTCTAGCCATTGAAAAACAACTTGCAAACAGAGAAAATGTTGAATTCATTCAACCAATTATTCGCTACAAGTTACTGGCTTTACAGCAGGGCATGGTCTTCACGTAAGAATATAAGTACTTTTGGTAAGAAGCCTTTTAACTGCCCTGTACTGATTTTTCACAAGGGGGAAAGTATAGATTGTAACTAAAGCATGTTTAGAAAAATTAGGACGCACCAGATTGATATTTTTCACTCACTTGGGGTGACTTTGACTTGCCAACTGAGAGGCTGATCCTGCAAAAGTTTGTGCATCTGGTTAATCATATTAGTATAGTAATCCCATTAAAACCAGTTGGAGCCACTTCTGTTAGTAAAGTTAATCATGTGTCAAGAGCTTGTGGGATTGATGCCTGAATTCCTGTTCATTGTGTGAACAATATCAGAATGTGGCCCAAAAGGGACAGTCATTAATGGGCTTCAGGCTAACCTCCTGGCTTATAGACTTTACTACTCATATTGCCTGGTGCAGAGTGTGTTCAAGAACTGCACGTTGTTCTGTAGAAACCACTAGACCAAAGGCCACTGCAGCACAAAGCTTTTAAATAAGAGTATGTGAAATCAGTCTACAAGAGATACAACAGGGAAAGCACAGTTGTCTGGCAACCAAACCATCTGAAAACTGCAGAACAAGATGGATTCTCTTGCTAAAGGAACTTGTACACATGACAGGGTTTTAGTCTTCAGAGTTTTATTTTATGTACCCTAAATTAAAACAGTGGGTTTTTAATTGAAACCCACCATTTCAATTGTTCCATCACGTTATGGCAAGGGACCTTTTTCTTTTTTGTCAGAGCCAGCCCATGGCTACAGGGAGCCCTGGTCTTTCCCTCCATGGTGGCAGTGCCCCCCAGGGCCACCTAGGCAGGCTGGTAGTGATCCAGCTGCTGCTCCTGCTTGGAGGCAGCACCTGATCTGATCCAACTGTTCTCCAAGCCTTCCTGGGGAGCAGCACCTGGCAGGCTTCCAGTCGGTGCACTTGGGGAGCAGTTGAATCAGGCTGGGTGCTGCCTCTGAGCTGGGGCAACACCCAGCCCACTAGCACCCCAGCCTGCCAGCCCCAGGGTGGTGCTGTTACTACAGAGGGAAGGACTGGGGCTCTCTGTAGCTCAGGGGCTACTCAGCCCACTGGAAGCTTACCCCTGGCTACAGGAGAGATGGGCAGGCTCCACCAAAAAAAGAAAAGGACTGGGCCCCTGGCCACTTCTTCCTTCAGCAGGCACCTGCTGAAGGCACAAGTGGTGAGGGGCCTGATCTATTTTTTCTTCAGAGCCTGCCAGCCTCTTCCTCAGCTGGGGGGGTGAGCTGACAAGTTACAAGTTGTAATGTAGTAAATTAAATTACATCTGTATGTAGTTTAGTTTAATATAATCATAGAATTGTAGAACCAGAAGGGACCTGTAAGATCATCAAGTCCAGTCCCCTGCCTTGAGCAGGAAGATATTGGGCTCAGACAGGATCAACAAGGTGCCTGTCCAGCCTCCTCTTGAACACCACTAAGGATGGTGACTGCACCACCTTTGCTGGGAGTGTGCTCCAGATTCTGCAGACTGTTACACAGAAGAATTTCTTCCTTATATTTAGCCTAAATTTATCCTCTACAAGCTTATACCCATTGGTCCTTGTCCTTACTTGAGGTGCCTTTCTGAAGAGTTGCTCACCTAGATCTTACTGTTCACCCCTGATGTACATGTAGGTGGCTAGCAAGTCACCTCTCAGCCTTCTTTTACTCAGACTCAACAGGCTCAATTCCCGGAGTCTGTCCTCATAGGGCCTATCCTCCATGCCCTTGACCATGCAGGTGGCCCTTCTTTGTACCCTCTCAAACTTATCCATGTCCTTCTTGAAGTGCGGTGCCCAGAACTGGACACAGTACTCCACCTAAGGCCTCACCAGTGCTGAATAGAGAGGGAGGAGCACTATCCTGGATCTACTGGCCACACACCAGCTGATGCATGCCAGAGTCTTATTTGCTTTCCTGGTGACCTCACTGCAACAATGCAAACTATCTAAAACCCCCAGAACTGGTGTACACGTTATGTGTGATGCCATTATGCCACACAAACGGTATTTTCATCACGTATACATTGTGATGGCTGTCATGTGTAAAAGTGGTAGCATAGAATGCAACCTATTAAAACGGTGAGTTTTTAATTGAAATGGTGGGTTTTATTTTTCCATCACTGTATATATATTATATATATTATTGTTCTGGTGGCCTCAGGTGCCTCCTGAAGGCAGAGACATTGAGGGGCCCAATCCTTGGTTTGTTTGGTTTTTTTGGTGGAGCCTGCCCACCTCTACTGTGGCTGGAGGTGATGGTGGGGGGCATTAATCTGTGCCATTTATCTGCCATCTTACCCTCCGGCCATGGGAGAGATGTGCAGTCTCTACAGAAAAAAAGAATCAGACCTCTCACTTCTTCAGCAGGCTCCTGCCACTGGCAGAATGCCTGGGGCCACCCAGGAATGGGCTGGCTTGCCCCTGATGCAGAGCAGGGAGATGGCAGGAGGGCAACTGGGTGTGCAGCTGGAGAAGGCGGCAGAAATGGTGCATGGGATGAGGGGCCACCCTGGTGGGCTGCTAGCTTTCCCAAGCCCACCCAGGCTTCCAGTGCCTCATGCACCATCCTCCCCACTTTCTCTAGCCACCAGCACACCCAGCTACCCTCCTGCTGCCTCCTGCACTGCCCCAGGGGCAAGCCAGTGCATTCCAGGAAAGGTCCAGGTGTCCTGCTGGCCACAGGAGCCTGCGGAAAGCAGAAGCGGCAAAGGGCCCAATACTGTTTTTCTGCAGAGCCTGTCTGCCTCTCCCACAGCTGGGGGTGACTAATTTAGCAGTGCTATACTTGGTTTAACGTGCAATGCATGTGCTTTGTGGCACCACAAATAGGTTTGTGATGGCACAAACCACATGCGCCTACACATCTGGATCTGGCCTTCGAGAGCAAGAAGTCTCCTTGCCTTTTCCTGAGCTATGAGATAGCACAGGCAGTACAGTAATAAGTCATATAAAGTAGAACTTAGAGTGGACACTACTTTACATGTGCCAGCTCAAAGGGATTGAGACACATCCCTGACCTCTCTGGGCTATGGTACACCAGCTCTTTCAATTGGAGGGTGCCATTCCTAATTTCCTCTTAAGAACAAAGGAGATACGATGCTGGCTGCATGAGAGTAAGCCAGTCAAGACTTCTGCCTTTCTCCCCCATTCCCTATTGTACCTGTATACCACAGGTCTGGGTTGTGCTCATCTATTAATAAAACCTGCATCTTTTCCTAGTATAATTTGCTCTTGTTGAAAATAATTGAAACAAAAATAAAAGGAAATTACTAGATGTATATAATGAAGTAATTTATTATGATTGATTGTGTGGCACATCTTATTATACATTTTAACAACTTTGGTAATTACAAGAACAAAGCTAAGTCATCCCTAGCCAGGCAGAAGCACGTATAATATGAAACATAAAAATAGTTACAATTGTAGCAGCTGGTAGTCTCCAATTTTCTAAATACACATTGGAAATTGTATTAGCCAAGATAAGAGAAAGGAAAATCTCTTTTGTTTTTAAAATGGCAGAAACATAATCAGATTTATGAGACCAAATGGTTTCAGTAGAAGAAACACTGTGCAATACGTGAGGAGAGAAAGGAAAAAACAGTTTTATTAACTGTACCTCATAACTCAGTAAGCAGCAGAAAAGCCACAGGGACTGTATTCTTTGCTGTGAATCTGATTATTATTATTTTTATTAACACTTCAATTTGAATTTAGATCTCTAAGGTTATATACCTACACTTGGGAGATCTAAAATGAAGCTAGGGTTTAACCAAGTCTCATAACAGCTAGTTCTGCTTTCACTAACACTGGCAAGAGGAGTTCTACATCCCATGTTTGAATGTAAAAATGAGATATTAATTGTATACCAAACATCTTTCCTCCATTGCTTTTCTGGATAGCCAAACTGTTCTTTTCCTTACCTGTTGTTTTTTTTTTAATCCTTTCTTGTTACTCTATGTCAGAGAAGAAAATAAATAATTCCTATACAAAAAGTGAAAAGGTTGTATCTCACAAGAGAAAACACACTTTTGATGTATACTGCTGAATTTCAGATTCTTGCTAGAACTTGCAAGGCTAATAAATCTTAATGTCACTAGAGAGTCAGTCTGGAAATAATACTGACACTAAATATGTTTTATGTGTAGCCTATGTTTAGCATAGGCTAAATGGCCCTAAGTAATGATTATGCCAAGCCAAATATGACGTAGATTATTAAGGATTGTCTGGTATTCAGAGCGCTCCCTTTGATGTAAACATGCAACATAGCTTGTTACAATATATAAGGCCAAACACATGCAGCCTCATTTTGTTAAGTATAATTTGTGCCCTCAGTAATTGAACCTTCATTTTTGCTTCTAGCTACTGAACTGAGAGTTTAAATCACAATGCTAAGTTCTGTCTCTCCAATCAAATCATTTCATTCAGTACTGCCAATTTACCTTACTTGTACTTTGTTACTTGGCCTTCCCATGACTTTGAATCCATTAACACTGATGACTACTTGTCTGCTGTTAGCCCTCTCCTTCTTACCTCTCTTCTCCCTTTTCTCCATTTAGATGGTTGTTGGTACTGTAACAGGGGGGCATCTCGCAGCTGGTCCAATCCTTGGCCTGACTACCTGTCTAGGGCAGTCTGCCCACCTGCCTTGCCACACTGTTGAAGTTGGGTGAGTAGGAAGGGCCAGGAGGGAGACTCCTGCTAGGCACGCACTAAGCCATAAACAATCAGCAACTCCTACGATGATGTCAACATGGAGTGCTGCCAGGGCCCCTGCCTGGGGGGCGCAGCCTACCCTGGGCTTGTCTGAGGTCTCCACCCAGACAGAGCCCATGGGAGGGCTGGTGTCCCCCCACCCCTTGGACTGTGGGAGTTGCCCAGCAATGCCAGGGGGGGCAGGGATTCGGGACCCCCACACTTGTCCTGCAGGCACCTGCCTTAGAGCCCTGGAGGTGCAGGCCAGGGAGCTCCAGGAGGAGGTTAGTAGGCTGAGGGGAATCAGGGAGGTGGAGGATGAAACTGACAGCTATTTCCTTTCCCTGCAGGGCCACACACCCAAGGAAGAAGCACCTCGGGAAGTGCCCTCCCCTGCAGAGTGGCAGACACTCACCTCCAGAACCAGGGCTGCTTGTAACACAGCAGTACCAGTTCCTCCAGTCCAGCTGGAGAACAGGTACGAGGCCCTGGCAACTCTGGAGGAGAAGGAAGGAGAGGAGGCAACCGGAGAGGAGGCAACTCCACATTCTCCACGATCCAAGCAGGCCAAACGAGCCAAGCAGTCCCAGAGGAAAAAGCGTCAAGTGATCATCATAGGCGACTCAATCCTGAGAGGTACAGAAAGCCCCATCTGTTGGCAGGACCCCTCGACACGCAAGGTCTACTGCCTACCTGGAGCAAAGATTCAGGACGTGAAGGGGATGATACAGGCCGTGATCCAGCCCACCGATTACTACTCCATGGTTCTAGTCCATGCGGGTACCAATGATGCGGCCAGGAGAAGCCCTAATCACCTGATGGTGGACTACCACGCTCTGGGGGGCGTGCTGAAGGAGATAGGCGCACAGGTGGTTTTCTCTTCTGTCTTACCAGTGCAGGACCTCCATCTAACCCAGGAGGTGCACAGGAGGAGACGCCTTGTTGGACCTTGTGCTGGCCACCGGCAATGACCTGGTGAGGGGGCTGCAAGTGCTCAACCACCTGGGTGACAGCGATCATCGCCTGCTGGAATTCACCATCCAGCGCAAGGTGGCAAAGGCCTACACCAAGGCAGCAACCCTAGATTTAAGGAGGGTGGACTTCAATGAGCTAAGGAGAATAGTCAAGAAAGCACTGAGGTCCCAGAGGGGAGGATAGCCAGGTGTCCAAGGAGAAGATCCTCCAAGCCCAACGGGAGGCAATCCCAACGTGGATCAAAGCGGGCAGGAGGATGCAAAAGCCCCCATGGAAAAGCATCCAGGAATGTCTCCTAGCTAAAAGGGAGGTGTACACCCAATGGAAAGGAGGGGCCATCACCAGGGAGGATTATATTGCGGTTGCTCGGGGATGCAGGGGGGCAGTCAGGAAGGCCAAGGCGGAGATGGAACTGTGACTAGCTTCCCGGATCAAGGACAACAAGAAGTCCTTTTTTAAATACATAGGGGGCAAAAAGAAGGTTCCGGGTAACATAAGGCCCCTGCAGGACACACTAGGAAATTTGGTCGTCACACCAGACGAAAAAGCTAACATATTTAACCATTTCTTTGCCTCCATTTTCCTGAACAGGGACCACAACAGCCACCCCCCGGGCCCTCCTTAGACCCAAGGGGAGGAGCACCTAGGCCAAGGGTTAGTGAGGAACTAGTCAGGGAACTTCTGGAGGGACTGGATGTATTCAAATCAGCTGGTCTGGACAATCTCCACCCTAAAGTACTGAGGGAATTAGCTGAGGTCAT
>NW_017729022.1:164636060-164641072 GCF_001723915.1 Gavialis gangeticus | reverse complement strand
CTAGTGGCCTGTTACAAACTAGTCAGAGGGGACCAGCAGGCACTGGGGGAGTCCCTGTTCCCCTGAGCACTACCAGGAGTGACTAGGAATAACGGTCACAAGCTGGCAGAGGGTAGATTTAAGCTAGATATCAGGAGGCGCTACTCCACGGTCAGGGTGGCTAGGATCTGGAACCAACTTCCAAGAGAAGTGGTGCTGGCTCCTACCCTGGGAGTCTTTAAGAGGAGGCTAGATGAACACCTTGCTGGGGTCATTTGACCCCAGTACTCTTTCCTTCCATGGCAGGGGGTTGGACTTGATGATCTGCTCAGGTCCTTTCTGACCCTACAAACCATGAAACTATGAAACTCTAAAGTAGTTGTTTCTAAGGTGGGAGGCTGCCCACTTACTGCCTGATGCCAAGGGCATAATACAAAGCTCCGTATTGCCCCTACACCATGTCCTATGCCTCACAGATGACATCACTATGTGGATCTGGCCCCACAATGGACTTCACTCTATGGCTGCCTGACATTCAGACTCCACCAGGATCCCTGCTCCTCAGGCAATCTACTCTGCTCTCATTCATGGCCACATTCCCTAAGCCCTTTTCCCTTGTGGCTGTCACCCCCTCTGGGAGCTTTGGCATCATAGGTCCTAGCCTCACCTCTAGGCCAGTCGGAACTCTAGGTCCTTAGCTCTGGCTGTCCCTTGCAGTGGGTGTCCTTATCCTTTCACTGATCTGGTCCTGGCCCCAGCATGGGCCATCCAAAGTTACTGAGATGCTTGCCCTCACACTCCCATACAGGTCCGCCTTCTCAGGCCCTTCCAAACACAGCTCACTTTCTACTTAAGCCAGCCTATGCACAGTCCCTCAGGTCCCCCCCTACAGACCCTAATCTACACGGCCCATGCACAATCCTTCAGCCCCCCCCCATATAGACTCTACTCAGCATAGCCTACTCACTCTCACGTGTCCCCTCACTGGTGCCACTGCACCGCCCCGTCACTGGGGCTACTAAGCCTTATGCCCCTTGGGCCTCAGGCATGCCTGAACTCCTTGCCTGACCCCTCTATGGGTTAACCCATTAGTTCTTGGGGGCTGAGGTTATACAACACCCCATGCTCACCTTTCATTAGGGAGGCACCGGTGTGGAATTTCCTGGGGACCACCCCACCACACCACAGGCAGCCTCAGGAAACCTAGCAGGGTGTAGTTTTAGGTCATTCCCCAGGATCAGGAACTTCCTTCATCCCCAAAGTTCCTACCCTTGACCACCAGGTATTCTAGGAGCAGCAGATCTCTGGCTAGGCAATGTTATCTCTCTGGCTCCCTGCAGCAACTGCCAGCTCAGCTCTGAGGGCCTATGTTTATACCAAAGCTGCCCAGCCCCATCCTCCAATCCAGGAGCCCTCTTGCACTCGTGTGACCACCTTGTTAGGCTGCATCACACCTGCTGGCTACTCCACAGCCTGCTCAAGCTTCTTAAAGTGGTAGGCCCCAAAGGTGCCCTGCCACAGTACTTTCTACTCTTCACCTCCTTTTTTTGCTTTCTGCCTCTGTTCCATCCTACTAACCTCCAGCCCTAGCTTATCACCAAAATCCTCTTGCTTTGTTCTTGGTCTCACATATAGGAGCATATCTAGTATGACCCAGCTGATTTTACCCTGTAAACATGTTCCCTCTTTCAGTTTTGTCAAGGGACAGAAGCTTCTGTCAAATTCTAGCTAAACTACTGTACTTCTCAGGTCAGATGAACTATGAGTATGAAATTTATCTAAGTTGGAAGAGTCTGGAGCTCAGTCCCAGCTACCTTTTCACTACGTTTTACGAACGCCCTAGGCCTTGCCATTGTCTTATCTCTCCCTGTCTCTCTGCTTGGGATCTCTCAATGTCTTCCAAGAATAAATTGGCAAAACATTATATGACCTTCCATGTTCATTCTTATCCCCTCTGCCTTTGTCAAACTGTTTTCTCACAAAATAGAAACATAAATTAGTTTCTCCCATCTTTAAAAAAATACACCCTTTATTTCCCTTGCCTCTCTAGCTACTATCCAATCTTTTTTCCCCCATCCCACCTTTAACATTTCACGAGTTTCTTGCTGCCAAATCAGCCCTAGGCTGTTTCAATCAAGCTTCTGCTCCTTGCACTCCACTGAAATTGCTTTCATGATAATAATCTCTTCTTACCCAAAGCTCAGAACCAGCACTCTGCCTTCATTTTCCTTTACCTGTTAGCTACTTCCAGCACACTTGACCACACTCTTTTTCTTCTCTTCTCTTGGCTTCCATGACTCTTTCTTATCCTGATAGTCCTCTTACCTCTCTAAGCATTGCCTCAAGTTATCCTTAAAAAGACACTCTTGCCTCTCCCCTCAGTTTTCTGGAGTTGCTGGACTCTGTCCTTGCTTGCCTTTTCTTCCTTTACATCTCATCTTTGGGTAATCTCATCTGCAAATACAATTACAATGTCTAGGCTAATAAATCACAGATCTTCTTCTATAACATTCTACCCTAGACTTTTCCTCTTCTATCTCAAGTAAAGTCTTAGTTTCTCTTTGATGCAGCAGCAGCAACAGCAACTGTGGGGCTTGCAGCAGGTCAGTGGGGAGAACACTGCCACTCGTGCAAGCCTTGTGAGGTCTGGGGCTATTAGTGGGGGTAGCATGGAGAACATGGCCTGGTTAGAATGAGCCAATTAGAATGAGCCTGGTTAGAATGAGCCAGTTATAACACATTTTTTATGGAATAACTTCACATCTTATTGCTTGTTTTATCACACTATTAATTAGGTAAACATGTAGCTGGGTCACTACTTAAGGCATGATTATTCCCCTCTATTTGGCACTGGTGAGGACACATCTGGAATACTGTTTCCAGTTTTGGGCCCCCCACTGCAGAAAGAATGGAGATAAATTGAAGAAAGTCCAGTGGAAGGCAACAAAAATGGTTAGGGGGATGAGGCACATGACTTATGAGGAGAGCCTGAGTGAACGGGACTTATTTCGTCTGGAGGAGAGATGACTGGGGGTGGGATTTAATAGCACCCTTCAACTACCTGAAGGGTGGTTGAAAAGAGGAAGAAGCTAGACTGTTCTCAGTGGTGGCAGATGACAGAACAAGTTGCAGCAGGGGAAGTTTAAGTTAGATACCAGGAAAAACTCTCTCACTAGGAAGGTAGTAAAGCATTGGAGCAAGTTACTCAGAGAGTTTGTAGAATCTCCATCCTTGGAGGTTTTTAAGACTCAGCTAGACAAAGCTTTGGCTGGAATGATCTAGTTAAGGATGGTCCTGTTTCAAGCACAGGGTTAAACTAGATGACCCTCCCCCCAACCCCAAGGTCCCTCCAACCCTAATTTCTATAATTCTATGCCTAGTTAGCACATTAGGCTCAATATAACTAAAACAGAGCTGTCTTTCCCCACAAGTTCCTCCTATTTACTCCTTTTAGTTACAGAAGACAATATCAGCAACGTGACAGTTAAAAGAGCCCATAACCCGGTTCTCTTCTTCAATTTTAACCATCCTCCATATCCTCAAATGTAGGCCATGTCTAAGTTTTACAGATTCTTTGTTTATATAATAGAAAGAGACCACCCTTCCAAACCACATTTACAATTAAAAGTCTCATCCAGGTTTTCATCTCAGGCTTGGATTTTTGCAACAACCTTTTCTCTGACTCTACAAAGGTGGTCCTGACCCATTCATATCCATCCAGACTGTTGCTGCAATGATCATCTGCCTAGTCCACCACTATGACCATTTTGTTCTTCTCTTTGCATCTAACCAGGTCACTTTTCTCCACCACAAATTGATTGAATTCAATTTCAAATCTCTTCACAGCCAGTCCCCATCTTACTAGACATCTCTTATTGAGAGGTTTGACTGTGAAGGGGTGAGAGAAGCCTCTTATGAGATCCCAGTGAGAACAGGAGGAGACTCACCTGCACCACCAAAGCCAGCTGTAATGACAGGTCTACAGCAGCTGCAGGATCCCCATTTTACCAGTTACTGCTCCTTCTGGGTTGGTCCTCCTCGCAACTGCATTAGTACTTCCAGCCCACTGACTTCATCAGAAGGGGAAGAAGATGAGTGGAGAAGGCAGTGCACTGAGTCGGGTGTTGGGACTCTAGAACCAGTGCCCCAGGAGATAAGGAATGGACTGATCCTCAGCCTGGGAGCTCGGAGGAGCTCTGGTAACCAGAGACACCACATCTGAACTTGCCATGCCCAGAAGCTGTAGGAAAGACACAGCACAAAGCCACAGTGGTGGGAAAAGAAAATGAGCCAAAGAGGCAGCTGTGCACGAAAAGCAAGTTTTGTTTTCCATTTCAGTTTACTTTCTTTTTATTTTAAGAACTCTGTTGGGTAGGTGGTCCCTGAATGGAAGGGAACACTCTCTGAGAAGCATAGAACCGCTGTTTAAGGACTGAGTCAAATAAAACATGGACTGGGAAGAGGACCCGCCTCATTTTTTGGGGGTACTCTTCCCAGCTGATCTGGCAGGGGAGCCAGGGACTGAGTCAGTTAAGGTCTAGGGCCAACATAAAGCACCCAAGTTTCTTGGTGGAACTTACCAGAAGGTTTCCCTTGGTCTTTTTCTGTTCCTATACCTGACTGGGCCCAGCCTTGCGTGAATAGCCCTACAACCCTGAGGGAAGAATTAATTTCTTGGTGGAGGTCACCATCTCCAGCCATGCAGGTCCTTACAGCCAGGAGACTTGCCTGAGCTTCAGCTCCACTGGTTTGCTTTTGTTCTTCATGTTTTGATTTCCATTTACCAATCCCTGGCCAACCAATGTTGGTGCCAGGGTAGATAGGTAAATCCATGGATCAGGCAGATGTGGATCAGAAGTATGCTGGCAGATGCTCGTGGGAGTTAATGAATGCCTTACCAGCTGGATGGTGTATGGATGGGGTGTAAGGGGAGGTAGAAGGCCCAAGGAAGAACCAGACTGCATGTATCCAGGTTGACCATCCAGCAGAGTGACTACCTCCTGACCAATAAATATTCAACACCAATACGTGGC
>NW_017729022.1:164627133-164631060 GCF_001723915.1 Gavialis gangeticus | reverse complement strand
TGGCAGATGCTCGTGGGAGTTAATGAATGCCTTACCAGCTGGATGGTGTATGGATGGGGTGTAAGGGGAGGTAGAAGGCCCAAGGAAGAACCAGACTGCATGTATCCAGGTTGACCATCCAGCAGAGTGACTACCTCCTGACCAATAAATATTCAACACCAAGACGTGGCAGTTGAGAATCGGGTCACCTTTGCTGAGTGGCTGAACTAGGTGAGTTTCATTTCCCCACAGCACAGTCTCACCAAGCACAGGGCCACCAGGGCCCTTGGCCCTATCCTGTGCTAAGGTGACATTGACACATGATAACCACCACCATCACCAACTTATTAAATTTTCTCCCATGCTGCCCTTCTACAAAGCTACTCTGTAATCCTTTTAAATCCCTCTTTAAGTTTCCCTTTTGCTTTCATGCCTACTAAATCTTGACAAGGGGAGGCTTTTGCTGTGCGGAGACAACTGCCAGTCATACTAAATGGTAATGCCATATTATTTCCTTGTGCTGTCCTCCTTACCTTCAGTCTGTTGTCTTACACTTAAAGTATGTTCAGATGTTACATTTAGATTGACTTAACTATGGCTGGATCAATCTAAATGCCCATTTATGCAGATGTTCTGGGGATTTAAAATTGGGCCAAAAATGACAGGTCCAATCTAAGTTAGTTTACCTAAGTAGATGAGCTAGCATAGGTTGGGAATGAGTTAATCTAATCCAGTGAATGTCTGCATGGGTTTGGAGCACGGTCCCATGGCTGGTAAAGCCTAATTGCTCAGGCTATGCTCTTCTTACCCTTTGACCAGGGTATTTTTAATTCCTCAACTCCTATAACCCTGGATGAATAACCCACCCCCTCAGACACACCAACCACCCCCCATGGACTCACCATCCCCCACCTGACCCCATCCACCTCTCCCCCACATCCCATTACTTATACCAGGTTCTCTGTGTGCTACCCATCACCAGTGAACACCTATACATGTTGCTTCTGGTTTACAATCATCCAGCTTAAAGTTATCTACATGATCACAGATTGAGTGTGGCAAACATGTGTATGCCCCCTTAGATCATCAGCAATTTGGAGTAGGGTTGAGCTTTTTGTTCTGTCCTTGTACAGCTCCTACCACAGTGATTCCTTGGTCCATAACTAGGACTTATATGTACTATGGTAATACAACATAAAAATGAAGAATTGCAGTTGCTTAAGACCAGTCTTTTCAGTAGAGAAGGAAAAGAAAAAAAGATTACCAAATATAAGCCACAAAAAACAAGAAGCCTAAGGTTTTGTCAATTGTGATTTCCATAATTTCCTAAGGATTCTGTCCCAGACTACAGAAGGCAACTTCAATGACCTAGATATATATATTTACATCTTGAGTTGCTAAACCACTGTCCTTTTAAAGGCATTCCCTATATTCCACCTGAACCTTGATATATGAGGATTTGGCTGACTCTGAGCTCAAGATGAGAGATTGTCAATTTATGACAATAAGTGACACTGGTACAATGGAAATGATTTCCTAGACTTTTGATTTACAGTTCAATTTTTCAAAAAGGCTTGAAGATTTATATAGGTAACAAAATTACAGTGATAACTGTTATTGCTGATTAAAAACTTGGGAAGAAATGGAATATCATGCTTCAGAGCAGCAGTCAATCTCTATTTGTTAAAGATCAGAATAAGACCTACTGGGATGCCCAGTAGGTCTTATTACTTTTTAGGTCATAAGTTATCCCATAACTCTCTAGGGTTCTTACATCTTCCTCTGAAGCCCTGTTGGATACTGGATAATGGACTTGACCATGAGTCTGATTCTTCTGTTTTTACATTTATGCAAAAAGCGGAAGAATAAGTTTTGCTGGAGGCCAGGATCCATCAGGCTTCACTCTCTACATCTTTCTTATGAATATTGATTAATGTCATTAACTAATATTTCTATATTATACATTTCATAAAATATTTCTGTTTGGATAACAATTATAATTTCTTTTGAATTATAAGTTGAAGCATCCACTAGGCTGCATCACATTCTTTACATTTATCTGATTAGGAAAATGTAGATTGTATTATTTGATGCTTGGATCCAGAGGTGACATTATGAAGTATAAAATATAACAACAACAAAGCAACTGTGCCATTGCATATTATTCATGGCATTCATATGGGTTAATAGATTAATTTGTTCTAGCAGTAATTCTGCCATGTTAGTTAATGTGATGACTCATCTGAGGAACCTGTTGGGGATTTTATATAATGTTTCTACCATTTTTGTTTTCAATATGTTACATATGTTTTACCCAGACACAGAACCTTTTGACTTCATATGGCACATAACCTTATTTACTCAAAGCCTCAGAAGGATTGTGGTATATTACTATTTACTTTGATCTCTTGTCCTGGTGGGATTTTTGATATTATTATTCTTGGTGATTTCTATCAAAATCATTACTGGCCTACTTAATATACCATTTTGATGTACAACAAGTGAAAACTAGTTCAATTTACTTTATGCTTCCTGGAACATGCTTAGTAAATTTTCTAAGCTCCAAGAGGCATCCTGCTGAATAACTACAGATAGTCAGTAGGATTAGTTTTGGTTAAGATATAGATTTATGCATCTACCACTTCCAAAATACATTTTTTGAATCAGTGTATTTACACTTAACTTTGCAAGCAAAATCTGCTGAAAGATTATTTCAGCAGATTGGGAGGCAAGGATATCCTTCATGTGCTGATGCTTCCTTAGGCAGATCTCCCAAATAAGTTATTCTAAGTATGTGCACTTTATAACTTATTTACATGAAAGAGCAGCTGGGTGGGTGCAAAAAAGAAGAGAGAGAGAGGTCAAAGATTAGAAAGGACAATGTAATAATGTACACCAACTCAAAGTGGGTTAAACCAAAAATGCTTTGACTGGTGCCACTAGTCCTCAGGTCTAGGGAAAGACATTAAAAAAGCCTAAGCCTGAATTGATTCAATCTTTGCAGGTTAGTCTAACCTGCCTAGGTTGAACTGATTTGCAAGTGCACAGACATTCCCTTTGAACTGAAGAAGTGCAGGCATATGCTTGTAGTGGCTCAGGCTAGAAGCCAGGGGGAGCTCGAGCAGGCCTCTCTTCCCTTCCACAGTCCTGAGCTGAGGGGGATGTGACCAGGCCCCAGCAGGATGCTCTGATTAGGAGGGTTGTAAAACCCTACCCTGCCTGCACCATTCCAGGCTTTTCCCTGCTCACTGCTCAGATTGTGGGAGTGTTATCAGCCCCCAGCCCCCAGCTAGTACTCTGAGGCAAAAGGGGTGTGTGCAGTGAAGGAATGGAAGGACATTAGCATCTGACCTGTTGATTAGCTCCAAAAAGCCTTAAGTGGACACTGCTCTGTCTGCCTTTGTCCTGTCTGCCTTCGTCCTATCCCAGTGAAATTGGAGACCATTGGTGATGTGTAGCCACTGCTGCTCCCCTCAGTATTAGGAGGCACCAGTCACCCATGTTGGAGACACACACACACAAAGACACGTCTCAGGATTAGCTAGCATACCACATGCCTAGGGTCCATGGGGCTGGGGTTCATGCTGTGGGAGATGGGAAGGAGGAAGTGGGGGATATCCCTGCTTGAGTAGCAAGCAGCAAAGTGGGGGAGCAAGGGGAAGCCAAGCAGACCCTGCTGTGCCTGCAGTCTTCACAGGAGCTCTAGCTAGGGAGCAGAGGGGCAAGGCCAGCACTGTTCTCTGGAGCAGAGAACACAGCCCAGCACACCCCAGTGCTGCAAAGCATCTGGAATTCTGGGGGACTCTTGTTTAACTTAAACCAGGAAGGGGTCTAGGACAGACATTGCATAAACTGGTTTGACACAAATCAGTTAAGTCTGATAGATACTACACATTCACTTTATCTTTAACCAGTTTCAGCCATTTTCAAACTACTTTATGTGCACTG
>NW_017729022.1:164620412-164622133 GCF_001723915.1 Gavialis gangeticus | reverse complement strand
GCAAAGCATCTGGAATTCTGGGGGACTCTTGTTTAACTTAAACCAGGAAGGGGTCTAGGACAGACATTGCATAAACTGGTTTGACACAAATCAGTTAAGTCTGATAGATACTACACATTCACTTTATCTTTAACCAGTTTCAGCCATTTTCAAACTACTTTATGTGGACTGAAATTATGATGTTCTGTTACAGGTTTAAACCAGTTTCTGATTACTTACACTGGTTTATGTGTAATGTCTGTCCCTAGCCTAAAGGCTCTATCTGTTAATGGAGAATCTAGTTTTCAGTTCCCTTTTAAGTTTATGCACCAGAATTTATAATCGGTATATACCCTTTTGTATTCTCACAAGACATCGGCCTAATTCTGCCCCTGCTAAAGTTAATGAGAATGTTACCAATAGCTACAGATTTTGATCAATATTGGGATTTTTCTGTTTTGTTTTTTAAATTCTTCCTTTAATTCAGCAGTATCAAACATCCAGCCTGTGAGAATTTGAGGGCTTGACCCTACACAGAATCCAGGGCTCTGGTGAACATAGCCATCAGTAAAACATCCCTCATTTACCCTGCATCCACCATACCTGACAGTGCTTGTGGCCCCCTGCTACAGCAAGCACCCACCTAGTCCATGGCTGTTTGCCCCACTACTGCCATATTAGCTGCCACAATGGATCCAGCCCCAGGTCATATTCAGCCTATAAAGAGCTCCGAGGTCCAGTTCTAGCCTGGGGCACAAGGTGAGTTTGATACCCTTGCCTTAAATCAATCTCCTTTTACCATTTGCTTCTCAGTTCCTTGTAATTATGTGCAGTCCCATGCAATATGGAGTAGTCAGTCAAAAATGACAATTTGGAACTAACAGGGGAGAAAACCTAGTATCCAATAACACAGGAATGAAAATTCACACTCAACTAAATTCAGTACAAAGGCTCCTAGCGTTTACAACTGCTTATGTTCCAAGGCAACAATTGCCAAGAATATTGCTTACCCTTTACCAGCTAATTCACTTGGATGCAGACTTCCCATTTTCCAGCTGTAATACCTGTCTCCAAATATAAAACAGAACTCTCTAAATTTCCAGCTCATGACAGTTATTTTTAACAATATTTAGCAAACAAAAATCTTTCTACAGACAAAATATAGGTAAGACAGATTCCAGGACTTCTTAACCCACTTCTGATTTTCTTCGGGTATGTCTACACATGCATTAATGTGCCTTTTCTAAGACGCATTAAATTTTGTACCTCCAACATGAGATACTAAATTAATATGCATTTGGCTGCGCTAATGCACAGTAGAGCATTTGCATGCTTTTTAGTGACAATGCACAGTAGACAATTTTACTGAGTGTTAGCGTAATGGCACTTTTTTATGTGACACTTTAATGCGCAGTAGAATAGTATACCGTGCATTAAAGCACATGTGTAGATGTGCCCTTTTACTGGCTATTTAATACTTTTAGTTCCAGCAGCTTCTTGACCCATGGAGAGCTCCTCAGGTCAGATGACATGGCTCTATGAACTGGATCTGGCCTGAGGGTCAAAGCATCATTGTTTTAAATCATTAGCAAATGGTACCTTAACATGGAACAATGCCATTGGTTTTAGATTTCACTATCTCTATTCCTCAAGTCTCTCTAAATTAGCATATAAATCATCTTTAGCACCACTGAACCAAACACTTAGCCTTATATATTTGTAGGATACAATCCCCTATTTCA
>NW_017729022.1:164614754-164615412 GCF_001723915.1 Gavialis gangeticus | reverse complement strand
ATGAAGCGTATTTCATCTGCCTCCTAGGTATTAGGTACAGAAACTCATGGACTCAATATACACAGTGGAGTTCTGGCACACTGCAACCTGCTGGACATCTGACACCCCAGGCACCGCTGCACGTTTACCTGTGCAGCTACATCCCCTTCCCCCCCTATGCCCCACCCCAGCCTATCCCACCCCCTCCAACAACTCCATTTACATTTTCACTGACTGGCTTTCTTGCCTGCATTGTAGGCCAGGCCATCCTCTGGATTCTTTACTATTCCTTCCATCCAGAACCAACTGCAGGTACTTCCTCAGCCTGACAAAGGGGTTTTCAACCCTAAAACTGGCATCCCAGGCAGCTAAGCTGAGCTCACTGGGAGCCTCACAACTGCACAGCAACCAACAAGCATCAGGCCTGTCAAAGACATGACAGGTCTGGACGTTCCCCATTCAGTACTTTGTGTGTGTGTTAGCTGGAGGTTATGATGCCTCCTACCCACCTTTCACCAGGGGATCTTTGGTCCTGACATTTACAAGGCTGCCATGCTGCCAGCAGTCCCACCAAGCCTCCCTACCCTAACAGGGTGCAGTTTTAGTGGTCATGCCCAGGACCTGGGGCCTCCTTCTTCCCCATATCCCCAATCTCATACCTCCAAGTTCATCCTGGCAG
>NW_017729022.1:164603103-164609754 GCF_001723915.1 Gavialis gangeticus | reverse complement strand
TTAAAAAACTCTAAAAAGGAAATTAGTGCAAACAGAGTGAGGAGGGTGGCACTCAGTCCATCTGCAGGTGGGGCTTGTGGAACCCCAGCAGCAGGAGGTTCACCTTTAGGAACACCAGCTGCTCCACCAACATAGGATCCAAGCAGGTGCGGTGGGGTGTCACAACATCCCCAACAATGATGAACACCCTCTCGCTTGGAACACTGCTCGGTGGACAGGTGTTGCCAGGCAACCATGGCTAGATCCTGCCACATCTGGCTGCTGCTTGCCCAGTAGGCCAAGGGGTCGCAGTCCAGTGGCTCCACATCCTCAGTGAGATAGGTAGCCACCGAAGCCTCGGCGCTACCTGCCTGAGGCTGGGGTCTGGTACATTTGGACCCCAGCATTGAAGCCATGCCCATGGCCCAAATTCACAGTGGCTGGTGTGGAGGAGACTGGTTGCTGCTGGTGCCAGTGCTGGTGCTGGCGCCAGTGCTGGGAGTGCTGGCACAGGAAAGTGGATCCACCTCTTCCACATTCCCTCACCTCTGCACTTCAGCCTCCCTGGCTTCATTCACCACGCACCTGCATCCAGTGATCAAGGGTTTTGGGGCTGCCAGTGCACATGCTCCCCTTCACCCTTGGGTGACACATGCCCGCCATCATGTGGACCGTACTGGACCACAAGGGATCCAGCCATCTCCTGATGCTCTCCTTCAGCTGCCTCACCAGTGCCTGCATGTCTGGTGACAGTGACCTGCCCCAGTCAGGAGCACTGATCCCAAGGAACTTCTCCATTTGGTTCTCTAGTTCCCTCACTAGGGGGGATCACCTGGCTGAGGAGGGCATTACCAGCGCTAAGGGTCTCAGTGGCCTGGAGGAAGGGCTTGAGGACCACCAAGATCTGGGAGATGGTAAACCACTCAGCTCTGTTCAGGAGGGTACTGATCCCAATCTTCCCAAGCAAGGCCATCTCATGGATGGTCTTCTGTTGATCCACCAACCTTTCAAGCATCAGGTATGTAGAGTTCCACCGAGTCTCCACATTCTTCATGATTCTGTGCTGCGGGATGCTCAGCTCTACCTGTTTCTCCTGCAGCATCTTGCCCCACTTGATGCTGCAGTGGAAGTAGCCTGCCAACTTCCTGCATTTCAAAATCAGCTGGCATGTAGCAGTAGTGATGGTGGCACCATCACTGGCAGCCCTGTCCCTCTCCAAGGCATCCCTCACTATTAGGTGCAGCCTGTGTACCACACAGCAGATGCCAACAAATTTGGCATCACGGACAGCCTTCACCATATTGGCCCCGCTGTCAGTGACCATGAACCCATGGGTGAGCTCACCCTGCCCACTGAACCACCCCTGCACCATGCAGTTCATGGCCCCCATGATCTTCCTTGCTGTGTGGGACACATCCAGCACCTCATCTTGCAATAGAGCCCACCGATGGCCTGACTGATCGCAGCAGTGCCCCGTGAAGGAATGGTAGGCATGATCGCCACCCCGGCTGCTCCAGATGTCGGAAGTGAAGTGCAAAGCTACCTGCGGCACTGCCTTGTGCGGATCCTCCCTCAAGTACTCCCTGCATGCCTCATACAGGGAGGGCACCACCGCCCTGCTAAAGGTGGTGCATGCAGATACTTTGTAAAATGGGGCCCAAAGTGCTACGAACCACCTGAACCCTGGCCTCTCAACTAGAGAGAAGGGCTGGCTATCCAGAGCAAGCATCTCCTCAATGCTCTGGGTGATCTCGCTCGCCTTGGGAATGCACCCCCCTTTCTGTCCACCTTTCCCCCACTGGTCCAGCGTGGCCTGCCTCTGCTTTGGGGGTAAGGGGGCTTTGGAGTGAGCGGGGGACTTCTCTTTTGGTACACTCGCACTGGTGCCAGGCTGAGCAGGAAGAAGGGCAAGGGGATGGTGCCTCCTCAGATGCAGAAGCATCGCTGTGGTGGAGAAGTGACTCACATCCTTGCCATGGCTCATGTGCTTTTGGCAGTGCTGGCAGATGGCAAACCTGGGATCAACTGCCAGCTCAAAATGCTCCCACACTACACTACTCCCCACGCTTCTGGGTTGAGGGTGAGGATCCTGCCTTTTCCCCCTTCTCTCCAGTCTTGATGCTCAACAGCAGGAGGAGCTGCCTCAGCTGAGCCACTTGCTTCCACAACCTCAGCCTCCTCTAAGGTGCTGCTTTCCAGAGAAGACCTGGGTCTAGGGGAAATTTGAGGGGTGTGGACCACAAATTCCAATTCCCCCTCAGTCCCTAGAATTGCTTGAGCCAGCACGCTCAGCATCCCTGGTTCCAGCTCCAGCGCCAGCTCCTCCTCTGGCAGTGGGAGCTGAAATTGGGGTGAAAGAGACTGATTCCACTGCTGGTGCCCACTTCTGGACTAGGGGGAGGTGGTGCATGTGCATTGATGTCAGGTGCAGACACTGCTCCCACCTCCTGGCTTCCACTGGCAGCACTGATGTCATGGCTGTTTGGGGAAAGAATGCATCTGTGTTTGCGGGGGGAGGGTTGGTTCAGCTCTAGCTCTCCCCCTACCCCCCTTCCTCCCCTGCCAGAAGACCTAGCACCTGCCTTTCCAGCACGCGTCATATTAATCTTTCCTGTGCTGCAAAAGGTCTGTGTGTGTGTGTCACTCCTTTTGTGTTGTGTATGTTATTCCCTCTGTTGTGTGCATGCACTGGCCTCTTCTTTGATTGTTTGCTTCAGTGTTAAGGGTTATGTAAAAATTGTGTGCCCTCTATCTGTCTGTCTTCTGCTATGAATATCTGATTTTTCTCTATATTGTCTGTGTAACTGTGTGTCTGTGTGTGTGCGTGCAAGCAATCTGTGCCTACCTGCACAGTAATAGATCACTCTGGCAGGGAAAACACACCTTTCTTTTTTCGAAGTTTCCAAAAAAAAAGAGCAAATATAAATTCAAAGAAATAAATTGAATAGTAGCACTAATAAAAATTGAATAGAATAGCTAAGCTAAGCTAAATCCTACCCATTCCTTTGCAACAAGAAAAAGGAGCAGGCAAGTTCAATTAGTACTGAACTAGCAAGCCACAGTGCCTCAGTCTGAGCATTTCTCTGTCACAGTTACTGACAGGGAACAACCTGGGAAAAGACACAGCACGCCTTCAAACAGAGGCTTTTATGCTGTTTCTAGTCCCACCACACAGACGGTGCCATCGGGAAAGGCAGTCAGGGAGAAATCCTTCTCACTGGCCACCTACAGATGTCAGTCTTCCCCCCTACTCCCCCTTTCCCCCACACTCTCCCCCCCTCCTCCGCCCCCCCCTTCTAACTGTAAGGCAAGCTATCCGAAGCATCCGAAGCATCCAAAGTGCATCCAAAGCACTTTGAATGCTCTGACCCACTTCAGAAAGCTTGCCTGAGCCCGTGCTTCGATCCAGGCATGCCACTTCGGATGCCAAAACGTCTGAAGCAGCACCAGATCTGAAGCATGATCCGAAGACTCGCACAGCCCTAACAGCCAGGTTGGACAGATCATGCTGCAGTGGTGGCAGTAGCGATAACAGCAGCAGCAACAACTGAGGACAGTTTTTCAGGCCCCAGCATAGCCGCATCCCCCTTCCTTCCCCACCTCCTCTTGGTACCCCTTCCCTCAGAACTCAGCAGCACATCTTCCTGGACACCACTCTCCCACAGGATTTGCTCAGGGCACAAATCCTGCTTATTACACTTCTGCTGCACATCACACACAAGACATGTTAGAAATTAGTTATGTGGGGAGAGGGCATTTTTGGATGGGAGTGTATCCAGGAGCAGAGTATAGGTTGTAGCCATGTTAGTCTAAGGACATAGGCAGACAAGGTTCATTGGGTAAGTCTGATATCTCTTATTAGACCAACTCAAATAGTTATTTGAGTTGGTCTAATAAAACTATTTGAGTTGGTCTAATAAAAGATATCAGATTTACCCAAAGAACCTTGTCCCTCCAAGAGCAAAGGCACCCAGAAAACAGGAAGAAACAAGAAGCCCAAAATCCAGGCAGATAAGCAATAGAACCATTGGAAATGTGAGCCTGAGAGAAAGTAAAGAACAGAAGTGGGGTTTTGGTAGTATGATGACTAGAAAGAGGTGTGAAACAATTAATAATGACCCTGTCTCATGTTTAATTCCAATTGTGTCCCAGGAACAAGGCTCTGTGTGCATTCTTTGTAAGTAAGCAGCACTGCAGTAAAGAAAAGCCTGAGTCCATCACCACTTTCCTTTCATACCAGAAACATCCAAGACTGTGAATACTGGCTATGTACTTGGGTCAAAATGGATAGTAATATTAAAGTCTTGAAAGCCTCCCCTGCTTTTTTTTCTTCTCTGATTATAATTTGGTATTAAAAATTATTTAAATACAGTTTTCCAGCCAAAATCAATGGAGTCTCACTTGTATTTTATTGGCTGTCTATTAAGAAATATTGCTACTTACGGCTTCTGAAATCAAATCAGAAATACTATTTCCATAAATTTACTGGAAAAGGAGACAAGAGAGAAGACAATTATGGAGGACAACTTTCAGTTACTACTGCTGTGTGACATAGCCTCAGCTGCCTACAACACTGCAGCTTAATTCATTAGCCTTTAAAAGGGGAACATTTGCCTTCTGACATATTTTAGAGTAGGGGCTCCTAAACTGTGGTACATGCACCCCTGGGGGTATGCAAGACATCCCAGGGGGGGTGGTACATGGGAGAAATTGTGTAAAGAGATTTAATTTTCATTATGATAATATTTGGTATATAAGGGGTTAAAATATAAAACATATTGCTGGTAGGGGTACATGGGCAACTGGTAAACATGGAAGCAGGTACACAATAAGAAATCATTTAGAAACCTCTGTTTTAGAGTACTTCCTACAGTATATCTGTCACATCATGTGGCAGTGATTCTACGCCACAGTGCTGGGGGAGTGGAGAGATAATCAGACGAGCACAGGCTCCGCTACTGCCTGGCCATTCCCACCCCGTACACACACTGCCAGTCCTCTCTGCAAGGAGGTAAGCACTATGATAAATAAGTTAGTTTTTAAATGGGGTGCCACTCAATTCACAAACATCACACAGAGGGGTGTCTCAAATCTGTTGAGGGGTACCTCAAGTCTACAAAGGTTGAGAACCATTGGCATATGGTAAGCATAAGCTCATCTTGCCTACATCTGTTCAGAGGCAGCAGAAATACCAACAACAGAGTCTCCATAATTTGAAGGACAGTATACATGGGTGGTGGATTTCATGACTAGTCAGTACATCCTGTTAATTCTGGCTAGGTGTCAATAATGCAGGGTAACAGGCATCACAGCTAAAAAAGATTGAGCTCTGCAGACATAACATCTGCCATTACTTGTGAAAGAAAGTCTGGAATCTGGGCATGGGGGGGAGCAGATATTCCTTCTCCTCAACTCAGCATTTCTTAACTGGATGGCTGGCTGCTAGTTTCTACATAGCTGACCTTCAGCCAATGCAAAGGAAGAGAAATGACATGATTGTTTCACTCCCCTCAATCATATTTCCTACCACTGAGTGTACCTGTCACAACCAAGGATGAAATGATAGTTTTGGAGATTGAAAGAGGTTTCAATGGGAATTTCATACTACCTTTGAAATGCCTGTCTCAATCAAAATTCACTCAGAACTTCTTGAATTCAGCCCACTGGTAATTATTAAATAATAAAGAAATACAGAAAGAAGGTATGGTGAATTCAGAACTATAGTTTTATCTGTCATTCATATTCTCAAAAAGCTGAGTGCTTTTTTTCCCCCTCTCCAAACCACATTAATTACTGAGATAGTAGAAGTAATGGTGAACTATGCAAAAGGTCTGGAAAACCAACTAGGCATATCTGTTTGCAAGTGAGTTGTCAGCAGTGAAGCTAGCAAATTATTGCTTGGGGAATTGCATAGAGAAAATAACTAGCATAATTAACTGGTCCTCACAAAAGTGATCTGAAGAAATAGTGCTTTATCAGCAAAGTGCCAGCATTGTCTCAGATACTATCTTTAAAATGTTTTAATTAGAAACAGTGTTGTAGGCTTTTAGAATTTCAAAGCAGACTCTAAAGCTAGGTGTGTATTAGTATTCCAGATCTCGATGCCCCAAAACTCTGGAGCAGCTCTAAACTGAATCCAGAAATTACTGGCCAAAGTTGTGGCTAAAAATAATAGAATCAGTTAGTTTAACTGTAATATTCATTTTATAAAAGAAAAGATAGTAGAAGTCAGTCTACAGAGTCTTTATGAAAAATCAAGGGATTTGATTAACTGAGAGTTTTAATTTAAGGTGAACTTGTTCAGCTCATAGTTGGAGACATACAGATGTTACATTTAAATTAACCCAACTAAGGTTAAGTCAATCTAAATGTGCATCTGTGCAAATGTTGCAGGGAGGGATGGGGTTTAAATTGGACTAAAATGGTGAGTCTGATCTAAGTTAGTTCATCTCAAGTGAACTAACTTAGACTGGGAACAGGTTAACCCCACCCACTAAACATCTGTTTGTGTTTAGAGTGCAGCCCCAGGGCTAAGAAAGCCCAACCACTTGCCCCAGCCCTGGCGAGGAATTCTTCCACTCTCCCAAAACTGACTGGACCATTTTTAGCCACCCGACCCTCCCACCCCTGGATGGACAACCACCCCTCCCCTGCAGACACGTAACCCCCACC
>NW_017729022.1:164586027-164602915 GCF_001723915.1 Gavialis gangeticus | reverse complement strand
CCCCTGCAGACACGTAACCCCCACCCCCCACATACCCATCAGCCTCCACCCTCTGCCTAAGCCAGCCAGACACCCCCTGGACCTTCCAACTCCACCCCTCCCCATGGATCTGATAGCCCGTCCCTAAATCCTGCCACCCTTCCCTCCACCCTGAGTAACTTACACCATGAGGCTCCCAGCACCGGCAAACAGCTGTACATGCTGCTTCCAGTCTACAATCACGCATCTTACAGCAAGCTGTATAATCATGGACCAGGTGCAACAAATATTTTTGCACACCTATAGATAGATGGGACCCAGGATTTCCACAAGGCACACAAACAGACAGAGACATGCTAAGAGTCCAGGAGTACTTATGTAAGGCCTTTCTTCTATCTTCTTGCAGGCTCTCATCTGCCCACAAAAGAAAAGGAGAGAGGTTTCCCTCTTGACCATCTTCTCAGTCTTGAAATGACATTCTTAATAAAGCTTTAAATAGAGTTTGGCTTTTTTGGGGGGCAACATTCAGGATTCATTTTAAATGTAATGTAAATTTTGTATCTGCAGATAAACCTGGAATTGAGCATGTTTGGAATTTGTTAGAGTTTTCAGTCTAACAATATTACCATATCCCCAGCTGCTGAAGTTTACTTACAGGAGCTTCTAGACAGGGCATATTTCCTCTTTGTCTTTGTAAATTGTGGCTGTTGGTTTCAGAAGCGGACTCTGTGATCAGCAAACCATCTCTCAGAACCTCAAGTTAGCCTGCCAAAACACTGCATATTGGCCTACAACATTCATATATTCAATGCATTCCACTGATGCAAAGGACCACGCTACAGCCCTGATCCTGCCATGAGCTTCCCAATGAATACAATAGAGTTACAGAGCAGACACACTTAGCCAACTAAGCAAAAGCTATTTTCATTACCTGAAACCTACTTTTTGCTTTCAGTAAAATCTGCATTTAGGAAAACCAAATAAAAAGCCCATTTGTGTGTGTGACTTCTATGCTTGTCTTTATCCTAATATATACAATTGATCAGCATGTCCACAACGACACAAAATATGGCATGGTTTTTGGAACCTGGGGTGATTTTATGAAGGGACTAAACTACACTTTTAGTTACACAAACAATGAAGAAGATTTTCAAGTCTTGAGTGTTAGGAAGTTGGCGGGGGGGAGGTTAAGGGCATTTCCCAATTCATACACATCTCATTGATCATGTATCCTGCTGCATTTTGGCATCAGATGGGTAGGGTTGACTTCATGGATCACTGCTCCAATTATTTTTTGCATATTATTATTACATATCAGGAACCAGAAAATAGCATGAAATATTCAATGTTCACTTGTCCCAACTAATCTTTAATTTTTAGATATAAAAAAAGAAAAGAAATGGAGAGGCTGAGTATACACCTCTCCCATTTTTGTTCTCCCAGTAGAAGAAAACCTATCAGGAGAGTGTTATACAGATGTTAGAGTCGCTGGGCAAATCTCTGAATCTGAATTGAATCAGGAAACCCTTTAATCTCTCTAAATTGAATCAGAACCCTCCAAATCGATTCAGTGAGATTCGGAGAGATTCGATGATTTGGCCATAGACACAGCTTTAAATGTTTTTTCTACGTACCTCAAGGTACCAGGTGGGTTGTGAATGCTGAGATGGTGAGACAGATACAGCATCCCATGGGAGCATGTGGGGAAGTCCCCAGCACGCTTGACGGCAAACCCGGAAGTGGACCAGAAGCTGGTCCACTTCCGGGTCTGCTGCCAAGTGCACAGGGGACCCCATCCCCCACCCCCCAGCTTGGCAACTGCTGCCTCCTGGGTCTGGAGGGGCACTGGGGGTCCCCCCATAGCCTATCACCAAGCCAGGAGGGGATAGGGAGGGTTTCCCATGCTCCTGTTGGGTGCTCCATCTGCCCCACCATCTCAGAATTCATGAGCTGCACCTGGTACCTCGAGGTATGTAGAAAAAACATTTAAAGCTGTGTCTATGGCCAAATTGCTGATCCTCCAAATCAGCAGCGAGTCTTCAGATTCAGCCAAATCAAATCGGGACAGTGATCTGAATCAACAAATCAAATCACTGTCCCCCAAATTGGGCTGAATCCAAATCCAAATCAAATACAGCTCACTTCACACACCCCTACATCCCAGTGTATTTTTCAGGCTTCTCTGGCTGCTGGAGACTGCTGGGAACAGCTGAGCACACACAGCAGTGCTGATTTTCTGGATACCCCAAGGGACACCCTGCCCAGGAAACTCCTGCTCACAATAATCCCTTCCACTCAGCTGTGAGGCTCAGAGAGGACCAGAGTGTGTCTGTGGTCTTGTCAGGGACAAGTGTCAATTTGTATTCCAGATGCCTGCAACAGCTTCCTACCCCTCTTACACAAGTCAACAGAACTTGTTCCTGAAACTACATTGTTTTCCTTGGGGTTTCATGAGGGGAATCCCAGTGGGGAAAGACCAGCTACATTGGAGAGAAACACCCACAGACATAGGACTGGCACATAGGATGGAGTTATGCTTCCATTTCCCAGTGTTGAACATTTGCATTTAATTGAGTTTGTGAGGGAATCCCAGTTGGGAAAGTCCTGACTGGCTGCCTACAACTGTGGTGAGGAGGAACACCCATAGGGCGTGGGTCTGGTTGGGTGGGCAAGGGTCTTCTCAGGCAGTTGAGGGTCTCTTCTTCCACTCCCTACCCTATTCCAGAACCAAAGCAGACAGACCCTGCCACCTCCAGACTCCAACTGGCTTGACTCTGTTTCCCTGTATCTTTAGTACCTTTACCCACCCTATCCCTATGTTTCAGCCCACCAGACCCCCTCCTCTAGATATGGACCAGCCTGACCCCCATCGCCTGTATCTGAAGTACCTTCAGCGCACATCCCCGTGTGCTCAGATTTGCCATGTGAAGATTGTCCTGAGCTTCCCCTTTTACCCTTCCTGGAGTAGCTTAAACCCAGACCCAGACCTCCTCAGGTTCATGTGCAGGGGACATGGCTGCCTCAGTAGCCTATGACTTCCTATAGGCCTGGTGATGGTGCTAGGATTTCCCAGCCACAAAGCACTCTGTGGACTTGATTTGCTCCATGCTTGCCTGAAACAGTAGAGTGTAGCTAGAATGATACACTGAGTGCATCTACATGAGATGCTTTACTGTGCAGTAGCATAGTTTACTGCACAGTAAGCATGTACATTTTGTAAATGCAAGTAGCAAATTTTCTCGCAAGTAGTTACTGAGCAGTAACGCACATGTAGATACCAAAAAGACACCAAACGGGAGCATATTTGCTCCCAGTCAGCCCTGCCACTACGGGGCCAGCCTGAGCTCAGCCCCAGGAGTCTTTCTTGCCCCAGAGCTGAGCTGGCTCTATGGCAGCCCCAGCCCCAAGCCCTTAAATCCCTTCAGGCAGTTTGAGCCCTGGGGCACAAGAGCAGGGAGCCTGGGATGACTGCTGCCCCCTGCACAGGCCTCTAGTCCAGCTGTGCCAGCCTGTCTGCACCCTAGTGCCACTTCCTGGCACCACAGTGCTGTGTGGCTGCCAGGGTTGTGCTGTCCAGGCCTTCAGAGTGTTTTAGGTTCCTGTCAGAACCTGGGCCCAGCTGCAGGCAGCTCCTGGCTACTGGGGCCAACTCCAGTTGCCTGCAACCAACCCCCCCACAGCCTGCCTGGATCCTGCAGCTGCTGCAGGGCATCACCTTGCTGTGCAGCTGCTAGTCCCACATTGTACCCCTGTGTGGGTACCCCTGTGCTGCCCAGGCCCAGCAGCACAGGGACAGCCACATGGAGGCCCAGAGAGCTGGCATGGGAGCCCCAATGGCATTGTCACTGATGCCACACACCACCTCCCAGGGCATCAAGTGTTCCATGGAGAAGACTGGCTACGTCATGGTGCTGTGGCTCAAGGCAAAGATGCAGCAGCAATTTGCTAAGGGCAGGTGCTCCAACACCCATGTCTTTGAGGGGATGTCAGGCCAGATGCAGGAGTGCAGGTATGACTGGCTGGCATGGCAGTGCTGCATAAAAGTAAAGGCTCTGCGGTCATAGTGGGTTACCATCACCAACCACAACCACCAGTCAGGGAGTTCCTACAAGTCCATGTCCTTTATCCAGCAGCTGACTGACATCCTCATGCCCCAGGACCCAGGCTGCAGCCATGCTGCGTATTGCAGCAGGGGCAGCCTGCCCAAGCCCCTGCTTCAGCCTGGTACCTGTGGTGACATGTCACTGTGGGAGGTCCCCTTGGACTACTAGCAACCTGTGCCACCAGCAGCCCATCCCACTGAGCTCCCTGCCCCCAGCCTCCACCATCAGCTCAGGGAGCCTGGACAAACACCTGTCCTGAGGGCTGTATGAACTCAGCCCCCGCCAAGAGGCACAGCTGGCCATATCACCACCAGCTGCCAGCAGCATCAGCTTATTCCAGGGGAGACCTCTGCCCAGGCACCCACACGCTATGCCCATCCAACCAATGAGTCTGCCGGTAGCCGCACACTGTTCCCACCAGCAAGGACTGACCAGAGCCACCTGGCATGCCAGCCCCACACACATGGTAAGCCTTGCACTGGAAGGAGAGCCGTCCCCACCCTGGCCCCTGCCTCTGCCCTTCCCCCACTCCATGTGTGGCCCCACCATGCTCCCCTGCCCCTTGGTTTCCCCCACCACAGTATGCAGTGAGGCAGGAGACAGTGCAAAACTTTACTGAACAGGCTGCTCTCAGACCTAGGTGCGCATGGGACTCTCACATGCTGAGGAATGGATCAATGCCGATGGTGATGTCCTCCTTGGGTGCAGGGGCAGGGACATGTAGTGTAGCCACAGGTAGCTCTCCAGGCAGCAGTGTAGGTTATGGGGCAGTGCAGGCTTGCCCCCAACACCTTTGAAGCTCAGGTCCCATGCCAGTTATGCAGATGCATGCAGGGCACTGTGTCCATCAGCAGTAGCAGGGCATAGTGGGTCAGGCACCCCCCAGTCCATGCAAACAGATCCTTGAGCTGCACCTGGGATACATGCAGCAGAGGCACACTCAGGGGTGCAGAGCAAGGTGGGAGGGGGGTGGAGCTGGCCCCAAGGTACTTCCCCAGAGAGGGCCCCTGTGGGAAGGGGGAGGGTGCACGCAGCTCCACGTCAATTGTCCGGGAGCCCCACATCCGCTGAGCTGAGGCACCCCTGAGCTGAGGCACCGTGCACTTTGTAGCAGCACAGGAGATAGGCTGGCCTGTAGTAAGAGGTTGAGGGGAGGGGCTGCCTCTGGAGAAGGACCACCAGATGCTGGACACTGTTTTGGCCCAAGTGGTCACCTTTGTGCTGCCCACTGCCCTGCCCTGACCATATCCTTTCCTGGCCCCTAGCAGCTGCCTGGGCCCAGCCCTGCTGCTTGCCACAGCTCTTTGAGAATGCAGAGCTGGAGCTGCCTGCAGTGAGGCCAGGATCACACACTGGCCTTGCTGGCCCCAGGCCACTGGCTGACAGAGAGGAAGCTGCCCATGCCAGAAGACCAGCAGCTGCTGTCACCTCTGGGTGAGCTCACCACCCCCACCAGGCTCACTGTAGTGCATGTACCCATGAGGGAAAGGCAAGAGGCTGGGATGCTGGCTGCCTGTCCCTGGGCTCAAACCCCTAGGTGCCCCCACCCCATGGCCACCCACCATTGGTGAAGGTGCTGTGGTGGTCAATGATGACCTGGAACATGACAGAGTGAAAGCCCTGCCAGCTGTAGTAGGGGCAGTCACTGTGGGCCAGGAAGGTGATGGGGATATGGGTCCCATCCAGGGCCCCAGTGCATGGGAGGAGTCTCAGGGTGCAGAACCCCACCACCACCTCCGGGGGGTTGTGAGTGTGGAGCACAGTGTGCCCAGCATGTCTTGAAGCATGCTGCATACCTCCAGGACAGCATCCCCAGCAGTGGCCTTGCCCACATCAAAGAGGTGGCCCATGTAGCAGAGGCTGACAGGCATGGCCAGCTCAGCAAGGCAATGAACAGCTGGGTGTCAGTAGGGAGAGGCTGCCTCATGGCCATGTCCTGACACTCCAGATGTGGCCAGAGCTGCTCTGGGAGGTTCTGGAAGGTGGTCCCAGTCATGCAGAAGGCTTCCAGCCACTGCTCATTGTCTCAGGTGGCCTGGATGACATGCAAATACCAGTTCTGGCTGGTGGCAGGGCTGGAGGCCCAGGAGGGCATGGACAGCCCCAGCAGTGGCATCCAGGAATGCATTGTCAGCATCCCAGCCCTTGTCCAAGCAGCTGAACAGGGGCCAGGCAGCAGCTGCATGGTGGCAGCAGCCCCAGAACAGCACAGTGAGGCCAGTCAAGTGGTCACTGCCTGTTGGGGAGCTGGCAGGACCCAGATGGCTGTGGGCCAGAAAGCGAACACTGTAGTGGGCCAGCAGAGCCAGCATGAGTGCAGGGCACTGGGCATCACTACCAGGGGATAGAGGCTGGATCAGCCATGATGCAGGGAGGCAGAGGCTGTGGCAAGACAGCTGCCACATGCTGCCCCTGTGCTCTGCATGCTGCTTCTGGCCAAGAAAGTGGCTGACCAGGAAGCAAGGCTGCCTTTTCAAGATGATCTGTAGCTGCAGGCAGCTGTGGCCAGAGCCTCCATCTCCCGAGGATGGTGGCGGGGACCCATTGTAGGGTGCAGAAAACAGGAGCAGTTTTCTGCCATCTGCAGTTTGCTACAAATCTGCTTCTGCTTCCTTGCATGTTTAGACAGCTGCCCATGAGCATTTATGTACAAGTAATTTACTCTCAAGTAAACTGCTCCTGCATTAAATGTGCATGTAGACATACCCACTGTCTCTATGGACCCATATCTGGATCCATGTGGGGGAGAGGAGCAAAGCAAAGCAAAGCATGCTGGGATGCCAGATGAGTGCACTGCCACTTCTATTGGAAGGTTGGACATTTGGTCCCCTGGGAGAAACTCTACTGAGAACTACTTCTGCCAGGTTGGGGACAGTTTATTTTTCTTCCAGAATCACCATTTTTGCTCTGTGAGAATATCTGTACAGCTCTGATTTCTGCCAGAACAGTTGCTGCTCTCCCAATAGAAACCACAACACTTGAGCATTGCCCAAGAGATCTGTTTCTGATAAAAATCTACCTTTAGGATTAAGGACATTATTTTTAAAGTTGGATGCATAAAGCTATTGATAAACCTTTGCTATTGATTTCAGCAGGATTTCTGGGCACTCAGCAACTCTGAAAGTAATTAGCATAATCACAAGGGGAAGCAAATGCTTACCTAGCAAGAAAAAGAAGTTGACACATTTGCTCTGTGCAAAACCAAGGTAAGTATCACTAGGGTGAACTCATAAAAGTCAGAATTGCCTTTAATAAACATACGGAAAATATTCTATTGGTGACAGACAGGGAGCTACAGAAAAATAAGATAATTCCTATTAAGTTATTACAGCATGTATAAGAATAATTCATACATATCTTGATTAGAATTCAACACTCAAAGCTTTGTAAAGCCTTGGTTATCCTTGCCGTGAGCAGTTGTCTAGGCTTTTTTTTTTAAGCTTCTCAAATGTAAATGGGAAAACAAGAATCAAACCAACAAAGTTGCCATCTCTGTTCATAAAAGTCAGGCTTTGAATATTTTGATTACTTTGTATTTCAGTAAAATTGTTCATGACCTGGGCCACAATATCCATTAGTTCACTTGGATTGTCTGAGTCAGAGGTGAACTTTAGGAAGGAGCAGGTTAGCTTTTATCACAAGTGAAAAGGAATTCACATTCCAGATGTTTCTGGAAAGCCTGGCTAAAATAGGGACATCTACATTTCTAAAGAGAACCATTCACATTCTGGTTTTGTCCTTGCTTAACATTAGGTGCTTGTCAGATAACTCCATTCCATACACTCAGTTTTTAACTCCTTGGCTAGGAAGTGGGGGAACAGGGCACAAACCCCAGCTACTGAATAAGGAGGTGTCTCACCCTCTCTTCACCAGACCCTCCTCCTCCTCCAGCTCCAGCCTCAGCCCCAGCCCCAGCTCCAGCCCCATGCAGTGGTGGCAAAGCAACATGCATCCATAAATAAAAGGCATTGTGGGGAATCTAATTCTGTTGAGATGTCACAGCAGTGGGGTACAATGCTGCAGACAGAGATGTCACCTAATTTTATGTTGCTGAAAACGGGAGGTTTATTGCCTCAACACAGGCATGTGCAGCAGAAAGAATGAGGTGACATTTCCCCACAGTAGCAGCAAGCTTTAGCTGCCGCTCCTGCATACTGTTATATAATATGGCTATGTGTTGTTAAATAGCTGGGGTGTTCTACCCAGAAGTGTTTGTACAGTGGTGGATCAACAGGATGATTTAGATCAGAGTTGCCCAACTGGCAACCTGTGGGCCTAGTGAGCACACCGCCCAAGTGGCAGTGGCAGGAAAGGGAAGGCTCATGTTGCCTGTGCACTGGTGGTAGAGGGGAGGCTTCCACTGCCCACACAGAGGAGGTTTCAGGGATCCCACAAGGGGACTGCGACCAATGTGACATACAGCCCCCAGCCACAGAAAAGTTGGACAGTTTGATTTAGATAAATCAAGGCCAGTTACCCTGATTTCAACACAACAAAAGAGTTGCCTACTATAGAAATATACAGTCAATACAGGGACCACTTCCATTAAATATGGAAAACTCAACTTTTCAAGTGCACTTGTCCACACTACCCACTATGCTTGGAAGGAATGCCCCACAAAACAACCACAGTCACTTTGGTGTTCTCCTTGAACTCCCCACTTAAAACTCTGCTTTGTTGCGGGATCCACAAGAAGCTTGATTGTAGGTGTAACAAGGGCTCAAGCTGAAGCCCCATTACTAGGCAGACCCAGGCTCCAGGTAGCCGGAGGGGCCGGGACCACAGCGGTGGAGGGTTTAGCTCACTAGGTAAACATAAGGGTAATTAGGGATGCTGCCATGGTTAAAAGGCAGGATGGGAGAACTGGTACTCTGCCCTTGGGGCACTGGAGATGAGGAAATAGCCATGGAAAGTGGCAAAGCAGCAAACGAAGCCTCCCAGTGAAGGAACGCTGGATCCACAGAGATGGGGTGAGCAAGGGGATACTTACCTGATGGGGAGTGGACAGCAGGAAAACTGACAGGATTCACCCTGTCCCCAGAGCCAAGTAACCACAGTGGGGTAGACATTGGCGAAGACATGGTGATCAAGGAGGAGAGGGGGGAAGACACCGCTCAGCAGGGCGGCAACATCACCGCTTCCTTGTAAATGAGGAAACTAAGGGTGGTGATTAGCAACTGTAGCCAACGCACAGTAAAACTTCACACCTTGTTAACTAATTTCTGGGTGGTCTGTGGTGCTTCAGCCCCCTCAGAGATTAAGATCTAACCATTTTTTTCCCATCAAAGTCATGTCAGGAGAGCCCCGAGGGGAAATACTCAGTGAAGCAGGCATATGCCCACTGTAAGTATCCTGTTGCTGGATTGAGACTGTCACTCACTGTGCTAACCAATATGGCTTCCTTGTACTCCCCATTTGCCTCTATCCATGTGCCGCATCTTACCGTATGCTTATATTGTAAGCAGTCTTGGGACAAAGATTAATTAGTTCTTCTGTGTTTGTACAATGGGTTCCTGGTCCACAGTTAGAGATTCAAGTCTCTGTGATAAGCAAACAGCTACCAGCACACCACTTACCAAAGAAAAAAATTACAGCAAGTTACCTTTATCAGCTAAACTGTGTTGACATAGTAGCCTTAGACTTGTATAAGGTATTTGATTTAATACTACACAAACACTCTGATTAAGAACATTAGCTTTATACAGAAATTAATGTAACGTATTTAATTAAAAGCTGACTAAGAGATCTCAAAATCCAATTGTTAGTATAGTCATGGGAAAAGGGGTACTAGTACTAGGGTTCTACTGGTCCCCATTCACTAATTGCTTCATTGTTCTAAAAGAAAATATGAAGTCACTGTGTCATCTGCAAATTTTGTCAGTGAAGATTGGTGGAGTAATAAAAAATGTTGAGGACTAAAGTAATTACCTATACCCCTTTATTACGATGAGTTAATTTAAGTAGCATGCACTTTGAAACAGCTAGCTGCAAGGTGATGTATCTTGAAACAAAGAAATTAGGTCAGACTGACAAGCAAGGAGGCAATTTCCTACACAGAAGTGACTCTGTAAAGGACTTCACGGCCATCAGTGATAACCAGCTAAACATGAACTATCACTGCAATGTTGTTGTGAAAAGGAAACCAATGCTGTCCTTCAGTGTATAAGTACAGGGCTATTGAGTAAGAGTAGAGTTTGTAGTATTAGCACAAAAATGACTAAATTACAGAAGTAGTAATTTCACTTCTGGTTTCCATGCTACAAAAAGATATTGGAAAACTGAAGATCGTTCTGAGAAGTTGGAACACCTGGAGATTCAAAACTCTTTCTTTTCTGCCAGATACCTACTAGACACATTTTAGTTCTCTTACCAAAGGGAAGGTTAAGAGATAATTTGCCAACAATCGACAAGTATCTACATAGTAAGAAGATACTTAGTGCTAGAGGTTTTTACTTAGTGGATCAAGACATAACAATATCCAGTGCCTAAAGCTTGGACAAAATCAAAGTAGAAATCTATAGAAACTCAATTTATTTTATAATCTTATTACTTTTAAAGTTTTACTCTGTCTTACAAGTTAGTATCTCACATGTAGGCGATGATCTGTTTACCAGGGCACCCCCTGGAACAACGAGGAACAATGGTCATAAGCTACTGGAGAGTAGGTTTAGACTGGATATTAAAAAAAAGTTCTTCATGGTCAGGGTTGCCAGGATCTGGAATGGGCTTCCAAGGGAGGTGGTGCTCACCCCATCCTTGAGGGTCTTCAAGAGGAGACTGGACAGGCACCTGACTGGGGTCACCTGACCCCAGGTTTGGTGACCCTTTTCTTGCCTGCCAGGGGCAGGGGGTCAGACTAGATGGCTCACTGATGTCCCTTCTGACCCTAGAATCTACATATAACTGTAGAAATAGATGACATACATATTCCCTGTCAAAATAACAGGGGTGTAGGTTGTAGCAGTGTTGGTCTAAGGACATAGGCAGACAAGGTTCTTTGGGTGAATCTGATATTTTTTATTAGACCAACTTAAATAGTTGGAAAAAAAAATTAAGCAGGCTATCAGGTTTAAAAACCCTTCGTCAGGCTGGGTTTTTAATTTTTTTCCCCCAACTATTTAAGTTGGTCTAATAAAAGATATCAGATTCACCCAAAGAACCTTGTCTGCCAAAATAACTACATGTAAGAGGCACTTATTTAAATATAAAAGTTTAATTGTTTCCTGCAAAAGATTGCAGCATTGTGTCCTACTTGGTCTCTATGCAATTGGCCACAAATACATACACAGTAGGCACATCTACAAATTCATTAATGCACCTTAGATACTACACCGAGGAGGGCAATTATTTTGGGCAGAGGGCCACTTATGCAATTTTGGCAAGCTGTCAAGGACTGCATGGGTAGCCCTGCCCCTTGACAGGCGTCCCTCCCCTTGACAGGTGCCCTGCCCCCTGGCCACCATTTTGGGACCAATGTCCCAATGTCTTGGGACCAATGTCCCAGGGCCAGCACCAGTGGAGCCCAGAGCTGGGTGCAGGCTGGCAGGGGTCTGTGGAGCCGAGCTGGGCTGCACCAGCAGGGAGAGAGGGGAGCTGGCTGGACTCGATAGAGCCCCTGCTGGTCAGGACCCTGTACCCCTGCTGTCCTGCTCTGGGCCCTGTCAGCACTGGCCCTGGGACACCAGTGTAGGCCCTGTGCTCCCGCTTATTGCCCCCTACCCAGTGCTCCCCCCAGTGCTCCCAGTGTCCCCCCCCCACAGCCCTGCAGTACTCATTGGCAGGGAAGGAGCTGGTGCAGAGAGTAGGGAAAGCAGCTCCTCCCTCACCCCATGACCCGCGCTCCCTGCTGCAGCCAATCACAGCCCACATGGGGCTGTCCTGAGCAAGCACAGGCAGCCCCACATGGGCAGCGAGCAGGTGCAGCATGGGGCACTGGCTATGGGGCAGACGAGGGGCTGCTTTTCCCCCCACACTCAGCACCAGCTTGTAGCTCAGCCCTGCGCAGCCCCAGGCTTGCCCGTCAGCAGCAGTTTTGGCCCCCCAGCTTGCTGCACCAGGCAGCATTTGCTACTGCTGCCTGCCTGGAGCTCACGCGCTGCACAGCCCAGAGGCAGCAATGGCGAACACTGCCCGGCATGGCAAGTGGGGGGGATGTAGCGGCTGCTGCCATGGCATAGCCCCGATGGGTGAGCCCAGAGCCATGTGGGGCCCAGGCTGGCAGTGGGGGTGGGTTACAAGCTGATACTCACTGCGGGAAAAGCGGCCCCTCCCCCACCCCATGGCTGGTGCCCCGCACTGCAGCCGCTCACAGCCCACGTGGTGCTGCCTGTGCCTACTCAGGACAGCCCCACATAGGCTGTGAGTGGCTGCAGCAGGGAGCACGGGCCAGGGGGTAGGGGAGGGGCTGCTTTTCCCCACACCCTGCACCAGCTTGTCCCCTGCCCTTCCCCCTCTTTACCTGAGGTTCCTGCACTGGGGCAGCCACATGGTCCTAGGCCAGAAGCCCCTCCTGGGGCTTCCGGGTAGGAGGGGTGGGGCTGGGCAGGCCCTGCTGTTGAGGGAGCCCTCCAGGCTTCCCCTGGGTCCTACTGCCCCTGGTTCCTGTCATTTTTTACAGGAACCAAGGACAGATAAATGTTAGTTTTCAAAAAAATTTTAGGGGCCCCGCAGGCTGGACAGAATTGCCTCAGGGGCTGGATCTGGCCGACAGGCCATATTTTGCCCACCCTTGTACTACATATTCAGTTTAGTACTTGCTTAATAAAGTACTATCTAAAATTACTATGCAGTAGCACTGGTGCATTGTTATTTTGTGATGCTTACTGTGCATTAGCCTAATACCACTGCACAATAGGCTATTAGCATGGTTTTTAACAGTCATGCTACTGCGCAGTGTTAGGCTAATGCACAATAAGCATCTCATGTCCACCCAGTGGAACCATTTTCAGGAAACTGCAAAGAAGTATACTGGATAAACATGTGGCCTTCAAAATCTGCTTTTAGGTACCAGCTATCAAAAATATCTCAACACTGACAAGTGATCATCAATGTGGAAATGAAAACATTTAAGAGAAACTCATTCAGGACATATTCCTAACTCTATATTGCAAAGTAGTGGTAGGTTTTCCCTTGTACATGTGAACAAAATAATCCATTATCAACCTAAATGTGGGTACTTCAAGCTCACCAATATATTACTAAATGCAAATAAGTATAAAATTTTTGTTTAAAACAACAGCAGACCCATCACAAATGCCAAGCCAAATTCTGCTGTACTTATATAGCCAGGAGTTTCTGCTAGGATGACCACATTTTCAAAATAGAAAGGTGGAATACATGTCCACCTCCTCCCCACAAAGCAGGCAGCACAGCCAAAGCAGAGCTCAGTGGAGACCATGGTGGGCGGGGGAGGATGCTGGCTGCCTGCTGCAGGCTTGGGGCTCACATCCCTTATTCCCTCTGCCCAGGGGCCTCCATGGGCCAGCTGTTGGGAGCCAGAAGCGGAGAAGGGGGGCAAAAAGGCTTGGTGCTGCTGCTACCACCACTGGGAGCCCCATGCTGGCCATGCCACTATGGCAAAGAGTTCCCTGCCTGCCCAGCACAGGGCACAATTCCGTATCACCACTGCCATTGCCACTCCTGCTGCTGCCAGGTGGGCAGGGGGCACTTCACCCTGGCAACATGGCTGGTGCAAGACTCCTGGCAGTGATGGTGGCAACACCAAGCCTCTCTCCACCCCACTCCACCCTCCCATACCCTGTCCCACCTGCTGAACCATGGTGGCCCTAGGGGAGGACAATAGGGCACAGAGGCCCGAGCCCTCACTGGGCAGTGTGCATCCTTCCCCACCCTGCACACAGATCCAGTTGTGCATGTGCCCTCCCCTCCCCCCCCATTTCCCTCCCTGCGAGTGAGCACGGCAGCAGAGAGCCAGCTCCCCTACCGTGGCCCAGATATGGTACCTGTAGCTCTATCCCGCTCCCCAGCCAGCCCTGCAGCTGCACATTCCCATCTTGCTCCCATGCACTACCCCAGCTGGGCAGCATCACCAGCCCTAGCCCCTGCCTCACTCCCTCTCCCACTGTGGGGGCCTCAGTCTGCTCTCCCCACCCCCCACACTCTCTCTCCTCCCATAGACTTACCCGCAGGGAGATGCTCTTCCCTGTTACCTGGATGTATGTTTAGCCATGTGCATGTGTGTGTGCAAGCACATGCGTATGGGACCCCCTGCATCCCACTTCCCCCAGCCCCAAACAGCCCCTTGCAGGCTGGGACTCTGACATCCTGCAAGGAGAAATCCACCATTTCCCATGTTTTTCTGCAGCAAACGGAACACATAGTTCCCTGCACAATATTGGGAATCCAGGATAAATGCTGTCCCGGAATCATTTAGCCCAGGAGTGACACTAGATGTTCATATTCCAGTACTGTTCTACCCAATTAAGAATGGGTGCTCACCCTAGTCTCTGTCCACACCCTAACAGCTGGTTCACATAAAGGATATAATTTTCCAAAGCATTTTTCATGAGCTTATTGCTACTGCTATTGCTATTCATATCCAAGGGTGAAAGAATAATTTAGTCCCAATGCCCATCCTGTGTCCTTGGCATTTTTTTCAAAAATACTAGGTTATGAAAGAAGAGGAAGAGAGGATAAAAGTGATTTAGTTGCGTTTAAGTTAATACCCTAGAACCAAAGTTCTCACTGAAGGTGATATGATCCTAAGATCCTAAGTCACTTAGTAATTTCTATGATAAACCCATCCCGGATCAGCTATGGTGGTCTTAGATTCTGTAGTGTGGGCATGTCTCCACTGGAAATTAAACTCTGATCACTAAACTCATTTCACCCAGGTCACCAAACATCCATGTCTCACTAAGCTTGCTTTGGGTTCACTGATAAGGTATTCTGACTGTCTGAAGAAATATTTTAAAATAAATTCACATTTTCACTTATGAGAGGCAGTGCATATCAGGAGGAAGCCTGTCCCTACTGTTTATGGCATAATTTTGTTGTTGCTTTGGGAAATGATGTAAAATAGAAGTTTATTGAATACACTGTGGTATGAATACATTTATTTTTTTACATAGCTATATTTTATTTTCACTTGTGCCTGGGCTTCACCTAATACCTCCCATCAAGAGCTGTGAGCACAAAAAATAGGAAAAGCACTCCTTCCAGCATGCTCTGGAACCAAGCAAGCAGTGACAAAGTTAGCTCATTTTTGTTCAAAAATAACATTTAAAAAGGAGCACCACAAATATTGTTGAACATAAGGTAAAAGGCAAAAGCAAAACAGTTTCCTAAGAGCTAGGTTCTTAATTCTATGTTTAGACAGCTAAGAAAGTGGTTAGATTTTGAAAAACTACTGAGCACCCAACAGTTCCAATTTACTTCTTTGGATGCTGTTGCCTGTTCATCACTAGTGAAAGTATGCCAAATTAGATAGCTTAATTTCATGCGAAGGGCAAGGATTTTTATGGACAAACTGCATGACTGTGATAGACTTAGACAGGCTTTTAAATGTTATGCATTGCATTCAAAAGCTTGCCTAAATCTATTCCAACTGTGCAGCTGGACCAATAAAATATACCACCCACAAAAATCCTTGCTTCTCACATATTTCTTGGACCATCACAGCTACATCACTCAAACAGGAGCTTAACTTTAGGTATTCCATTACTGGAAATATTCATCTGGGTAGCTAAATCCTGAATGTTAGCATTTTAATTTTTACTAAGGTAAGTAAAATGGGTACTAATGTGCTTATGTACCATTCCTAGGTCACTGAATTGACATCTCAGGAGCAAATTTTTAAAAGTGGGGATTTGTAATGGGAAGACTGGCTTGCCCCTGTCTAAATCTGTGCCATACCCAGTTGTTTCTTTCTAGCTGCACAGAGGCTCAGGCACCCACAGGAATTAACACCACCACCACCACTTATCCTGCCACCAAATTCTATAGTAGGCCTGTGTGAATAGGGAACTATTCGATTTGGGTTCAGATTTGGCCAATTCAGATGCCAGCAGTTCAATTCAGAGCTCCGAATCAGCTTTTCGCTTTGATTCAGCTGAATCAGCTCTGAAGCTTCAGAGCTGATTCGGAGATTTGGTCATAGGGTATAATGGGGAATCAATGACATATCTATAACTTCGTTGTTTTTTGTCCAACTTGGATGAAACTTACAGGGATGGTAGCCTCTGTTGAGAGCATGAAGCTAACCAAGTTTCAAGGAGATAGGTGCAGGGGTTCAGGGGAAACTGCACCCCAACTTCTTGAAAGCAAAACTCATGTCACGTGTAAGTGTTACACCACAGTGGGGTGAAAACTGAAGGAGTGATGGACCCTCATCAAGCCACAAAGACTGCCAGATTTCAAGGAGATAAGTGCAGGGGCTTGGGGGAAACTGAACCTCAAGCTGTGGACAAGCAAAACTCATGCCATGGGTGACACTGTGTGTATTAAGGTGTAGCAGGGTGAAAGCTGCAGGCCTGATAGCCCCTGCTGCAGCCACAAAGCCTGCCAGCTGTCAAGGAGATAGGTGCAGGGGTTGTGAGTTCTTAGGTCCTGCACCTCTAGCTGCTGACAGGCAAAACATATGTCACGGGTGCTTGTGCAACTCTGTCTTGGGGCATGGGTGAGTGAAGGAGAAAAAAACTACTGCAGGCCTGGATGCTAAGCCCTGCTGTGGCCACAATGCCTAACAGCTGTTAAGGAGATTGGTGCAGGGGGGTTCTGGGACCCTACACCCCTAGCTGCTGACAGACAAAACTCATAGTTTCATAGTTTCATAGATTTAGGGTCGG
>NW_017729022.1:164580953-164585829 GCF_001723915.1 Gavialis gangeticus | reverse complement strand
CCCAAGACAGACACAGTTGCACAAGCATCCATGTCACGAGTTGCACAAGCACCCATGTCAGCAGCTAGAGGTGCAGGGCCCCAGAACCCAGAATCCCCTGTGCCTATCTCCTTGACAGCTGGCAGGCTTCATGGCCTCAGCAGGGGCTAGCAGGCCTGCAGCTTTCACCCTGCTGTGCCTTAATACACACAGTGTCACCCACGTCACAAGTTTTGCTTGTACGCAGCTTCAGGTGCAGTTTCCCCCAAACCCCTGCATCTATCTCCTTGAACCATGGCAGACTTTGTGACCTCACCAGGGGCTACCATCCCTGCAGTTTTCACCCTGCTGTGCCTTAACACACACACACACAGCATTGCCCATGTCATGAGTTTTGCTTGTCAGCAGTTTGAGATGCAGTTTCCCAGAAACCCCTGCACCTATCTCCTTGAAGCCTGGAAGGCTTTGTGGCCTCAGCAAAGCTACCATCCCTGCAGTTTTCACCCCACTGTGGCTTAACACACATACGTGACATGAGTTTTGCCTTCAGGATTTTGAGGTACAGTTTCCCAGGAATCTCTGCACCCATCACCTCAAAACTTGGCAGACAGCATGCACTCAATAAAGGCTACCAACCCTGCAAATTTTATCTGAATCATCCAAAAGGCAACAAAGTTATAGATATTTCATTGATTCCCCATTATACCCTATGGCTGAATCGCCAAATCTTTTCCAAATCTATTCAGAAGCTCCGAATTGATTCAGAAAAGCTAAAGATTCCAGCAATTTGATTCAGATTTGTAGGTTCAGCCTCCAAATCATCTCTGAATTCGAATTGTGATCCAAAGCTTTGCACAACTCTACTGTCCACTATAACCCCCAGGTCCTTTTCTGCACAGCTGCTGCTTAGCCAGTTGGTCCCAAGCCTGTAGCAGTGCATGGGATTCTTCCATCCTAAGTGCAGGACTTTCTACTTGTCCTTTTTGAACCTCAGATTTCTTTTGGTGTAAAATCCTCCAATTTCCCTCTCTGAATCCTCCAATTTCTGTCACTGAATTCTAGCCCCACACTCCAACTGATCTATTATTCCCCCCACCTCAGTGTTATCTGTAATCTTCCTGGGGGTCTATCTAATCTTCCAGATCATTAATGAAAATACTAAACAAAACCAGCTCCAGAACTGATCACTGGGGCACTCCACTTGATACCAGCAGCCAACTAAACATTGAACCATTGATCAATACCCATTGAGCCTGATGATCCAGCCAGTTTTCTGTCTATCTTATAGTCCATTCATTCAACCTGTACTTCCTTAGCTTGCTTACGAGAATGGCGTGGGAGACCATATCAAAAGCCTTGCTAAAGTCTGGATATATAATGTCCATTGCTTTCTTTGCATCCACAGAGCCACCCATCTCATTGTAGAAAGCAATCAGGTTGGTCAAGCATGACTTGCCTTTGGTGAATCCAGCCTAACTGTTCCTGATCACTTTCTTCTCCTCCAAGTACTTAGATTTCTTGAGGACCTACTCCATGATTTTTCCAGGGACTGAGGTGAGGCTGATTGGTCTGTAGTTCCCTGGATCCTCCTTTTTCCCTTTCTTAAAGATGGGTACTATATTGCAGCTCTGCAATCACATCAATCAACTCTCTCAGCACTCTCAGGTGCATTGCATCCAGCCCCACGGACTTGTACACACTCAGCTTTTCTAAATAGCCCCTAACCTTTTCTTTCACCACTGAGGGCTGCTTACCTACTTCACAAACTGGGCTGCCCAGTGCTGTAATCTGGGAGCTGACCTTGCCTGTGAAGACCAAGGTAAAAAAAGCATAGAGTACTTCAGCCTTTTCCTCCTCATCTGTCACTGGGTTGCCTCCTCCATTCAGTAAGAAACCCACACTGTCCCTAACCTTCTGCTTGTTGCTAGCATACTTTTAGAAACCCCTCTTGTTACCCTTCACAACCTTTCCTAACTGCAACTCCAATTGCGCATCGGCCTTATTGATTTCATCCCTGAATGACCAAGCTATATTCTTATAGTCCTTCCTAATCATCTCTCCAAGCTTCAGCTTCTTGGAAGCTTCATTTTTGAGTTCTCTGCTGAGCCAAGCTGGTTGCCTGCCATATTTGCTATTCTTCCTGCATATTGGGATGGTTTGTTCCTGTGCCCTCAGTAAGGTTTCTTTCAAATATAACCATCTCTCCTACTCCTTTCCCCCTCAGATGGACCTCCCAGGGCACTGGCAACATGTAGGGGGTGCATGTGCACCCCCTGAGTGTGGTGATGCACCGTCTGTGAAAAGGTGCTGCCAACACTGCTGGCAGTGCCTGCAGCAGCTCTCCACTTACCCCTGCCATGCTGTCACCACTCACAGCACTGCTGCCGCCTGCAGGAGCTTGCTGTGCCCCCCCAGCTTTCAGAGGCATGCGGTGTTCATGTCCCATAGGATCCTGCCCATCAGTTCCCTAAGGGAATCAAAGTCTGCTTTTCTGAAGTCCAGGGTCCTTACTCTACTGTTCTCATTTCTTCCTTTTGTCAGGATCCTGAACTTGATCATCTCATAGCCACTGCTGCCCAACTTGCCATCTACTTCTACATCCCCCAGCAATTCTTCCCTGTTTCTGAGCAAGAGGTCAAGAAGACAATGACCCTTTGTTGGTATCTCCAGCACTCACACAAGGAAGTCATTCCCAATGCTCTACAAACACTCCTAGATTGCCTGTACACTGCTGTATTGCTCTTCCAAAAGATTTCAGGATGAGCGAAGTCCCCCATGAAAACCAGCGCCTGTGATCTGGAAACTTCTGCTAATTGTCTGAAGAAAGCCTCATCTCCCCCATCCTCCTGGTCTGGTGGGCTACAGCAGATACCCACCATGACATCATCCTTGTTGCTCTTCCCTCTGACCTTAACCCAGGGACTGTCAACAGACTGATCTCCAGTTTTATACTGGAGTTCTGAGCAATCATACAGCTCTTTTACATACAGCTCAACTCCTCCTTCTCTTCTCTCCTTTCTGTATGGAATTAATATCACCATGACCATGATAATATATTTAGCGCATTTTCAAAGCACTGTGCAGAGTTATAAATAGTGGAGCAGCATCTTGAATGAAGTATATGTGATTAAAATTCAAAAAGAAAAGGAAAGATATTGTTTTGTATTGAGTTACATTGCCTACTCATACAGATCTAGTAATTTGGCCTGAGTAAACTACTGTGAGCATTCCCTAAGAAATAGCCACAATGTTTAAGTGATCCTCTTAAACCAAAAGAGATAAGGTTGTCTTACTCATGTAAACATCTTTCTCTCCACAGTAAACAGGGACTTAAGAAAAAAAACCCGTGTTCTCTTTTGGTGTTTACCGTAAAGAAACCTTTGTTCTCTGTCAGTGTCTTTCTCTTTTTCACAGCCCAAACAGCCAATTAAAAAAACAACTACAGATGAAATCCTGACTTGGTTGAAGACAACTAGAAAGTTCCCATTGACTTCAGTGAGGCTAAGATTTCAGCTGGGCAGGAATACTTTCAAGTAGCAGCCCTTTCACTGTCCAGCAGGCTACTCAACAAGACAGACACCTCCCTCATCCCAACCCTGGGTTTCTGATTCCCTGGTCCTGGTTTCCCGTGCCCTGGGTCCTGCTTTCTGAGTTCATCCTAGTTCCTGCTCACCTGTTTCTGGTTCCATACTGCACCATGGGCCCCTTGTGCTTCTAGACCCTTGTCCTCTGAAAGGTATCTAAGCCACAAGTCAGGAGCTAAGTAACTGCTCACATCCCAGGCCCCTACAGTTATACAGCCTATTCCAGACTGCCTGGCTAGTGATACCAGTCTGGATCCCTGCCCCTGTTCCTGATCCCTTCCTTGGCCTGTGGTTCTGCCTGGGGAAACTGCTTACATTTCTGTCCATTATTAGACCTTAGCCTTCTGACCTACCTTTTGACTACTTACATCCCAGCTGTGCTCTTGATACATTGCTCTTTCCAGACAGGAAACCATTTGCCTCTTATAGAAGGAATCCACTACATTGCTGGCATTATTAACACTAAAACATAGAGCTGAATGGAGTTACATAGATTATTTTTAGAAAGAAATGGTTAAGAGCATGATGCAGGCAGTTACTGACATTAATAAGAACTTGATCATTTGAAGTTTGACCTGAACAATCCATACTTAGTTATAGCAGTGTACTTGAGCACAGGACATAGATTTCATAGACATTAGGGCTGGAAGGGATCTTGAAGATCATCAAGTCCAGCCCCCTGCTCCAGGGGCAGGAAATCAGCTAGGGTCAAAGGATCCCAGCAAGATAAACATCCAAACATTTCTTGAATGAGTCCAGAGCAGGTGCCTGCACCACTTCTGGAGGGAACCTATTCCAGGCCTTTGGGGCTTGGACAGTAAAGAAGTTTTTTATTATGTCCAGCCTAAAACAGTCTTGCAGGAGTTTATGATCATTGGTTCCTGTTATGCCTCAGGGTGCTCTGGTGAACAGATGTTCCCCCAGATCCTGATGCACACCCCTTATGTACTTATAGGCAGCCACCAGGTCACCCCCGAGCCTGCACTTTTCCAGACTGAAGAGTCCTATAGCTCTCAGCCTGTCTTCATAAGGCCTATTCCCTTGCCCTCTGATCATGTGCATGGCTCTCCTCTGAGCCTCTCTCAAGCTTCTTCACATCCTTCTTGAATTGTGGAACCTAGAATTGGATGCAGTACTCCAACTGCAGCTTCACCAAGGCCGCATACAGTGGGATGATGACATCCTGAGATTTACCTGAGGAACATCTATGGATGCAAGCCAGAGTTTTGTTTGCTTTACCAGCTGCGACATTGCATTGGTGGTTCATGTTCATCTTGTGGTCAATCATGGCCCCCAAGTCTCTTTTAGCTGTG
>NW_017729022.1:164550478-164580683 GCF_001723915.1 Gavialis gangeticus | reverse complement strand
CCCCCCCCCACCCTGCCCCTCCTGCCCAAGGTGGAGTACCTTGCATTTTTCGCTATTGAATGCCATCAGGTTTATAAAAAACATATAGGTCTGTTGTAATAAAAATTCCAGTACAACAAAACTATTCCTGGGCCCTGGCTACTGGTCCATAGCAGGCAGTGCCAAGGGGATCTTCTAAGAACCAAATCCATTGAAGCAAAACACTCTACTGCTACAAATGTCTCTTTCAGTCCTTGAATTGACATAATCCACTTCAAGCTAATCTGACCCTTCATTGGCCCCCATCTCCAAATCCAAGTGGCAGTTTTGGTACATCCAAAACATCCTCCTCTGAACTACCCATCCTCTGTTGACTCCAAATTGCATGTGGTAGGCATACCCTGCAAAGATTTTTAAGTACTGGAGAAGGTGGAGAAGCCACTTCTCTCCCTCATTCTCCCTCTCATCTTCTTTTATGACTACACCTCAACAGTTCTGTAGCAACGTGGAACTGAGAGAACCATTTGTCAAAAGCTGGTCGGCAATAGGTACACTGAGGCTAAGTACAGACAATCAAAAAGCCTGAGGCAGAATCAATCTAAGTGCTGCAGTTTTCTGTAAACAGCATAGTTTACAGAAAGCAAACAGGGCATACATTTACCCTTTGGCAGCAGGGAGGGGAAAGCAAATCTTAGACAAGGTTCTGCCATTTTCAAATTGGTCTATGTGTGCTGAAATTCTGTTCTATTATGGGTACAGACCGATTTCTGATCACCAGGGACCTGGGTTTTCAGTTCACTGCAGAAAATCACAGATTTCCTCCTTTAAAGGAGAAAAACGTAGGAAAAAGTGGGTTTTCCCTTGCAGGCTGGCAGGGTTTCAGCCTACAAGGGGCTTCTTGGAGCTGGGGAAGTAGAGAAGAATGATCGGAGGGGGCACCACATGCATATGTGCGCGCACATGTATGTGGTAGCCAAGCAGCAGTGGAGAGTAGCTCCCAAAGCTGCCTCCAGGTAAGTCTATGGGGGCACAGGCAATATGTTGTGGGGGGTGCAGAGAAGGGCACAGGCAACATGGCAGATGGGAGTGGGGGGGTGAATGTGCCCCCTGAGATTTCTGCATCCACAGCAGGGCGCAGGGCTGCAGCTGAGCCAAACCAGCTGTGGGCAGAAGCCACCTCCATAGCCCAGCATGCAGGACCCAGTGCGGGAGGGAGTGCCACATCACACCTCCATGACCACCAAGGTGAGATGCAGCAATGGTGGCAGCACTGAGTTTTGCCCCCATTGCTGCTGGGTGTGCAGGAGGTGCCTCAGCTTGGCAGTCATGGCAGTGTGGCATGCCCTCCCACACCAGGTTTCACGCACTGGGCCATGGAGGCTGCTCCTGTCCAGAGCTAGCTGTGGGCACAAATCTGGGGGGAGGGGAAATGTGCCCCCCAGGCCTCTAGATGTGTTGCCTGTGCCTCCCCCACCCCATGCATTGCCTGTGCCCACACACCCCCTTCTCAACACACCTAATCCCTTCCTCACACACATGGGTGGGGGGCAGTGGGTCAGGAGTGAAGGGCACCAGCAGGGTCAGGGAGCTGTGGGCTACCAGGGCTGCTTAACAGTGTGAGGGGGACAGCCACAGCTGGATCTGCATCCTGGTGAGTGAAGGGAAAAGGTGGAGCTATGATTTTCCATGATAAAAAACAAAACAAAAATCAAATGCCAAAATATATAAGTATTTAGAATTTATTTTATTATAATGATTGAGGCACTGGGAGGCTTCCAAATTGTTTTAAAATTGTAAATGCACCAATAAAACATTGTGTTCAGTAGATATATACATATATATTATACACACACTCACGCACACACATTCTATATAGTGGCATTTCATTTTAATCATGCAAAACCATGGATTTTGGGTTTTTTAATCAGAGAATTTGGGATTTTTAAACAGAGAAAACCAGGGTCCCCACTGATCACTTATACCAGTAAAAGTGTAGTGCCTGAGACTGCAGTACATAGCAAGCAGCTTAAGCACATGGGTTCTACACACAGGCAATACACTTGTGTTTTAAAACGCCTTTCTATCTTAAGTTTTCCTTACTGTCTCATTCTTGAGCAGCCCACACAGCAGAGTTACCATGGAGGAAGCCGAGATGCAGAAAGTCCCAACGCCCTGCAGACTGAGGGTGATTTGTTTGTTTTTACAAACAAAGCTGCTCTGCAGTATTTGTTCACCTGCCCACAATTACACTATGGCAAGCATTTCATTCAGCACTAAGCTGCCCAAAGTTACCTTTCATCTACACTAGGGGAAAATGCAAATCCCCCATAATGTTTCTGACTACTATAACAAGAATAAACAAAAAACAGGGATTTGATTTGTTCTTTCACGATGGGAAACAGTTTTCCAGAATGGAAGACAACTTTCCCATGGCTTAAAGAGTAAAACTATTATCCCAGGATTTGAAATAGTCACAAAGACTTGGATAAAATATGCCCAGAGTATAGGCTAAACAAACAACAAACAGTTCAATTACAGTTCTTTAAGCGAAGTCCTCTAGTCATGAATTTTCTTGAAACAAAACTAGTTACACTGCTATAATATTCATGTCTTTTCAGTCTGGCTATAAATAGAACAACATACAATGAAATACATTCATGGAAATTAGATGCATTTATGGTGCTTGCTTGAAAGCAGATACTTCCTTCAAATCCTGACCTATTAGCACACCATTTTTGTTTCCATATTAAACTTCAATTAACCTCTCTCACTGGTTCAGTTGCGTTGCTTTCCAGTTAACATCATATTAACATTTGTCAACAGCAGATATATTTAAAACCAGCTGTGGTTCCTCTCATTTTCTGCATAATTATTGAGACCATATGGCCATACTACCGGTGTTGTTTCCTCTTTGTCCTCTCCTCCTCACAAAACAACCTATCTTTAATCTGCTGACTCTCTTCAGGAAACAGTAAACTGCCCATTGCTGACCTCTCAGGAAACAAAAATAAGCAAATTAACAAATAACCAACAAAAAAGGGCTGGGGAGAGGATTTGGGGTGTTTCAAAAGGCTTAAAAGCTTGGCAACATGCCATTTTTAGTTGCAAATAATCATAATAAACATAATTATTATAATAATAATAATGTCTCTCTCATTTAATACATTAATAAAAATAGCCAGATTATGGAGAAGGTCACCTTAAAAATAAGCAACACAAGCACGTGCTGTGACATTTAAAGAAAGCAAAGGACTAAATATAAACATTTTCCAGATCATATTTTTGCTTTTGTATTTGCTGCTTTTTATTTCTGTCATACCAGTCCTTGCTCAGAGTTGTTTAGAAAGTCATAGCTCATTGATTCAATGTAGTAAATAGCCATCTCAGCACTTTGTTCATTTTCCACTGAACAACAAACAAAATAATAAGAAGAGTGAAGATGAGGGTGCCTGTAAAATAGTCAGCAGGCCCACTTATGTTGGTAGAAGCTCATGTGATGAATAAAGTTTGTAATATTAGACCTCTGTTGTCAGGAGTTTCATTTGAAAGTTAGCCCTCATTTTGCCAATTTGAAATTTCATCAGCAGGTCCTATTAGGTGACTGATGTCATTGGGTAAAATTTATAAAATCAGGCCTTGATCTGACAAGACCTACATTTAGAGCTCTATATGTTCCTGAAAGAGATGCTAGAATTACAAATACCAAACAGAAAGGAGAGAAGTACCCATAGGTATTCATGATGCTCAGTCTTTGAAGTTGTTCCATGATAGGTAACAGATAAGCAAATACAGTCTAGCTGAGACTACTGTAAGGTAGAGGTAGCTAATAATATTCAGAGTACTCATCAATGGCGCCATGTCAAATTGGGAGAAGGCTCCTGTGGAGTTCAAGGCTCCTGTTCTGGGTCCACTACTGTTCAATATTTTCATTAAAGGCTGAGAAACTGAAATTGACTGCAAACTTATTAAACATGTAGATGACTCCAGGTGGCACTCTAGAAGACAAGATTAAGATTCAAATGTCCTTGATAAATTGGAAAAAAATGCCCTAAATTAAACAAGGTGAAATTCAATAAGAGCAAATATAAAATACTACTACACATAGGAAAGAACATTCAAATTTCAAAATACAAAATAACAGGTTAAGTTTCAGGACTGTAGAAATAAGTGTCCAACTTTTCATAGAAAGCAAACTGAATATATTGTTGCAAAAATAACTAGTATACTGGGATGTATTAATAGGAATGTTACATACAAGTCAAGGGACGTGATTCTTCAATTCTAGTCAGGACTAGTAAGACCCCACCAAGGCACTGTTTCCAGATGTAACACTGCACTTCATGAAAGACATGGACAAGTTGGAAAGAGTCTAGAGCAACTAAAGTGATTCGAGGTCTGGAAAACTAAATATAAAAGAACAGGTTGGAAGAGCTTGGATTATTTGTTGCAAGGATGACAAGACTAACAGTCTCTAAACACATGAAGATGGTTTTTAATGAGGGTCAGAGACTATTCTCTATGGTGAGAGAGGACAGGACAAGAAGTGATGGTCTTAAATTACAAGAATGTAAATTTAGATTGGTGTAGGTGACCGTACCTCGTTGGAGTCTGCCATTTAGGTCTAGTGCTCTGATCTGTCGAGTGCCAGTTCTTGGGGCCTGACAGGTTAACCTGCTGGCTCATGTTAGCAGGGCACACCCTCTTCTTGCCCGCCATGTCTTGATCTTTTTAGTAAGAGGGGAGGATCCTCGATGGTTTACACCTGCACTCATGAGCGATTTGTTGTTTCTCAGGACTCTGCCTCCCTTTACACCCCATCCTTATGCCAACCAGATCTTATGGTCCAGCCAGGCCATGTGCCATCACATGGTGGGTTGGCACCATCCTTGCAATTTGTCAAATAGTCAGGCTCCAGCCCAGGTAAATGGTCTCAATAATTTAATGACAGACTCCCACTGCCCTGTTGGGGCAGTCTATGAATTCGGACCGTTGTACCCCCTGTATCTATATTTCTCACTCAATATTTGACCGTCCTTTTATCACAGTTCTATGGGCTCCTATGACTATGACCAACAGGGCTAGTCTGCCAAGTCCTTAAATTTTCCCTTGTCCAGTGTCACTAGCTCTTAATGTGGCCGTAGGGCCCTGCACCTTTTTGGACTCACAGTTTGTTGCTCCTGCCAGTCCAGAAAAGCATACAATGTCTCTCAGCACCTCCACATTGTGTTGTCAGCTCCTCCACAGTGTGGTTCTGGTCCCTCTGTGCTGAGGCTCCTCCAAGCCTCAAATCAGAAAAGCAGTCTCCGCTCTGCTCCCTTGGCCCCAGCCGGGGCAGTCTTAGGTCTGCATTGGTGCTCCCAAAGCTGTGCTCCTGGGTCTGTTCTCTCTTTAGCCAGTGTGGGGTGTGTCTTTATGATGTCAGCCCCTATGTGCCCGCCAACCCAGATCCAGCATGATTTGGTAAAGTGGAGCAGCTGCAGAGCTAAAAGCCTTCCAGACTGCACTGCCAGTGTCTTCTTAGGCATGAACGACTCATGCCTCCTGAGGCTGGGGGGGCATGGCAACCACCCACAAGTGGTAGTGTTGGAGGCAGGGGTGTGGCGGCAGCAAGGGAGGACCAACCACAGGCAGCCACGGTGACGTCAGCAGCAAGGGCAGGCCGAGCAGGGATCATCTGCAGGTCGTGGCAGGGGTGTCAGTGACTGGGGGGTAGTGAGCAACGACCACCCACAGATGCCGGCAACAGTGGCCAATCTCGGGGAGGCACGTGTCCCCCCACGCCTTCCTTACACATCGCTTATGTTCTTAGGTAAGTTCCCACTCCCAAGGAGGGCAGATGCTTCAGGAGCCCACCCTCAGGGACTAGTAGGGGTGGCTTTGGGGGGGTTTCTTCACCCCCATATAGGTCGTTGGGGTATTCCCTGCTATGACAATTGGATATTCAGAAGAATTTCCTGAGTATGAGGGTGCTTAAATAGTGCAACAAATTACATAGAAACAATGTGGAATCTGTCACTGAAAATCTTTAAATGCAGATTACACAAATATTTGCTGGAATGGTTTAGAGAAAGAGAATCCTGCTTTGAGTAGGGGGCTGAACAGATGACCTCAAGGTTCCTTCTAGTCCCATTTTTCTAAGATAAACCAATTGTCTCAGCCCTTCTGTCAACATTCCTTTCTGTGCTCTGGAAATCATGTAGGTATTTGCTTATTTTTAGTAACAGAAAGAATTACCTTTAAAAATTAAAATTAACCTTAAAAAGTTAACATCAAGATTGACAGGGTGATAAGCATGATGCTGCCCAGCACATGTTACTTACTCATCATTGTTGCCCAGGGGCCAGTTAGGATTGGAGACCACTGAATTGAAGCATTTTTGTGATCAATAACTAGGTGAAAATATGGCAAAAGCTATCTGAGTTTTCTATTTTCTCAAGCCATTGCTACAGAGGACCAGAATTAAGAGAGATTATAACTTTAAGTGAAGCCTTAACTTTACTTTGCTTGTTTACATTTTAAATAATAGAACTGGAGTATTGTTGAAGCCATGATGACCCAGGAAATGTTTGAGGCACAAGGTTTTTCTGCTATATCTTTATTGGACCACTGTATAGTTGGGAGAGCAGTTGAACAAGGTTTCGGCCATAAGGTGCCCTTCTTTGGGACCCTATTTTATAACTATCATTAAAGACAATAAATAAGAGATAAGAGCTTTTGTGGGACCAAATGCATGGTTGGAATAGATTTAGACCAGCTATGAAATACTCATGTTTCATATTTCCTGGACTATGGCAGCTACAACATCACATTAACACTATGAAAGTTTTTATATATTCAAAACACTAATAGATGGTACTTAGATGTCACCCTAAAAGTTTTGGTTTTTTTCCTCCTACCTTACCTCTTTGCAACAGATCTGTGAACTTTAAGGATACAGGGATATAAAATCAAACAAATTAAAATTTACCTGGATTAGTTTAAAGCATTCCAGTTTCTTACAGCAGATGTTCTTAGCAAGGAAGCCATTGGTATTCAGAGTACAATCACTGATCATCATAAATTCATTTAGTAATTGTGGTTATTACACAATAGTGTGTTCTGTGTATTGCTACAAGAAATCTGTTCAGATGCAGCAGATGGTTAGCAGAGCATGATAGCAAATTAGTACTATTCCATCATGCCTGATGGTTAAAGAAATGACCTTCAGAGAAAAAGCTCTTGTTCACTAAGGAGAGGATTGTGCACTGCTTGTTCACCCATTCTTGTCCAAAGGTCACAAAAGTTAGGGTTCACAAGGACTGCTGAATGGAGCTCCAGTAACTAAAGGATACTACTGAAATCCTGCTACTCTTTTAAAAGCAATAAGAAACTGCTATGCTAGTGACAAGTGTGTACAACTGTTTACTTTTTTATCACTATAAAAAGAGTTAAAATAGATCTAATGACAGATTCTGGGGTAAGAACGATGAAGACTTGTGAACTATTCATGAATAATTATTACAGCATAGCCAGATGACTACCCCACCATACAGACTTTGGTCTCAAACCTGGTCCAGAGGTGCTATATGAGGACTAAAAGGATCATTCTGTCTTGGTACACATTTGGTCTCTGCTGAGCATACTAATAAAACTGTTTTATTTTAACAGTTGTGCTTATTGTCTTGTCCGGTCCTCAACAGTGCAAAGTCACTTTTCATTTACTTATTTGTCTGAGTGGATTTGATCTTGATGATCTGAAAAATCTCTAAATCCATTACAAATTCCCTGAGAAATCTAGCCACCCAGTGGAATAGCTTCTTGGGTAGCTTAGATCAGCTTCCTGTCCTAGAGTTCTATTTCCACTTTAAAATTCCTTAGCAGCTTTAAATTTGACCAGTCTAAGATGTTCTGCAGTACAATTTTTCTTAACCTAACGAGAGTTTTGGAAAGTATTCAAACCCTAGTTAGAAAAAGCCTTGTACATGTGCACTATATTTTACTGTTGTCTTTAGAAAACTCTTGAAGATCTTACATGAATTTGGCTCAGGGTTTGGGGGGTTTTGTTTTGTTTTGGGGTTGTTGGTTTTTGTTTGTTTGTTTGTTTGTTTAACACAAAATGGGTGCATCTACACATGCAATGAGCATGGAGTAATAAACTCTAGTGCAGTTTGTAGTTCACACCAGTCAGTGGCTCCCAGGTGCAGCATATACATATGCTCCCAGGACTGCAGCAGTTAGAACTGTGGCAGAACAGACCCAAGCTGACACTAAACATGGGGGGTCAGCCCTAGGCTCCAGGTTGTGGCATTGGATAATGGAGGGGCTGGCTGGGGCACAAAGGTGATACAGTGAGGGGCTAGTCAGCAGGCAGCCCTTGCGCTGTAACACCCTCATACCCAAGTCAGCCCCAGTCACCATCTACATGTGTATTTGAGGTGGTATTAATTATTCTGCTGTAGGATAGGTCCTGGACAGTACTATCCTACAGCAGAGTTAATTAATTTGCTGCACCCTAATATGGGTGCACGTATAGATGGTGACACTTTGCTTTGGAGCTACTTAGTCAACTCTGCAGTGAAGTGCATGTGTAGATTCACCCACTGTGTAGCTAAGAATGTCTGGTCACAGTTGCATGTTTTTTAAACAATGCTGCAATAGTACCAAGTATCATGTCACTAAGGCTCAAAATTGTGTAGTGGAAAGCAGGAAGTCAGAAGTCTAGAAGACAAAGTTCAGCAGGATAAAAAAAATGGACTTGATCCACTTACCCCTCCTTTTCCTCTGCACTAAAATAAAAGACTGAACCAGATTAACATGTCTGGCTTGACCACCTGTCTGAACAACAGAAGCCAGTTGCAGACATTGATTAATTGTTTTGTCCTTACAGTATCACTTGGACAAAACCCCTTATTTGTTAAGTAACCTTCAGCAATAAATATGACAAATCTTTTCCAGGAAAAGTACGGACAGAATAAATGTGAAGAAGAGGAACAGACAACCCATCTCATACAGTCCACACCCTTAATTCATTTCCTATGCATGTGACTAATGTATTGTTATGTCCCAATTTTTTCTGTCTGTAGTCTGTGGTTGCTTTTGAGATCCTCATAGTTTTGCCTACCTAATGTTGCTATAGTTTCCCCTGTACTCAGAGAATGTCACCAGCATTGGATTCCTCATAATTTGCAAATCAATCTATCAATCTAGCTATCTAAAATGAAGTGTATGTCTGTATGCGTGTGTATGTATGTTCACTTATAACTTGAGAATGGCTGGTCCTATCTACTCTAAACCTTCAAAAATCACTAAATACCACCCAAGGAAAATTATAGGTGGGTTATTTTTCACTTGACCCTTTTGGGGGCTTCCACTATTTAAGAGAACAATGCTTTTCACATGGATAGTTATAAGTGACTTTCTCCAGAGTTGGTAGTCAAAGAGGATTATATATACTGACACCAACAGGAAACACCACAAATATTGTTTACAAAGAAGTTCTACAATAAAGATTATTCATTTGGATGTCATTTGAAATGTGTCTCTACATTCAATGTTAAACGTTAAATATGTGTACTATGTTCTTTAAAAATAAACAATATTTTTTACCTAAACATGTTATACCAACTTCTTTGAAAATAAACAAACACTGCAATTTCAAAAATAACCTGGGTGAAGAATGGGCCCTTCTGCTAGTACTAACTAAAGATTGTTTCACAACAAAAGCACTACAGTTTATTTACCATCCTAATGATCTATTTAAAAGCATCTGACAGGCCATTTTTATAACTTCATTGTCAAAACGTCTCTATGACTCATGAACATTAAGGGATTTTACCAAACAACACCCCTGAGACTGTTTTACGGGTAATGCATACCCTTGAGATCACAGAAGTCTATGGATAAGTTGGATATTCAGTGCAAGTCTCCTGTGTCACAGTCTTGTGCCAAATTACCCTGGATTATAAAATATGTCTGGGAGCCTAAGCAGCATGGATTACACATGTAAAATGTGTCTGTATCAAGGTGGTCACCCTAATGTCCCAACTAGGACCATAGTATTCAACCCCTGGCCCACAAAACCGTGTCATCTGGCCAGCTGGGCTCCTTGTGGGGCTGGAAATTTGGCACTGGGGGAGCAGTGGTAGCATGAATTGCCTCAGCATATGAGGTCACTCAGTGACTGGAACTGATACACAGGATCAGGCCAGTGTGCGGGACTGAGCTGGCATGCCAGATCACACCCGTAGATTGACTGACTCCTCATGCCAACCCCACACTGGTTGCAGCCTGTGGACTGACTCTGAGCCCTACAGGTCAGATGCATGGTGCAGGGCTGTCTGTGGGCCAGATCCAATGGGCAAAGGCTGAGCACCACTGAGCTAGGATGTTCCCAAGCATGCCCCACCTCTCTGTGCTGCATACTTATCCTAAAACTGGGTGTATATGAAGGATGCTACTCCAGGGTCAAACCCAGTGGCTGCTCACCAGACAGTGGAAACTGAGGTCTTAAAATCATCCTCAGTGATGCTCCAGAGCATTCTCAATGGTTTACTTCTGGACTGTAAACATGGGTGGTTGGGAATTATACAATCAGGGTATGCAATTCATATAATATAGACATGTCCATAATTCCTACCCCCAAAACTGTGGGATCTACCTCACTGGAGCCAATCAACTAACAGCCAGAGCCAATAAAAGGCTGTAGGCACTTACTGCAGGACTCTGATGTATAAATTCCTTCTAAGTACAAAATTCTAAATATGAAAATCCCAGCTTAATTGCTGCCTTATCCAAGAGGAGATGACATCTGTCCCCCTTTTTCTATAATAATCTGGTACTTAGATCATTCACTAAGGAAATGAGAGATTGAGATTCCTGCTTCTGCCTGAAAGGACTTAAGCAACATCCACTTCCTAGGAAAATACTGTAACCACTAGACCATAGACTGCACTCCACCCCCTCCTGCGGAAGCTGTCCCACCATGAAGAAAAGAATACAAGGTTTGTCAGGGCAGATGTGCACGTCTGATTCTGTTGCCAAGACATTGCAGGATTCATCTGAACTGGAAAAGTCTTGGGCTCTGGCCCGTGCTGCCAATATCTCTCTCTCTCTACCTCGCTCTCTCCAGTCACACAACTTCAGCAGGACAGCTGGACTATGAACCCATCAGAGCTTTGCTTGTAATCCAGAAGTTAGGGCAGTCTCATAAAACAGTGTCCCCTCAAGGTGCCAGGGATTACAGGCCACTCCCTGGTTGTATGCTTTAACCACTCATACTGTTATAGAAAGATTTCCTCTGTCAGCACTTGAAAGAAAGGTCATAGGCATCTACCTTAAGAAGAGGTTTTCAGACCCTGGAGACTAAGTGGACAGATAAATCTCCTTGCAGCCCTAAAAAACACACCTGAGAGGAGGGGTTTAAAACTCCCTTTGCCTTTACTCTTTCCTAGTGGCTATCTCTAAGCAGCTCTTTGCTGGACCTGCCAATTCCTGGTAGCTTGCTGCTCAGTGTATTAGCTGCTGTGAACTATCATTCTGAAGCATTTAGCTCTCCCTGGGCACTGTGTAGGCAGCCTCGGCATGTAAAAGAGGGCTCTGGACTCCACTCCAAAGGCTAAAAGCCTAACTTTCAGTTGCCTACATCTTTCTTTAGATTCTAACTTAAAGTCTCATAGCTACCCTGAGCAAAGCTTGGAGCTGTATTGATAATTGCCGCCCTTGTGAGCCCTTTAGCTTTCTTCTTGCAAAGGAGGCAGAGGGTTTTCTCATTTGCTCAGCACTGTTTGCTCCCTCCCTTTGCTCTCCATGGTTACTCATTGCAGGTGTTCTGTGGTGCTCATTGAACTTAAGGTGTGACCTGCAATGCAAAAAAGGAACTGTGTCTGCCCAGTTCTTTTACTGTATGAGATAGATTTCATACACAGTCCTCTCAATTAAATGTATTCCTTTTTGTATTAGAGGTCCCAGGTACCTCACTTTGTTCCACTAGTTGAAAGACATTAATAATATATTTGGAGGGCCTGCATCGTGACATTACAGAAGATAAAAGGTGAGCTATAGGTCACGCTTAGGCCTCAAAAAAACAGGAGGTACTATTCACTATATTTTTTTCACAATCATTCATGGCCAGTATGGAGTCTGAAGAGAAGCTGGCAAGTATGTTGCTGTCTGTAAATGTTTGCCACTGTCCTCAAACACTGAATGCTCTGCCTAGCAGAAGCAAATGAATGTCACAGCTTGATTAGACCAAGAGAAAAGGAGGAGAGAGTAAGAAACCCAGGTCTGTAGCAAAGCCGAACCATTAAAAACCTTGGTGTCAGTGCAAGGAGAGTCAGGTAACACAATGAGTTTGAAGGGTTGATTTCCTTCTATTTGCTTCTCTATATCCCAATCTTGAATAGTTCTCATCTCTCTTGTGGAGCCCAATCTTCTTTAAAATACTGCTGTATAGGATCAAGGGACCTTCTGTCTGTTTTTTTCTGTAATACAAATCACAGAAGACTCTAATCTCTGAACAGATAAATTAGGAGCTAGACACTCAAGCTTTGCTAAGGTCCCTTTGTGCCTACACAGCAGCCCTAAAATAGCTGATGAGCATTTTATCAGTGTGCTGTTAAAAACTAATCATAACAGCTTAAGCCAGCCCTCCCTTGCTCATCAGGGATAAGTCATGACTGGTGTGGGTGAGCAGGAGCATTCACATACAAGGAACAGACAGCATCAGTGTGGTGCACTGCCTAATTCTGACCAGCAGAGCAACCTTGAGGGAGCTTTCTAGTTCGCACAAGTAGAGCAGTCCTGTGACCATTCCAGTTTAGGATTGGAGTAGGTGTGAAGTTGGCTTAAAGCACCTTCTTTGCTCCCCCCTGCCCCAGCTGGGCTGGACATGAGGTTACACCATGGAAGATTGCATGCTAAATTGTTTGTGCCATTGCCTACAATAGAGATAAGCAGGGGTGACGCGTAGGGGGTGCACACAGGTGCACGTGCACCCCCTGAGCATAGTGGTGCACCCCCTACAAAAAGGCACCACCAAGACTTTCAGCAGCACCTGCAGGCAGCTGCCGCTCACCATGCTGCTGCTGACACCGCACTCTTGCCACAGCCATGCCCCCACCAGCCTCCAGGGGCATGAGTTGTTCATGGAGCTGAGAGTGTTATTGTGAGATCTGCTGCCTGTTTTAGTCTGGGTTTTTTTGCTCTTTCTTCAGTTTGGAGAGGAGCACTCAAGTGCATTGTTAAAGGAACCTGGTCCAGCTTAATGATATCTTAAAGAGCAGCATATTCTATATGGTGTTATTGCAATTTCATTTCAGGCAGTGCTAAGTGCCTACATTTCTGTGACAGTGTTTAGTTACTACCGGGCACACAACTAATGCCAAGAGATGTGTGTGCTCAAATGAAAATGTGGGTGACTGGATTTTGCAGCCATAAATGTTAAGATGAATGAATATTGCATATATTAGCAACATTATTACTGTCAATGGTGTTTTTATTAAGCTCTTTTTCACTGTAGAATTTGTCTTGGTGTAAAATCTTACTAGGACTTCTGGTTGATTAAAGACAAGCCCTCTGTCTTGCACTGTCTGGGCTCCTCTTGTTTTTTCCAAGGATAAGTTTACCTCAAAAGATTTGGGATCAGAAAAACTAGGGTCAAAGTATTTTTACAAAGCTGGTTATGTCAGTTTAACTTATTCTTCCATCTCCTGTACTCAACACCTTGCAGCACTTGGAGGGAAGGGGCTAGTTACCCTGAAGAGATAAGGAGCAGAGGCCACAGCCCAACATACTGAAAAGGTGAAGGGGAAACCCTGATGCACCCTGCTACAGGGAAGTAGCATGTCTGCACCACATCTGGGGTAGTGTGACTTGGACTGATTCCTAATAGAGTGAAGGATAAGCGTGATCTGGCACTTAGCATTGCTCAACTAATTGTCTAAGCAAGCATTCCATTTGAATGCTTTCTCCATCTTTATTATTCTGTGTATCTGGCACCGGGCTCTGCCTAATTTGTGAACAGTTTCTCTTGCAGTGCCCTAGCAATCCAGCTATTTCATGTATTGAACAGCTTTGTCCCTGAGGTTTTGCTGTAATTCGTCAGTGTGGCTTTTAAAGTAATAACTGGTAGTCCCAGTTACCTTGCACATGGGAAAAGTGAGGACGAAACTATTGTAACACTATAACACTCTGGGCCAAATTCAACTCACATTTATCCTCTTGCTAAGAGGCTAATATTGGTAAGCAGACTACCCATTTTCACATTAGGCCTTCTTTATATTTGTGTGTGGGGTTTGATGTATGCTGCTTATCTTTCTTAAGATCTACTACTAGTAACATTTTACTTACCCAAAGATTTAGTTTTCTACAAGCACTGGCTTTGTTTTTAAAACTATTTGTCATTCTAAAAATAATACTTGACAGATATTTAAAAAGTGATTATGAATCTGAGTGAGACAAGAAAATAAAGTATGATATAAACCTATAACTACTGACACCAACACTCTTTGTTATATTTTGTTTGTATTACTGTAGCATCTGAGCCCCTCCCATGACATAGGATTACACTTACTTAAGCACTGTACCAACACAGGACAAAAGGCAGTTTTCTGAAACCAAATCATTTACAGTTTAGGCATAGGGCAAGAGAACCTAGATGAATACTGATAGACAGATGGGAAAGTGGGGTCTTCTGGGTGGGTTTGGAGTGTGGGAGAGGGTGTGGGTGGGTAGGGGGGTTTGTTTGTGGGGATGGGGTTTGTGGGGTATGTGTGTGGTGCGCTGTGTATAAGTAGTAGTGAGCAGGACTCCCCCACCAGAAACCCATGAATGTGTGGGGTGTGTAAATATATGTGGGGGAGAATGTTTTGGGGGGAGGGATTGTGAGTATGGTGGGCTGTGCAGTGGAGCCCCAACCATGTGCACACCCCCCTGAGCCAGTCAGCACCCGCCCACATGCCCTGGAGCCCACATGCCCTGAGGCACCTCTCTGCCACTACCAGCAGTGTGTAGTCCCAGTGCACCCCATGCCCATTTCAGACTGACCTATGTTGCACTCCTGGGGGTCTTAAAATAATTTTTAAAACTTTGCCTCAGCATTGCAGCACACCTGTTGCATGAGTATAATTTTCATTGTACAGATGGACAAGAGGATGCACAAAGCAGCTAGGTCTTGTCAGAAGTCACATGGGAATTCAAGAGGAGACCTGGCTCTTGGACTCCTGGCTAACCCATTAGGTGACCCAACACCATATCTGGACTAAGTACAGACAGTTGAGAAGCTGGAGGCTGAATCGATTCAGTCCTTGCAGGTTAGTTGAAGCTGCAAAGACTGAACCAATAAGCAAATGAACAAACATTCATTTTTGATTCAGGAAATGCAGACACATGCCTGCAGAAGCTGGGGGGCACTAGAGCACAGCTCTCTGGCACATAGCCAGCATGTGCTGTGCATTGGCTTCCTCTTCCTGCTGCCCCCGAAGTCTCTGGGATTTGCAGTCCAGAATCACAGAAGCAGGACTCTGAAGGGTTGCTCATCACTTCCTCTTCCTTCTGCCAGGTACCTCTGGGATTTTAGTCCACAGTCACAGCCAGTGACTGTGGACTAAAGCAGTAAGTTTTTAGCAGGGCAAGGCAGCTCTGTGCTCAGGGGAAGGGAAGCTTAACTCCCCTCCCAGTAAGCCAGCCCTAACTGCTTCGACTAGGGAGCAGAAGGGTGGAGCCAGCCCTCACTGCTCCAGCTAGGGAGCAGAAGGGCAGACAGGCCAGTCCAGGGCTGCAAAATGCTGGGGGACTCTGATTTAACTGGAACCAGGAAGGGGTCTGGGACAGAAGTTTCATAAACCAGTTTGACCTAAATCAGTTAAGTCTGATACTACATTCTTAAACCAGTTTCAGCCATTTTGAAACTGGTTTGTGTGTACTGGACTTCTATTCAGTTACAGTTTTAAACCAGTTTCTGATCACTTAAACCTGTTTGTGTGTAATACCCTAGTAATTCATTTAGTGTTTCCCAGGTGGTCTGGGGAGGGGCTTGAGACAAGGTAAAATATATTTAGCACTCTAAAATTAAACCCAGCTTTTGTTGCAGCTGATCAGTGGCCAGTAGAAAGTTACAGACATTTCACATGATTAGCTGCTTCTCTTTTTCCATGAAAGAGAAACCCACTCAGGAACCCCAGGAGATAGCTTGTAATTTCTTCAACACCTTCCTAGACAGGTTTTTGTTCTTTATCTGCTCATACCCTTCCAGACAGCCACAGAGATCTTCCTGATGCAGACTATTCAAGTGGCAGACAGACCGAGGAGCTGGAACATCACAGGGAAATGGTTTTATTTTCAATGAACACGGCTCAAAAAGATTTCTACAGTATCCATTGAGGGTCTACAATACCATAGGTCCAGAAGCCAAGTCAAGGGTCAAAGTGCCAGGTGTCAGTTGAGGTCCAATGATTTATGCCAGAGGATCAAGTTAGCTTCTTGTCAAAGCCAGGCCAGAGGTCAGGAGCCAAAGAATCCAACATGCAGGATGACCTAAACAGAAGTGAGGTTCAGGGGTCCAAAGCTGAAGGCAGGGCTGGAGAGGTAGAGATGTCCAATGCAGAAGTGGAAGTACCGGTCACACACAGAGGTCCATGGCAAAGATACTAGTAGGCCCTGAAGTAACTGTGAGGGGTTTATAGCTCTCTCATCAGGGCCTTGTGGCTCCTGTTGGTTCCCATGGGTCACCTGATTTCCCCATTGAGAACCTCATGGAAAGGTCCAAGCTTGGTTATATCTGGCCCCATCAGCTGCTTGGTGGTGCTGCAGCCTAGGCCTTTACCCATTAAGCCTATAAAACCTGGGTTTGAACCCATGGGGTCATGACAGGAAACAGAAAACTCTGCAGCCTTATGCATGATCTTCTGATCATATTATGAATACCATATAACTCCATAATAATTTCTATTTTCAAACTCTTCAAGCATATGCCTTCCCATACAATAAAGCTTATTGTACACTGGACACATGCTTTGCTAATTTTTATGCATGTTTTCATTTATGACACCTTCCATCTACAAGGAGACCATATTATTCATTTCTAATAAAGCAAAATATGTGCACGATAGAAACACACGGCAAATAAATTCAATGAGTTATAATCATTTTGGACGATGTCACTAAAAGACATAAGAATGACTTCATTTTTTTAACCATAGCCTATTAACTGAAACAGCAGCATAAAAATGTGCACCTTCCCTTATCTCTGTAGCCAGTTTTACATTTACTATTCAGTTTTTCAACTTTTAAATAATTGCATTTGCTTTTGTAATGAAAAGGGGGAGAGGCGTTATTGTATTTTCTGCAGTCATGGGTCTGTTCATGCTTTCCTTTGTAATTCTCTCCCCCCTATTCTTGAGAGGATCAAATTGTTTCTTCCTGTTAAGCCAGAGTAAATATGGGGTAACTCAACAAAAGTCAGTGGAGTTTACATTCAAATATCACTGCATCTTCATACTTTGCGTCAGAAATCTAGGTCAGAATTTTGCCTGAGATCCAAAGACTCAGATTTATTTACCAGTTTCCAAGTAAATAATTTTTTTCCCATTTTTCAGGCTTTATGAATGCAAAAAAAAAATAAATAAGAGAGAGAGAGAAAGAAAGAGAAAAAAAAAAATCACTAGAATTATCTTAGTTCTCACTTAAAAATCTATACGTGCACCCTAACTGCACAATAAGCTGGCTAATCGCAAATGTGGGTATCAAATTTAGTTGTGATTAGTTGATGTACATTAATGCACATGTAGACATGACCCAGCACTAACTTTAGTGCGGAATCTACACTGCTACTAGAGGACCAGCCTGAGCCCAGCCCCAGGGCTCCTGGCTGGGTGTCTCTCCTGCCCTAGGGCTAGGCTGTCTCTGTGGCAGCCCCTAGCTGCAGGCTGTAAAATCCTGCAGCCATTTTGTGCCCTGGGGCACACTGAACACTGCCTGAATGAGCCTGTGATCTGCATAGGAACACTGCAGGTCTCAGGTGCCCCCTGGACAGGACACAGGAAGCCTCTGCCAGCCCTGCCCCCTAGCCAGAGCTGCTGCTTGTCCACAGGTGAGCGTTATAGAGGGCTGCAGCCTGTTGCAACCCCTGCCTAGACCAGAAATCTCTCCAGGCCTGCTGGTTGGCTGTCTCTGGCAGTAGGCTCAGCACCTGCTCCCTGCTGCTGCTCATCCCCATCAGTGTGTTCTGTGTTTGCAGGTGTTTTGGCTTCTGCTGCATGGCTCCCAGTTCCTGGACGTGCCCCTGTCCTGAGCACTACTGGCCATTGTCCAGGGCCAGCCACACAGGGACAGTGATGTAGGGATCCAGAATGCTGACAGGAAAAGCACTACCACGATGTCATCGTCATCCTCCCCATCAAGGCCCAGCCCTGCTCATGTGCACACACCCAAGAATTCCACCCCAGCCCCCAACTGGAGCCAGGAGGAGGCTGGCAACCTTGTGGTGCTCCGGGGGAATGCAGCGGTTCAGAGGCAGTTCATGAGGGGCAGAAGCTTGAACACCATATTTATGAGGCCCTGTTGAGCAGCATGCAGGAGTAAAGTCACTCCTGGATGGCATGGCACTGTTGCATAAAGGTCAAGACTTTGTGGGCACAGTGGGTGCCCATTACCGACCACAATTATCGGTCTGGTTGTACCCACCAGATCATGCCCTTCACGTGGGACCTGGCCAGGTTTTTTGGCACCCCAGGAACCAGGCCAAGCCCCTACAGTGGTCACCAGGAGGGGTGGCCTACCCAAACTCCTGCCCCACCCTGACCTCTCTGGTGACACATCACCGCAGGAAAGACCTTCAGTTGTTCAGTCCCCTGCTCTGTCCACCTCCCAAGCTGCTGCATCCACTGGCAGCTTGGGGAGCCCTGGCCAACAGCTGCCTTAACAGCTTCACAGCCCCAGACACCACCATGAGAAGCAGCTGGCCATGTCACCCCTGGCTGCCAGCAGCAGTAGCTACCACACTGGGGGGGAGCCCTGGCCAGGTGCTGGCCCACCGTGCACCACAGGCTGAGGTCACTGAGTGCAACCAGTTGCTGTCACCAATGAGAAGACCCACACCAAGCCTCCAGCCTTGGCAGCCCCAGCCACATGGTAAGCCATACACTGGGGAGAGGGCCTTCCTAGCCTTAGCCCCTGCCCCTGGCCCTGGCCTTTCCTCCCACCATGGTCTGCCTACACTTCCCCAGCCCTGGGTTGCCCCTTCTACAGCACACAGAGGCAGGACACAGTTCAAAACTTTACTGAGGAGCTTATGTCCCTACAGCTGGATAGGCACAGGCCTCTCACACCCTAAGGAAGGCATCAATGCTAACAGCAATGTCCTTCTTGGCAATGGGGGGCAGGGACATGTAGTACTGCCACTGGTAGCCTTCTAGGCAGTGGTGGAGGTTGATGGCATGGGGGGGGGTTTGCCCCCCATGCCATCATAGCTTAGGGTCCCAAACCAGGCCTGGGGCACCAAGAGGATCAGCAGCAGCAAGGCTTAGTGGCTTGGGCACAAACATCTCATTGTGCACTGCCCAGGGGACATGCAGCAGTGGCACGCTTGGGGCATAGTGGTGGTGCAGGAGGGAGTTGGCCCGGGGCAACTCCCTGGGGTGGCCCCCAATGGGGAGAGCAGGGGCATGGTCAGGCCCTCGCCCAAGTTGTCTGGGAGCCCTGTGCACTCTAAACCCATGTGTTGTGGCCTGGGCAACAGTACTGCAGAGGAGAATGGCCTGCAAGAGGAGAGGGGGGGCTGGAGCCATGGCAGCAGGTGCTGCCAAGAGCCTGGCCTGGGCTGCCCTGGGGACAGGAAAGGGGAGGCAGGCTGCCTGTAGCCAGCACCCAGTGGCCCACCAGCCTCAGGGGAACGAACACAAATAGGGAGCTCAGCCGGCAACCACTTGGGCCTGGGCCCACCCAGCCCAACTTACCTTGGTCCCTGGGCACCCATGCATGGCCAAACCCTGGTCTGAGGCCGGGCAGTGCATGGCTTCTGATGGAGAGCATCTTATCTCTGAAACGTTGCCTCCAAGTCACCTCCACCCAGCACTGGAGCTTGCCACATGCACCAGCAACCCAGACTACACTGTGCAGAGCTCTGTTTTAAAGATGGCTGCCAAGTGCTGGCAGCTGGGTCCAGAGGCTGGGGCTCTCCCAGTAGCCACAGAGGGACATGGCAGGACTGGAGGGAACTGGCACTAATTTTAAACACCTGACAAAAATCAGTTACTGTGCATTAAGATAATGCATAGTAAATTTAATAGTCACTAATTGCACGTGTAGATGCACCTTATGTCCCATCCTCTAGAAGTGGAAAGAATGTTGCACTAGGAGCCTAAACTGGTTTAGGATCTCTTCATCTTTAATTTGCCCAATAGCTGAGTGCAAATGGTGTCCTACTGCTTTCTACTTGGTATGTACACACACTGTATTTGGAAAGGATGAATCCTTTGGCCAGAACCTCTGTGTGGATAAGTAAGTATAGCTTCATCAAATATCAATGCCCATCATCTGGGGATCTAGCCCACCAGGAATGTCTTAAGAGTTAGATACAGGCCAAATCTCAAATCTTGTTTGATTTGGCACTTAGATAATTGCTCAGAAAAATCTTGCACAGTATAAATGAGGAAAAACTTTGGATGGAACTAACATGCTGAAGAAAACTGTAGGAAAAATGTTAATTGATCTTCGTAAGGACTCCTTAAGTTCTGAAAACAACCAAACGATTATAACCTTAATCTTAATGCCTGGAGATAAAAATGAAGGCCAGGTACAGACATTAATTATGCTTGTATGGGTATAAGTAATTGAAAAGCAGTCTATAACTATAATAGAACAGAAGTTCAGCCCACAAAACTGGTCTAAAAGACATTCAGCACATACAGACTGGTTCAAAAATGGTGAAACCCAGTCTAGGATTTGTCCCTCCCCCCGCCACAAAACAGTGAATGTGTGTTGTGTTCAGTACCGATCTAAACTACGCCACTTACAAAAAACTTAGATTGATTCTGCCTCTGTTTTTTTAAATGTCTATATCTAGCCCAAAAATAGAGAAAGAGCTTTGGTTGATATAAATTGTCACTGAGAGGGTGCTTCTGCACTTGCAATTAATGCTCATGAATAAATCCTGGTGCTTATTGTTCCAGAAATTATTGCTCTTGGGAGCTGAGTCTTCACATGCGCCCGGGACTGCAGCACATTGAGCCAGGCTGAAGCAGCCCCAGCTGACAAGGGGTATTAGGGATCAGCCTGCCAACCTGAGGCTGCTCTGCCCTGACTCAATGTGCTACGGAGTGACTGGCTGGAGCATGAGGGTGTTCTGTGTGAGACTAGCTGGCAGGCAGCCCCCACACCGAACCACTCTAGTGCCAGCTAGGGCAGTGCCTCCATGTGCAGTGCTGTGGAGTAAATACATGTACTGTCCTGCTGTGGAGTTAATTAATTTACTCTAGCCTAATAGAGGTGCATGTGTAGATGTGCAACATTTATTACACAGCTAATTAATCTACTCTACAGTAAATGTTTCATGTAGCTGTGCCCAGAGTCAGGCAGGATGTAGGGCAGGGTAGCACCTTAGAGACTAACTGGTTTGGAGTATGTGGTCTAGTGTATGCAGTAGTTAAAGAATAAGTATTCTTTACACATTTTCAATAACATTTGAATTTGGTATAAGGAAAAAGATGTCTCTTACTGGGAACTTTTTAGTAACCGGATTTACATTTTTGTAATCTAGCAAATACAGTCTCTACTCAGAACTAAAATGTACTGCTCTTCAGTTAGTTTGAAAGGTCACATGTATCTTTTCACAAACACTTGTCAGTCTCCCACTATACAATTCAGAGCACCTAATTACCAAGCCAGTAGTCATTATCAGTAACTTTATAATTAAAAATGTCATTTCAAGCTGCTGTTCATCCACTGGAAAATATTATTATTTACTACTAATGAGAGGGAATGTGTTCCCATCTGTTTCTTTACTGTGTGCGTACCACATGCCTCTCTCTGGAAAAATGGAGATCTCTCTGTCTGTGTGTAATTTATTCTCTAGGATTAGCTAGAATTAACACCTGGATTAATACAGTCAGTGCTTTTCGGGAGCATACCACTGAAAAGATTTAACTGAATAAGCCATTATAAATGTGTCTCTTTAAACTGTATTTTGCTGACCTAAATTACAAGAAGCTCTAAATACCTGTGGCCCTGCTGTAGCGTTATTTACAAAGAATTGACAAGTAACCTATTTCACTCTAATTGGCCACATAGCCATTAGACTGATTGTAGTTACAGCATTCATTAAACAAAGGGAAAACCAGCTATACGTTCAAGAATAGTTTACTGATAGTACCTAAAGCTTATATGGAACCAAATGTAATAACTAGAAGCCTTTCAAAATAGCATCTGTCACCACTGCTGGAGAAAGATTACTATTAATCCCTAAAGATCTGCTGGAGTCTACAAAAATACTGATTTTTAACTGAGTACAATTGTATCATTTCAAATTAGCAGTTGGAATAACAAAATCTGTAAAATGTTCAGATTCCTGATAAAGGACACAGTTTTTTCTGACTCGAGACTCCAACAGGTGAAATATGAACCCAGAAAGAATGGAAATGTTCTGCTTTCTCTGCACTACCCTTCAGGCTTGTTTATCCAGCTGTGAGAGTATTGTTCCAGGGTAAAAATGGTATTTCTGAGGCTTCAAACTGCTGTGGGCTCTATACCACTGTCCAGGCCACCTGCTGGAAATTGGACCTGTCTCTATCTGTTCTGTGATCTTAATTTTTTAGCTCTGGAGTGCTCTTTGCATCCAGTATGAAGATGAAACATCCCAAACACTGGGAAAGAGGGACAGTGTATTGCGAGTTGCTGCAAAACATCTTTCACACTCCCACGCTAGAAAGTGCGCAAGGAGGGAATAGCTACTCAAAGCCACACATTTCCTCTTGTAGCTGGGCAGCCTAATCTGCCCATCATGCAGAATTATGCCTATGAGTGCAATCTAGCCCTGTATTGGTATGAGTTTGTCAGCAGTCTGTTTGCAAGGTAATTACTGTAAATAGCCTCAACAATCCAAGAGTGGCATATTAAGAAATTCCAAAAAATCGCAACCTCCCTACACCTCGACAGTCAGACAGGCAGAGTGTAGGCAAATGCAGGGTTACTCCAGTTGCTTCACTAACAGGCTTCAGATCATATTTAGCTGTGGTGTGTTTTACCTGACAATGAGAAAAGAAGATAAATGGTTTGGTGGTATTTGGGCCTGTCAAGGTCAGAACGTGCTACCAATCATAGGTCATTCTAGCAGGTTTTATTGCTATTCCTTTTATGTGATGTCTGCTTATATTAATTAGCAGTAAAATTGACATTTATTTCTACCAAAGTGAAATGGGGAAACCTTGCCCAGACCAAGTAAAGCAGCAAGTGCCCTGGTAGTCTGAGACAGAAATGTGCCTAAGAGGGGAATCTGATGCAGTCACAACGAGCATTACTATAGTTCTGCATTAACTCTTTTAGTATTTTAATAACTTAATACATTTCAGAGGGGAAAAGGAGTTGCTCTGAAACTTCCTAAAAGAGGAAAGACTGGATGGTTTAGCATAAATACATTTTTGTGCACATGAAGGAAGGGAAAAAAAGCATCTTATTTCTCACAAAAACAATGTGTTGTATTTCTCTATCTGGGAAAAACAAAGAAAATCTCCAGATAAAATTAACTGTATTTATCATATCCTGAGCATATGATTTCTACCTGTTGACACCATCGAGCCTGTTGTACTCTTTCTTTCTTAATTATTTCAAGTAATTATCAATGGAACAAAAAGTGTGACAAATGAAAGTTAACCCATCCAGCCCACTTCCGTTTTGTCTCATGAGTCAGGAAAGATCTGGGCCACAACTGGAAGGGAAAGTAGGGATTAAGAGCTAAATGCATACTTAAAAAATCAACAAATGCCGCTTTCTACAGAAGCCTTGAAGAAGTACTCTTTTTCCCATAATCAGTTCCAAAATTCAGTATGAATAAATCTTTAAATAATTTAACAAAGAGTTTTAAGGTCTATGCCCTGCCTTTCACCCAAAAATCTCAAAGAATTTAAACCTCACAACACACCACATAAGTAATCCTGATTCTTTTGTTAAAAGTAAATGAATACAAACAAAGAATGACCCCTTTCCTATCTTAAATGGAGAAATATGATGTTCTCTGATTTTGGATGATTTAGACTTTGAGGTCTAGCTTCAAAGCTGTCAGTGCTGATTTTCAGAGGCACTGAACACCATCAGATCCAATTAACCATTATATGCTCAGTATTTCTTAAAATAAGGCCCTCAGTGTCTCAATGAGATGCCCAAACCAACAGAAATACCCAAAGTGGGCACAACATGCATTCCCTGGGGACAACTAGTAGCGGCACATATTTGTGCCACTGCTAGTTGTCCTGGGGAATGCCCCTGCATGAGTGCTCTGGTGTGTGACAAGTTGCCCCAGGTGGGGTAGGGAAGGCTAGGGCCAGCACCTGGGCAGGCCCCAACAGCCTTATCTGGGGACCTGGGGGCCTCCCAGGGCTCCAGCAGCAGGGATCCAGGTGCAGAGCCTGGCTGGCAGCCAGTGTGTGGCTCTGGCTGGACAGGCTCTGGTTTTGGGCAGTGTACACTGCTGCCACATGCACCACCCCACTTCTTTCTGCTGCAGGTTTTTTTTACACCCAGATTTCCCGGTGTCAAAAAAACCCACCACACTGCAAATTAGCAAAGCAGTGAACATGTACAGTCACTGCAAACTGCACGTGCACGCTTATCTGGACATGCTGAGTTTGGCCTGACTTGTCTTGGATACAGAGCTAATGTTCCATGTTTATCATACAATCCAGAATCTGAATGATGTCAGAGTAGGAATATGGAGTTTACACAGTCTCTGATCTCCTCTTCTCATTGTATCCTTCTTAAAACTTCTCTCACCCTACACACTCAGGCCTCACATTGCAGTAGGCTCTGGTCGCTTGCCACATACCATCCCCTTGTGGCAGACAATGTCTTCTGTACCATTGGTCTTCAGAGATTCTGCACAGCCACTTCCCCACACAGAGTTTAGCTGGAGAGTTTTGTTCAAGTCACCGCTTCAAAATTCATATGGTGCATCTGGAAGTGCAGACACCTGATCATCCTTCGCATATTAACTAGGCAATATTGGAAAGTAGTGAGTGTATAGATGAGAAATCTCTCAAAGTCTTCCCTTCTATTGTACTAAGGATTTGATGGAGTATTTTTTCCTACCTTCTAATTAAGTATTCCCTTTGTTTAAACTATCCTACTTGGGGGTGTATTCTGAACCCCTACAGACTTCACATCCATTAGGAGGCAGTGTTCTACATGAGATGGAAGGCCCTGGTGAATGAAAAGCTGCTTGGTGAATGGAAGACCCAGGAGAGGGTCAAATAGGCTATTGCCTCAAGAAGGTGGTCCCTCTGAAAGCAAATGGCCACAGGTGACTGGAAACCTGAGTCTATGTGACCAATCCAATTCCAAGACTTTACTTGCTCATGAGCACTGTCTTAGTTCTAAGAACCAATCACTAAATTAAACAGCAAATCAAACAATTAATAATATTGCAATAAGGGGAAACCCTTCCACTCCTGAACTGATGTAAACAAGGAATGTCTATGAACCAGACTTTTCTCTGTTAACACTTTTTGTTTATTTTACTAAGCTTAAAATAGATATTTGGTATTGGTTTGGAGAATATATCAGTAGGTACAGCTCCCTTCAATGGCAGTGACTTATACTTCTCCATTGATATATGCCTTAGTATTGAAAATCTGTCCTGCCGATTCTTTAAAACAAAACAACCAAAAACCAAAATGTTGAGGTACAGTAACCAGAAAAACTCTGCTGTTTAGTATTTAGAGTCAAGTTGTCCCTTTGATTGTTAAACCAACTTAAATTACAGAAGGCTGCAAGCTGTTATGGAACCTGTGAGCTAACTTTCAAAGGCCTAGTATCACAAATGATTGTTCAGCATCCCAGTGGCAGGAAGCAGAAGACCCAAAAAGGCTTACTTTAATTAAAAACTTTATTTTTCATTACAGTTCACAGTTTATACATGGCAAGAGGAGCTTCTCACCATGTGGACATTCAGAACACTGCACTGGGGAAGAAAGGGATCTTTTTCTTTTATAAGAGCATGGCCTGATACTACTTCATAGAACATCCCTCCTTGTAAAAGCATAGTCTCTGTAAATGCTAATTCATAGATATTTACACTCGTAATTTATATTAATTAGAAAACAAGCTTAAGCATCCAAAACATTGACATTTATATTTTGTATGTATGGTATTTAATGATCAGAGATGCTATAAGATTTGCCATTTGAATCATACCCAATTAACAAAGTCTTGTTTTATTCTTTAATTTACACAGAGCCTAAATAATTCCTTTAGGGCCTGATATAGTCATTTTATGTACAGCCAGGTTACAACAGACTAAAATAAGAAAAAGAATTAAAAAACCCAAAATGACCCATTCCACATGCTCGCCCTGTATTCCTTCTGACTCTCACACACAACTATAAACAAAAGAGCAAAGGATACAGAATTAAAGACAATGGGTTTTTCCCCCTTTAAAGAAAATAGAGAAACACCATGGACTGGTTTCAAATCTGCATATCATCAGCCTATCCTTGTGGAATACTCATCCGTATTCAGCTTGTGCTATTTATCAGCTTGTCTTTATATCTGTATTTGCATTCAGAAAAATCTGTATTTATAAAGTACAAAGACACAGTAATACCAGGTTCAAATGCATTCCCACATTAGTCACACCTCTAGCACAGGTAGCAGCTGTGCAGTGTGACATTCGGAAAAGCACTCCGGCAAGATAACTGTGTAAAATATAATATGGCATCTGATGTGACTTGTCTTAAAGAGAAAGTTTAGAATATTTTCAAAGAGCAGATATCTGGCAGCAGCTTTATATCTATTAAAAATGCTATAGTATTTTCTGTATTGTTCTCACAAATGTAATATTAGAATGCACCAATTCAAAGTATGATATTTCCACATAATATTAATTTCTATTTGCTCTTGTCATCTACCAAATAATTTAGTTATCAATAAAAATGAAGGTGTTTTTGGTACATCTATTACGCAGGATAAAACTGCTGAACACTGCTTGAAAAATATGATCTGAAGTAGATCCACATATTTTACAGGCCTGGTTATAACATATCATCAGGACCTGAGTAAAAAAACTTTCAGTGGACATTTCTGCAACTCTTATAACTTCAGTGCCTTTAAAGCTAAAGCTAGGAGTGTTGCTTTCACTTTTGGCCTCCATACCCAATGCTGGTATCTTCGTTACAGACACCTTGAAAACATTGTGATTTCAGGCAGGATGGACATTCAAAAGAAATGCATTGCTCATGTAAAACAAACAAATAAAAACCATACACAAGTTATAGAGGTTCTGATTTTTTTGTTTTGTGTTTTTTCAAAAGATAAGGCACTGACAAAAATTTCTTAGGTAAAAGGCTGCATAAGAATTTCTTGCCATTTACAAATATGCTGTAGTCCATAAATGGTTCATTCCTAGGCTCAGTAAGGTAGACCCTGAAAAGTTAAGGACTGATCCCTCAAAGCTACATTGTTAACATAAACAAGTATAATCCATTCTGTAGGCCATATGGCACATTAGGAGAAATGAAAAACAGTCTGGGCACAAAAGGCATTGTACATTGCTTGTTCCAGCATCTATCAACAATAGAAGTGCCATTTATCGTGTGTTTTTGAAGAGATATGATGATGATTCTGAATTGTGGTTTCTGCTGAACTCATGCACATGTATAAAATGCTATTAGCATCAGTCATGGACAGGAAAAAAAAGGAAGTATACGGCCAGTCTAAGCAAGAGTTTCTCCAAAGGTTGGGATCCAAAGTCATGGCTATTTAATGTTTTCAATAACAGCAATCTCTTCTGCTGCACAGTGAGGAGTCAAACCATTCATATAAATGCTGTCAGTCTTTGTTAGAGCTGGCAAGATGTCCTTCTCACTACTTAGGTGGTTGACCGACAGGGTTCTCTTGCAAGGAGTCAGATCTTGACTGTGGTTGACTGCCAGTTCTGCAGAGAGCTTCCTTTTGATGGAGGTAGCCCGTTGAAACTTGTCATAAATCTCTACACTTAAACGTCGGCGGGTTTCTTTGAACTCTGCTGTGACATTGGCTGTCCATTCAGCAGCATGAGCTCTGAACTCTCCTACCTGCAGCACACACAACAAGAGAGAAATATTATTGGACTTGTACTTTAAGGACTGCTTACATTCAAGAAAACAAAGTGAATAGAGAGAACAATGTTCCTACCTGCTGAACAAGAGCTGTTGCCAACTGGCACAGCTCCTTTGTGACTCAAAGTCACCTTTTAATCAATAAAGTCTAGTTTCACACAGTTACATTCTGTTATCCAAAAGGTGAGGGGAATCAGATTTGTGTTAAGAATGACACTAAAAATGGAACAAAAATATATGCACTTAAATATTTAAAAGCTAAATCATATGGGGTCACTAAGGGGAATTTCTCTTTAAAAATGATGTCCTGACATCTGAGAAGAACACAGCTGGTTGGGAGGGGTCTACATTCCCAAGAATACAGGCTCTGTTATGTATTGTTACCAAGGATGATAGTCAGGGTTATTAATGGATATTCACACTGTCTGTGTAACATTCCTTGTAAGACTTGGCACAGAATTTTCTAAATTTAGATAGAGATTTTTTTTAAGAAAATGTCAGCTGCTTTTATAATATTTTCAGTGCAAATTCAAACCCAGGTTAATTCAAGTGACAGTTTTTGTCAAGTCAGCAATATGCTTTGCTGTTTTTTTCTTTTTCAATTAATCTTCAAATCACATCGAAAAATTACAATTACATCAAGGTGTTCCTCAGGCTTTACTAATTACACTGAAATTACATTCTTTCTGCCAGTCAGAAAGCAGGGGTGTCTCACAGCTGCCATTATGCAAATATTTCCATTCTGATTGGATAAGAGGATCTGGTTTGTATAACGACTATTTCTCAAGTGAGAAATAAGGAAATACCTTCAATCTGATCAGTTACTGCTCTCAACACTCTGAAAGCATTTGATAGCAATTAATATAGAATCTGATCCACCCTTGATCAAACCAGTCTCACCCCACGATACCTCATTCCACGTAGCTTTCAGCATCAGCATGAGAAGGTGTTTGAAGGAAGGGAGAAGAGTTAAGGCCAAAGTCTAGGTCCCTTTGGGCACCTAAACGGCAGTTGTCTACCCACATTACATTTTTGTAACTTATGATTCAATGGCCCCTTCACTGTAGATACATAAGTGTGCACATATAGACTGAACCTGCACAGTATAGATGGCCATGCATAAATCCTGGGGAAAAAAAGACGACGCCCTCCAATGTTCTAGTCCCAGTCTGGTTAGGACATTTGTTCAGGAAGAAGAATACTTGGCTTCTACCCCCTCCCTCTGCAAAGAGGGTTTGAACATGTGTCTTTCTGATTTCCCAGAACAGTATTCTAATCATCAGGCCAGAGGCTAAAAGGGTAACCACATTTCCTGAAGCCTGTGGGGAGGAGTGATGGGGAACAGAATGCTTCAAGATGCCCCCATTATGCTTCTCAGTTGGAGACCCCTGCATTGTCACACCATTTTGGCATTTTTAAGTGCTCTAGCACAGGAGGGAAGGTGTGGGGGGGTGCAGATATCTTTCTGATAGTGAATTGTTCAGTAATTCAAATGTGAGCAGGATTGGAATTGCTTCAAATATACATCTGAATTTGCTCCCAAAAGCTGACAGGTTTCTGAAAATGAGACAAAAGCATTCATTTGAACAAAGCAACAGGAAAGTTGTTTAAAATGGGACTGTCCCAGCAAAATGGGACTTACAGTTACCCTACAGGTTAGACATTGGTCCAATCTTCAGATCTTTTAATGTTGAACCACCACACTTCGTATTTAATCATCACTGGCTAAGATGGATAGTGAGCAGTGGGGAAATTTCTGCCCTATTGGAAGCAAATATCAATCTAAAATCCAGGGCCTACTTCTCTACCAGAAGAACATCTTTCTCACTAAGCCACTCACTTACTCGCTAGCTTGTTCTGTTCCTCCTGCCTTCCCAAATCCCCCTCTCTTGTCTTCTGGTAAACTTGGCAATGACCATATATTTTGCTAAAATTAACTGTACCCTCAAAAT
>NW_017729022.1:164539677-164545478 GCF_001723915.1 Gavialis gangeticus | reverse complement strand
CACTAAGCCACTCACTTACTCGCTAGCTTGTTCTGTTCCTCCTGCCTTCCCAAATCCCCCTCTCTTGTCTTCTGGTAAACTTGGCAATGACCATATATTTTGCTAAAATTAACTGTACCCTCAAAATTTATTTTCTATTAAAACATTGGCCTCTGAATGCATTTAGCCCAAGATACACTAATTAAGTTCATATTAGGCTGTTTTCCAGAAAGGTTTTTAATTATTTTTTTCAGATAGTTTAACTCAGTTCAGAAAGGACATGATAGACTGCTGATTAGTGTCACTCCAAAGGAAAGCACTTTCAAAGACTTAATCCATTTAAACTATTAATCTAGGAGGGCAGAGTCCAGAATTTTCTAACATTGGCAACCAAGCATCAGGGACCACATGAATACATATTTGCTCACAAAATAAATAATAAAAGAAAAGAAAATAACAGAAAAGAAGAGAAATATGAAAAACTGGCTTTAAAAAGATTGTAAACCATTTGAAACATGGCCACAGGACTAGGTGGATTTTTCAGTGCAGGTGGAAACAGAAACATAGGGTGTTTAGGAGACATGCTCGGGGGGGTGGGGCGCTTTAATTAGCAGAGTTCAGAGAGCTGCATTAATTTAGAAGTGCCCAAAGCATCACGTGTATCAGTGTCCCCACACTTAAAAAACATGGCAGGATACTTTGAACTAAAGCTAATCAAACAGGCTTTAGTTTAAAGCACCCTGCCACCATTTTTCAGCACAGAGATGCTGATACATGTGATGCTCAGTGCAATAGCAAGGGGCAGGGGGAGAGGGGTGAGAGGGGCAACCGCCCCAGGTACAGAAGCAAAGGGGTGCCAACAGGCATTGCCCAGCTTGGGGTGGGGAATGGAATGGAGCTGCAAGTGGCTCATGGTGAGGGGGGCGCAGGGATGAGGGGAGGGTGGCTCCTACTGCTGTGTGTACTCCTGGGGAAGCATAGCGGAGTATGTGCCCCCCTGGATCTGTGCACAGGGTGAGGGTGGACTGTCGCTGCGGGCTTTTCCCCAGGCACAAAACTTCCTTGCCGTGGTACTGGTGACACTGCAGTCTGCTGGAGCACAGTAATTACCACACTCTAGCAGACTCGATTAATCAAGTCTGCTCCAACATGCAGTAATTACAATGCATCAAAGTGGCCTCCCTGCACATGTATAGGTATGTATAGTCCGTAGTGACAGAAGTCAGGAGGTCACTGGGGAATGGCAGCTTTCACAGACATGTCTATCTCCAAAACAAACATACAAACAAAAAAACATATTTAGAGCCTGTTTGATTAAGTCAGTTGAACATTCAACTTTGATAGAGTGGCACCACATACCAGTGTGACCTACTACTGTGTGTCTTTTAAAGCAAGGATCATTTTCAGATCTGCGTAGCAGTTGAAGCTAGCAGAATGTTCAGTCAGTACTCAAAATGTGCTTTAGTCATGCAAGAGACACATGTTCTTCAGATCTGAAAAGAAGAAAGTCTATGCTACCTACAGATTTCAACAGTGCCAATTTGTTACCCCCTTCCTCAACTGCACCTCATCTTTCAATCCGGTTCCCAAGTTCTGAACATGCTTCAGCCACAGCTGGGGACTGGCCCAGTTTTTTTAATCAGTGACAGATTACTAACATATAGTTGTATTTCCAGGGATGTTGTCAAGACTGGTGGGTTTAAAATTAGCCGTACTGTACTTGTTTTGTTTTGGTTACCAACCCTTTGCGCTGTAATGCTGCTCCATTTGTGTGGCTACTGGAAGCCACAAGCATTCCAAACTGCTCTCTCCACCCTGATTTTAACCTCACCCTTACTTGCCTTTTACTGGCAGCTCACATCTCTCCTCTCCTACGCTTTCCCAACAAGGAACCAGCAGGTAATGACTCTGGCAAGCATAATTATCACTGTCTATCCAACCTTCTGCAGGTGAGGGTGCTGTCTCCCTAGCAATGGGGCACTTTCAGTATTTTAATCATTAGGCACAACAGCTATTAAATAGGATTTTTAAATTATAGAGGCTAGGTTATCAAATGATCAAATTCATATTAAACATCCTTGTCAAATGTAGAAGATATTTTTGGTTGAGACACACAGCTTGGTTCCAGCTCCTGGATTAGATCATGAGTGACATGAACACAATGGTCTCACCCATATCTTCCCATACTTCAAAGCCACCCCACAGTCTGGTATTACTAGTGTGATCTGCTGTTTCTTTAAAAATAGGATACAGAAGAGCTGAACAGGCAACGCTGTTAAAAATCAGAACTGGGATGCATTAGTAGCAACACTGAGATAATTAGCACTATGTAGGGAAGCTGGAATAGCTTCTGCATAAAGTACAAATGCCTCAAATGATTGCTTTTGGCCTCCTGCTATTGTGTGCACTCAACTGTACTCAAGAAAAAATGTTACCTTTTCAGATTATAACTCCTTTTATCATGTAGCACTTGCAAACACAAGCACAAAAGGTTACTGAACAAAGAATGCGCAGTTTATAACTGCCAGAGTACATAACCAACCTGCTCATGAAATTTAATTCTTCCTCTCTTTGTAATGACATTTCAGTGAAGATTCTGGTTCCCTCTCTATCCATCAGGTATGACATATCCTCCTACTGCCTTCAATCTAAGCTTAATTTGGGGTTTGGTAACCTCTTAATATCTGATACTAAGTGATCAAAATATGAGTTGTCTCTGTTGTTTAAAACAAAAAAAAAATTCTGAACATAGATATCTACAGCAAAAACTGTTATTTATTTCTTCATCTCCACATACCTCATTAAAGCAGATTATAGTATTGACTTAGGCATAGCTGAATTTTTAAAGCAAATATTTTGGAGCAATATATAGATTGGTAGTCCCACAGATGGCTGGTGGCAGTCACTTGCATGGCGGAGAATAATTGAAATACACAAAGTACTTTTGAAATACTGGAGAAAGACACTGGAATGACAGCACCATTATTAGGAGTGAGCTGTACCCTGTCAACACCAGTATGATCTTCCTCCAGAGAAGAAATACATATGGAAACATAACCATCCCTATTCATCTCAGCAGAGTAATAATGCTGAAGTGTTATGACAACAATTTGAATACCAACATTACTAATTATATATTTACTAATAACTTTAGAATAAATATCCAGCTAAGTTGTGAGTATGGCTTGAATCTGTGGATGGTAAATGGTTTCCCCTGTATCCAATCTAAAATGAGGTATTTATGTTAGAGATAGTAGCAACTTTCCTTTTAACATCACTAGTCTGGAAAATCACGTGCAACTTTTACAGCTTACAATTCCTGTTGTAATTTTAATATTTAATATTAATGAGTACATAATTTGTTTAAAAAGTTTTGTCTCAAAGTCTTCCTTTATTTAAGCCTGTCCTGAACAGGAATTTTGATGCTGTTATTTTGCTTCATCCAGTTGACACCAAAGTCTCAAAGGTCTTCCCATGACTACTTCAAAAGTAGCAGCCAGTTCTACAAGACCTACGTTCACAAAAGGAAGATCTTAATTTCCTGATTAGTGAAATTCACACAGAAAAAATGTTTCTCTTCAAGCAACATCCTCTACCCAAATGCCATACTAAGGTTTTTGAAACATGATGGGAAACAGTTTCTAGGTTCTAAATTTTGCTTTTTGTAATGTATAATATTATACATTACATATATAAATATATAAATAATTACTTTTACTATATAAAAAATAAATCAGTTAACCACCTTTTTAATGTGGCACACCAAAAATAATATATTAATTACTCTATTAAGTAACAAAACAGTTTCCAAACCTTTTGCATATTACTGCAGATGTCACCAGAAGACAGGAAAAATCCCCAACAACATTATGTAAATGTAATAAAATGTATCTACTGGTTACAGGAGGGAGGCTAAAACTAGAATTCTTGTATTCACTATCTGGCTTTCCCACTAATTAAAATACTTGTAAAAGTTCCTCACTTAAAAGGAACTACATAAAACTGACATTTTACTTTGCCATGGAATAATAAACCTGACAGTGAAAAAATTTAATTTCAAAATTTAAAGTATTGCAGGTTACAATTGCAGCCTCCCTTTAGCTTCCAATTGCAGCCTCCAATGCCTGCGTCCAGACAAAACAGCTGTGTGGTACGTGGTGCCACAGACACGTCTGCAGCGCCATATACTGCACGTTCAGGTGTTCTCCCTGCTTCAAGGTAACAACACCAGGGCAGGGGGGTTCTGACCCCAGGAGATCCCAGGGTGAAAAACACCTGCACAAAAATAAAGTGGGGCGACACAGGCAGAGACAGCATGCACCGCCCAAAACTGGAGTCTGGCCAGCCAAAGCCACACTCCAGCTGCCAGCAAGGCTCCAGGCAGCAGGATCGCTACCGCTGCAGCCCCAGGAGGCCCCCCAGGACTCCAGGTAAGGCTTTTGGGGCCAGCACAGGGCTCGCCCCAGCCTCCCCTACTCCACCTGGGGTAACTTGCTGCATACCAGAGGCACAGGTGTTCCCCAGGGATAAGTGGCAACAGCACAAGGTGTCCTACTGTAGTTGTCCCTGGGGAAACAAACATCCCTGCTTATGTGGATGCAGCCCTTGAGTCTTTATTGGCCTCATCAGGTCATGAAACAGAACAGAGATGGGACACTTTACTCTGACATGTGGCCTTCACCTACCCATTGATAGGAAGCACATGCTTATTTTCATCTTGCTGGACCTCATGTCACATTTGTATCTACTAATGACCAAACACTCTTATTCAATGACCAAGAAACCACACAGGTAAAGGGCAATGTCCTCAACTGCTCATTCTTCAAAAGACCTTAATCAATATCTATGCAAAGTTGTTGGAGGAGATGGTGTGGGCTACCACATATCAATAATAATATTCTTTATGCCATGTGTAAACAATACCCTTTTCTATCTTTCTCCCTGTCTGGCTGAGATCAGTGCCTGAGATCTGAAACAGAATATAAGCAAGACTGGGATGACGTTACTAGGGAGATAGAAGAACTCTGGGGAATTTACCTGTATGTAACTGTCCCCAACTCCTGAAGGCCATTCACATTTTTAACTTAGCCTGGAGCTTTGGGGCCTGTAACAGGGAACCCAAAACCTGTTACGTGGGCACAATGGCAGGGGAGGAGATTGTAACAGGAAGCCAAGGGACTCCTGTCACTTGAAGAGAAGGCAGCAGGCTAAGCCAGCTGTGTGGAGCTGCAGCAGTAGGTATGCAGGCTGGCCCTTAATTAACAAGGAAAACCCCTGTGTGAAGCTGGGGAACGCACATGACAAAGGGGGAAGTGACTTCCAAGCTCAGGGCCTGAGCTACAGCAAGTAGTCTGGCCCTGCATGCTCAAGGGAGAGGAGCTCCTGGGTGAGATGCCTCCAGCAAGCAGAATGGCAGGTACTTGAGCTGCTACTCTGTAGGCTGCCAGAAGAGAGCTAGGGGGGGCTGATGGCCTGTAGTGAGTAAATAACCCAGACCTGGTAGGTTTTTAGCTGTTAAGCAATGGCTTATATTTATGCACTGCACTGCACAGGTGAGTTCTGTACAACACTGGCTGGTATGGGGCCTGGGGCTTGGCTGTTCCATTGGTGAGTGTGGGGTGGGTGCAGGTGGGAGTATGGCACATGCTGCCCTGGCACAAGCACAGCCCCATGCAGAATGCTGTGAGGGCAGCTGCAGAGTGGATGAGGGAGAGGCACACCACACCTGAACCTTCCTCTGCACTGCACTGCACTACACTGCACAGGTGAGTTCTGCTGCACATGCCCATGCCCTCCCCCCCATTTTTATCCCCACCCCCAGC
>NW_017729022.1:164528611-164539552 GCF_001723915.1 Gavialis gangeticus | reverse complement strand
TCACCTCTACATACACTACTCCAAAAATATAAATCAGAACAATTTTTTTTAATAAAATTAAAATATGTTATAGCAGACGTTTGATTTTTAGTATATGACTTTTTTCATCTATAATTTGTTAAAATGATATCTTCTGAAAGATTTTATGTGCACAGCCCTTGACAGCTCACCAAAACTCATTAACTGGTCCACCTGCCAAAATAATTGTCCACCCCTTGCCTTAAGGCAAGTAGGACCTTACATGTGGACACTCTTAAAAACACTCTCTTAAATCTAATTAAACAATCTAATTAAACAATCTACTTCTACTTACTTGGACAGAATAAAAATATCTCTGTCTCTACTTAAAAACTCAGGAGGTACTAAGATTCTATGGTGGTAGGTTCTATATTAAAAGCTATACTAAAAGATAAGTATAGTCAGAGGAACTACAAAAGAAACTTTTATACTCAGTATTTCTAACTAATTTGTTTCTTCTTTTTTGATAGCTATACTTTTAAATTATTTACTTTGGCACAAAGGGTTTGTATATTTCATCATCTTTATAAAGCTACTTTGAGCCAAAAAGTGAATTAAATAACAAGTAGGTAGGCTGGATACATCTCCCTTATTAAATCTGAAGGAGAAAAAAGTGAAGCTTGCTTCATAGAGGTTCTTGTTCCCTAGTCTATAATTTCTAACAATTATCATTAATGCATTCTCCAAAGTATTGAAATTTCACTTATCCCTGAATGTTCTTTTCAGTTACTTAAAAACAACACAATTAACTTCACTAGGACACAATACTCTACGACAAAGCAAGAAAAGCATGTGTCACATTATCCATACAAAAGTGAAGAGTATATAACATTTTGTCTCTGCTTTCAAGAAACTCATCTAATATTCTCAAGAACTGAGGAGTACAGCTTTTTTATAAGGGGAACAAATAGACTCAAAATCAACAGAGCAATTGCTGGTATGCCCCTCCCACAAAGAGGGGCGCAAAGCCCAGCTCACAGCACCAGCTGCCTCTGCTGGGCACAGATGGGGGGGCAAGTGACCCCTGGGGCCTCCGCGGGGTCCACCCTGTCCCCCCTGGACAAGCCGCCTGGGCTCAATCCTCTCACCACCCACCCGGTCAAGGCCCCGCTCACCAGTCTTATCCTGTACTTGATCTGGCTACGACCCCTTCGTTTGCCTACTGACTGATCTGCTAGGCTGGGGAAGGGGTGCGTGTGAATGCAGGCACATGATCAGCCCCCTCAGCCCAAGATTAACTTCAAGAGACACCAGAATCGACCTGTAGATCCCAATCAACTGGTGGGTGACCACTGATCTAGAATGAGCTTGTGTCCACAGTAGACAATGCAGCCATCACAGTTCATCTGCACTTGAGACTGGTCTGTAGAGTACAATAGTAAAATAGTAATAGATTTTTCTGCAAAGTGTTTTGAGATCCCACAAACAAATGTCAGGCATAGATTTTATTTCCATTTTTGGGTCAGGAAACTGAGGTCTAGAGAAAACCCACTCTGTATAATGGGTACAGTCCTAGGGAGAACATCTCAAGGAGAAAGTAACAGAAAATTCAGCAAACTACTAATTGTAGCAAGGTTTTTTGGGTGAATCTGATATCTTTTATTAGACCAACTTAAATAGTTCGAAAAAAACTTTTTAAAGCAAGCTTTCGGGTTTAAACTTCATCAGGCTGAAGAAGTTTCTGCAGTTGGTGTGTGCTTTTCCTGGATGGAACGAAAAATAAAGAAGCCAGAGGCTTGGCTGGTATGCATATAAGATAGGCAGTCAGTGAGGATGTAAATTGAGGAGTCAGTGGGTGAGACACAGGCTGGCTGGTGGGGGGGAGGGGGGCGTCTGCAGCTCATCAATAGCGGAGAGGTACCTGGGGAGTCAGATGTCAGGCAGGTTATAATGTGTCATACATCCAATGTCTATATGTAGTCCATGATTTTTAGTATCCAGGAGGTTTAGTATCTAGGATAGTAACAAAGCATGGTGGGCTACACTTAGTATTTCTTGAGAAAGACAGAATCTATGTAGAATATGCAAAGAGTGTTTTAGATGGGAGAGAGAGGCAAAATTTAGTTAGGAATTAATTCAGGCATAACCCAATTATCAGCAAATACCACCAATAATTTAGCTCCTTTTACCATTTCTTGCCAATTGCTACACTTTTTAAGTTGTATAAAATCTCCTTTCTTACCTACTGATCGCCTTGGTATTGTCTAAAATGTTAGGGAATTTCAGAACAGTCTTCCTTTTTTATGCTTTTATTAAAAACCCCATTATTAAAAAAATTAAAAATTGCAAAGTTTCCCAAGACATGACATTTTATAGCCAAGTGGAGTAGATTTAGAAGGTGTTTTGAACATGTAACTACATGATGCCATAACTGCCCAGATAGTAATTTTAGGCTAGGGACAGACATTACACATAAACCAGTTTAAGTGATCAGAAACTGGTTTAAACCTGTAACAGAACAGACATTCAGCAGACATAAACCAGTTTCAAAATGGCTAAAACCAGTTTGAGATAAACCTGGTTGACTGTAGTATTAGACTTAACTGATTTGGCTCAAACCAGTTTATGCAATGTCTGTCCCAGTCCCCTTCCTGGTTTAACTTAAACCAGAGTCCCACAGCATCCCAGATGCTTTGCAGCCCTGGGTGGGCCCCTGTGCTTCACAGTAGGGCTGGCTCCACCCCTCTGCTCCCTGACTGGAGCTCCAACAGGCACAGCAGTGTCTGCCTGGCTTCCCTGTACCCGCCCTTGCCCCCTGCCTCCTGCAACCATCACTCCCTGCTCAAGCAGAGATTTCCCCCCTTTCCTCTCCCACAGCACAGACCTGACCATAGCCAGCATGTGGCATGCTAGCTAATGCTAAGAGGTGTCTGTTTATAGCAGATAAGACAAAGGCAGACAGGACAGTGTCTGCTTAGGGCTTTTTGGAGCTAATCAGCAAGTCAGCTGGTAGTGTCCCTCCATTCCTTCCTTGGAAAAAGCTGTTTAAGAAGAGCTTGAACTAATGAGAGTGACTTTTGTTTTCTTGATGAGGTGCTAAATGCTGTTATCAACTCCCTGCTTGGTTGGTCAGGAGTGGAGGGGGGAGGCGAACCCCACCCTAATCAGAGCATCCTGCCGGGGCCAATCTACACCCCCATTTAGCTCAGAATTGTGCAAGGGAAGGGAGGGCTACTCTAATGCCCCCTGGCTTCTAGCCTGAGCCACTGCAGGCATGTGTCTGCATTTCTTCAGTCCAGGGGGGGATTTCTGCATGGTTATAAACTGGTTCAGCCTAACCAGGTTAGACTAACCTGCAAAGATTGAATCAATTCGGGCTCAGGCTTTTTGAATGTCTGTCTGTAGCCTTAAAGGGTAAGAGCCACAGAATATATGATAATATTTTTTCAATGCTGTAGTTCAGTTAACACATCTAGACATCCTTAGTCAGATGTACTTTCTGACAGAAGAGTTTCCAAATATAAGAGTACCTTGGGCCCCTCTCACATCCAATAGAGATGAACTGGAAACTGTTACCTATCTGAATGCAGTACTTCTCTGCAAAACATACCACACCCAATAGCCTGGATGGACTGAACAGTCATTTAGATGTGCCAGCTACCATGAAGCATGCTCCTGTTGAAGTTCCAAAAGCCAATGTCTGCCCTTACTGATTGCTTTGCAAAATAAAACCTCAGATTCAGGAATACAGTAGGATTACTGATTCATTAAATAAAACCAGCTTGCCTTCCCTTTTGCCTTTCATAATAAGCTGGTCCTCATTCCAAAGAGTATATAATTATAAAGAATAATGCACTGTTTAGTTTTGAGTTACATTTTAAGAAAGATGATCAAGCTAGGTCAAACTCATCTCTGACTGACACCAAAAACTGATTTATCCTCTTCTATAGAACGGTGACACTGGTACCTATTTAAGAGTCATTTAACAAAGAACCCCTCTGCATTCCAAGTCAGTTTCCTTATGTATATGAAATCTTTTTAATCTCTTCATATTTTTACTGCCTATTGTATTCCAATGTTGTCTATAGGTCCAAAATGAGATTAGGTGCCAAAGGGCTTGATGCTGTATACACATCTAATAATAGACACCACACACATATACAAGGAGCAGAATTTCCTGATTCTTTAATGTTTATTATTGCAACCTTAATAATAGCATGTTAATCTAATTTTTGGAATGTTCTGTATCTCTCTCACACTAAAATTAATACAAGACTGGGTACTAGAAAGCAGTTTCCACTATTCTTTCCAGTCTAATTTTAGAATAATGATCTCACCGGTCCCTGAGAATTTTACCCTACAGGCTAACTCTCCTCATAATTAGGAAATGCTTTCTATCAGTTGTCTTAAATATACCCCTTTCTTCAAGTGCAGCCTCAATTTATTTAACTCTCATGTTTTTTTCAGCAGAATATGTGAAACTTTATGCAAGTTATTTGCAAATATGGAAATTATTTAATTATCTAATGATGTAAACCTAATTGCCATGAATTTGTATATGACCATAAATGTTTGCCACCAAGATGCCTGCCTCAAGGTTTAGCAGGGGAAGGACCTGGTGCTTCACAAAACTTGGTAGCTATGAAATGTGAGTGGACACTGAAGAAAGTCTTGGGAGTAGATGGGTGCTGGATTTAGAGTTAGCTGAGGAAAGAAGCCACAGCAGGCATGTTTTTGGGGAAACCTGGGTGAAAGTTATAGGGCCTGTGGACTGTCATTGGCATGTATGGGTGGAAATGACTGGAAAGTTGTAAAGTAACTGAGGAAGCTGGATTTGTGGGAGTGCTTACAGAATTTTAGTAAATGGTGGCTGTCAGGGACCTAAAGAAAGGTGGGATGTCAGTATGTCCATGTTCAGCAGAAGAGGATGGAGACAAGTAGGTTTATGGTCATGCCTAGTAAGATAAGTAGGTAACCGGGGCCTGGTTTCATGGTAGTTTTGTCATGGTGACCAGGCAAAGGAGCGGGGTAGCTTCAGGAGAAGCTGGGAACAGCTGGGTTTGGTGTGGTGTGCCCAGGGAACATGGGGCAGCTGGGTGGGGTTGCTGAGAGCTGAGCAGCTGAGTATGTATAGGGAAGGATCTGGCTGGTTGCTAGAGGGGGAACCGCTGTCTGCTTGGTTCCTGGCCTGTTCCAGCTGAGAGTCAGCAGCAGACTAGTTGCTGCCAAATGAGCACCTGCCATAGCATCCTCTGACAGCTGGCAACTGCAGTTGCAAGCCACATGTGACATTCAGTCTGGGCTGAAGAAATGCAGGCGGGATGGCTTGCATGAATGACAGGTCTACATTTGATCTAATTATTAAAGGAAGTTTTTTCTTCTATGACAGAGAACATGCCCTAGATTTGACTACTGTGTGGCCCCACTATATGTCACACTTAAGGCATGATTAATCAGTTAATCACACCTTAAGTGGTAACCTAGCCACATGCTCATTCAAGTAATGGCATGATAAAAAGAGGAATAAGCTACAAAGTTATTTCACATATTTTGTGGAAAGGAGGGGGGGAGGTCCATGTGCACCTCGGAGCTTGGGAGCTCCCAGCTGATGCTGGCTCCCAGCTGTGGGAGCACTTGCCCCATTACTGTGAGCCCCACCAGCTGACTGGTCTCCTAGCCATAGGGGTGTCCCAGGGGTCCCTGCTGCCGGGAGACTGCAGTTGATGTGCTGTCCCAGCTACAGGGGTGCTTAATCCAACCCCATGGCTGGGAGACCATAACTGATGCAGGGCTGGGACACATGAAGCTGCAGGAGCTTGCTTCTTGCCAGTGAAGGGGGAGCCTGGGATTGGGTCCTCCCTGCACCAGCAATAAGGTGTGATGGGATCTGCTTCATGATCCCACAATCATGCCTCCTGCCATGCACATACGTCACGGCAGGAGGGACAATTGCGCAGATCACACATTAGATTCCATTGCAACTTTACCTGCATGTGTAGAGGGGCCCTTATACTTTCTTAAGACCAGAAAGAATCATTGTGATCATCTAGTCTGAGCTCCTGCATAACACAGGTCATAGAATTCACTGAGTTTTACCCACACAAAGCCAGAACTTCTGGCTACAGGAGGCATTTTAGAAATAGTCTTAACCTGCAAGCTACAATGGACAGAGAATCTGCCACATATCTAGGTTATCTGTTTCAGTGATCGTTACCCTCACTATTAAAACTCTGCACCTTATTTCCAGTTTGAATTAGCCTAGTTTGTTTCCAGCCATTCGTTTTTGTTATGCCTATGTCTGCTAGATTAAAGAGCTGTCTGATATCTGCAATTTTCTCCCCATATGGGGACTTTTACTTAATTCAGAAGTAACCTCATAACTTTATCCCAGATAAATGAAATGGATTGAGCTTCTAACGTACAATTTCTTAAGATTTATGAGACGTGTATTTTTTATTCTTTTTTTTCTGATATCTTCCTAATTTTTCATCATTCTTTTTGAAGTGTGGACCACAGAACTGGGTAGTGCAGTCCAGTAACAGTCTTGCAAACAGCATTAACTGAAGTGTTATCACCTCTCTGCTCCTACTCATTGCTGTCCTAATTATACAGCCAAGGACTGTGTTACTCTTGTTGTTAAGAACTGTTTTTCACTGTGTTTCACTGAAGGTCACATTCACAGGGTTATCTGCTATGACTCCTAAACACTTCTTAGATTCGTTGCCTTCTGGGAATAGTCCTTTGCCTGGTAACTAACATACACATTTTCTTCACGGATGTAGGAACTTATATTCAAATACATGTTCTTCAAATAAGTTCATCTTAAAAAATTACCAGTTTGCTTGGCTTTTTACCTATTTACCATTTTTTTTCTTTTATTTACTATTTTTTTCTTATACTGGGTAGAAAAAATTCTTAGCCAGCCTATTATTTTGAAAGAAACAGACAAATTAAAGTAGAATACCATTAAGCCCCCCTCTGCACATGCAGAGAAGTCACAATGGGATCTAACACTCGATCCACACGGTTGTGCCTCCTGCCATGCCACATATGCCTGGCAGGAGGTGCAATTGTGGGATCATGCATTATATTTCATCAGTTTATTGCTGCTGCAGGAAGAGCCTGATCCTGGGCTCCCTCTACACTGGCAAGATTCAACCTCCTGCAGCTGGGACCCCCTCATGACTGAGGGGGATCCCAGTCACAGGAGTGCCACACACACCTGCAAGACTGGGAAATGCAGCTGCCACAGTCTTCCAGGTGTGTGAAGCCCCCTGGGGCTGAGAGATCACAGCTGCTATCTTCCAGCCCTGGGGGTTTTATGCACCCCCAAGGCTGAGAGATTGCAGCAGCCATGAACTTCCAGCCCCAGGGGTTTCACGCATCCCCAAGACTAGAAGATAATAGCAACTGCAGTTTCCAGCTCTAGGGATAAGGGGAACCCCCAAGGCTGGAAGACTTCAGCAGCTGCAATCTTCCAACCATCAGGCCTCCACACACCCTCAGGGCTGGGAGATTGTAGCCACCCCCAGTTGCTGCCGGGACCCAACTTGGTCTTGGTACCAGGTATGCTGCCCGGACCCAGCATCTACAGCTGCCAGACCCCAGGTCCCAGCGTCTGCGGGGTGTTGTTGGGACCCAGAATCAGCAGTTTCTGGGGCAGAAAGTCCTCTTAGCTGTAGGACTCCCAGCCCCATAGGAGATGTGCAAATTAAAGATCAATAGCAACCAGCTATAAAAAGTTAGTATACATTTTCAAGGTCTACCTTTATAGCTGGTTGGGGCTTTTTATGGTGCGAAAAGTGCTTTGCACATGTAGCTGGTCTCAAGGTAATTGTGCAATTAACCAGTTAAATGTGTAAAACCTGTAACATGTAGAGGGGGGCCTTAGGATCAGAATTTTTTGAGTTGTAATGCACTACATGCTGTTGTATAGTGACTTCCAGTGACAAATCACTTTTAACCTTAATCACAGATGGGACTACAAGCACTTGATGATGCCTTATTTTTGCTAAAATGCTGGGAACTAAACTTGCACAATACAGTTTTCTTCAGCAAACAGCAGCTGAAAAACATGGCTATTTCACAAGCCATTTAAAAATATCTGTGTTTTTGCTGTTGCAAATAGAGTTGTGCAAAATTGAGGGGGGTTTTTCTCACCAAAACAAAAATCCTCAATTTGGGGGGGGGAGTTTCAAACCAAACTGTTCCATTTTGCATAAATATTTCTTCCTCTGTATTAATTACTATTTAAATATATTATGGAAATTGGAACAGTGTCAACAAAAGAGATCTTACTACCTCAAAATATTTTATCAGTTGGTGGCTAGGGCTCTTTCCTAGGAGGCAATTAGGATGGGTTCAGATCCACTCAGGTAGGCCTTTGGTCTGTAGGGTGAGGGCATTTAACCTTGAACTACTAGGGGAAAAGGGGGACAATGTCACATATGCCTCAATCACCATAGATCTAACTCCTTCCATAAGAAAAATATTTGGCAAATTACCTGACTTTGTTAATAGTTTTAGGATGACTGAAACCAAATTTTCCAAGATATACTATTCATTCCTAAAATGTCCAGCTGCAAATGCAAATATTATATTACCCTTGTTGCTAGTCACCCTGTAAAAATGCCTGTACACAATAAAACAACAATATGGAAAATGAAGCAAAACAGTGATATTCTTCATTCAAAACAAATCTTCTAGTCTGATAACTGCATACACAGCCAATACATGCTGTTTACTTCATGATATGTTAAATGCATTTGAAGAGAATCTGGCCCCAGTGGTCTTTCCTGTCCAAGTGCAGGGAGGCTGGACCAGATGATCTGTAAGGTCCCTTCCAATCCCTAACAACTATCAAAATATGAAACTATGATATTTTCCTTCATCAGTAAATACACCAGAAGGGTCTCACAGATTTGCAACCAGATCCATGGTTTACAAGTGCTCATGTGATAGGATTAGATGTTCATTACATCAGTTTCACTTGGTGGTAAATAAGATACTTTAAATATGAAGATCTCACTCTTTGTTCAGTCTGAAGGACAAGACCTCCCTCCACCATATTATTTCATTTTTCCTGGAAAGTGGATGACAATTCAAAGCCTCTAATATTGTGTGTTTGCTGAAAATAGCAGGTAATTTTATCTAAATGTTGTTAGCTGTTGTAGTTGAGCACACAGGTACACCTAATAAAGAGATGAGAAGTAAATATAGTGCTCTATTTGTTAATTATTAATTATAACTTTTCTGACAAATTTTCTTTATTAAAAGACATTCAAGCACTTCTTAAATAGTTCACTAGAAAAGAAGAAAAGAGTGATTTAGCTACTAGGTCCAATCCATATCCCAATTAAATTATTAACAAGATTCCCATTTCCTCACAGTAATTCCACAGCGAGGGGAACGCTACAAATCCCAGAGCTATGCAAGAAGTTTGACTGGATGATTTTTAGGACTCCTTAGATAAATATATGCCTGTGAATGCAGGAGGCTGGATGGTCCAAGAGGCTCCTTCCACTTGTATGCTCTAGATTGAGTTCTGTTTCCCTGGATGTTATTTGAGGTTTTGCTCTTGGCACTAATGGGATCAAACAGACCATACAAAAATCAAATGGGCTTAACACACTTATAATTATACAAACAATTTTCACATCAAACAAAGTGAATTCAGTATTTACATGAATCTTTAGATCCAGTCTATAAAAACCTGGTTCACCTCCATTCAAATCAATAGAAAGCCTCCCAGTGACTGAAGAGGTTCTGAATCAGATCCAGATAATGTGAATTTAAAAGGAGCCAGGAGAGTTAGGCACCCAGTTCATATTGAATGATGAAGACCTTCTTGCAGGAAAATTCATCAACCTAAAAAATGCAGCACTCCAGAGTGAATGGAAATACTGCACAGGATAATTCCTGCTGAAATCTTGCTTTCCAAAAGAATGTTTGATCAAAAGACCAAATCAATGTTCTGAGTAATCAAAGTACAGACACAGTAATGAGGAGGAGGAAGTCTAAGAAAAGCTCATACTGCTGAAGTTGAACTTCAGACAGAGGTCATCTACCTAAGATTACTACACACAGAATGTTCCCTTGGCTTTCTGGCTCCTCATCTCTTTTTTTTTTTATGAATGAAGTCTAGCAATAGATCTATAATCCAAAAACTCACAACTCTGTTTCTGCTTGTCTTTTAATTCCCTCCCTATTTGAGGCATTAAAAGTTTTTGAGTATGCTGCAGAAATCTTTATGCCATCAAAACCTGGAGAAACATCTGGATTATTCTACCTTTAACATGAAAAATATTGAGTAATGTAATAACAGTGATTAAAAATCCTTAGCAATAATTCCAGATAATTCTAGATATTTAAAAATGCAAACATTTCCTTTAAAAGTGAAAGGAACTGTAATGTGAATGGCACTGGTTTTTTTGTTTGTTTTTCTGTTTGTTTGTTTTTGTTCCAATACCACTTTATATGCAGTGGATTTCTGTTTGTCACAATGCTATTTTTTTTTTCTCTTGGGATGAGGAAATGCCTCATCTCCCCTATACCTTCTATAAACTAGGAGGTTTCATAGTTTCATGGTTAGTAGGGTCAGAAAGGACCTGAGCAGATCATCAAGTCTGACCCCCTGCCATGGCAGGAAAAAGTACTGGGGTCAAACGACCCCAGCAAGGTGTTCGTCTAGCCTCCTCTTAAAGACCCCCAGGGTAGGAGCCAGCACCACTTCGCTTGGAAGTTGGTTCCAGATCCTAGCTGCCCTGACAGTGAAATAGTGCCTCCTGATATCTAGCCTAAATCAACCCTCTGTCAGCTTGTGACTGTTATTTCTAGTCACTCCTGGTAGTGCTCGGGGGAACAGGGACTCCCCCAGTGCTTGCTGATCCCCTCTGACTAGTTTGTAACAGGCCACTAGATCCCCCCTCAGCCTTCTCTTGTGGAGGCTGAACAGATTCAGGTCCCTGAGCCTCTCCTTGTAGG
>NW_017729022.1:164520345-164528601 GCF_001723915.1 Gavialis gangeticus | reverse complement strand
AAGATCCTTTTCTACCTCTGCACTGACGAGAAGGGAGTTCCCCAACCTGTAGGTATGGTGCTGGTTCTTCCTCCCCAGGTGCATCACCTTGTACTTGTCAGTGTTGAAACCCATCCTGTTCTCATCCGCCCACCCCTGTAACCTGTCTAGGTCTGATTGCAGCCTATTCCTCCCGTCTAGCATGCCCACATCCCCCCACATCTTAATGTCATCAGCAAATTTGAACAGGGTTCTTTTTACCCCCTTGTCCAAGTCACTAATGAAGATGTTGAACAGTGCGGGCCTGAGGACCAAGCCCTGTGGAACCCCACTGCCCACATCCCTCCAGGTTGAAAATGAGCCAAAGAGGTAAATTAGAAAAGAAAGTAAAATGTAAACTGAGTTGAAAAAAAATCAACCAGATTTCTAAACAACACAACCATTCCCTAGGAAGTGCCCGAAATACTCCCCTGAGAATGAAGCTATTATTCTTGACGTAAAAAGAGCAACAGAAAAGTGAATTCTTATTATCACATAGAAAAAACAGGTATCTACTTTAGGGCAGAAATAATAAAAGTTCATTAGGGAGAAAGGAAGAGTGGCTTGTAACATCAGGGGACACACCTAATCATGGGGCTGGACTGGTCTCTGATGCAATTAAAAGTGAGCTTGGAGGTTGACATATACAATGCCGAATGGCCATTTCCTGTTAAAACTGATGACAATCCTGGGTTTGGGTATAGTAAAATAATATGTAGAAGCAGCCTTGCCTTTTACCAATATTAACCATATCTTTTGTTTACTAAACATTTTTAACTATTTTTTAATGTTCTCTCGGTCACTTTTGCAACATAGTAGACACCATAGTTTTGCTGGAACGTACTGTCAGAATTACTGCCCTGCAGTAAAAACTGCCCTGCAGAATTTCTTTTTTGACTCCATTTTGTGTTGATATCTGGAGACAGACAGTTACCACATGCTGGAAAACAAGTTTTTAAATACATACCTCTTCTAGGATGGATCACCATTGAATCTATCAGCTTGAGGATAGTACTCCCAACTGGGAAATAGCAACTGTAGTAGAACAGATACTGAAGGAAAGAATAGTTAAATATATGAAAGGAAATATAAAATAGAACAAAGGAAGGAGATATGGAAGATGTAGAGGTTCTTGCTCCTCTACTCAGACCCAAATTGGGGGCCAGAAAGAAAGTTTTTCCCTAGGTCAGGCTGGCATGGACAGTGGGGTTTTGCCCTACTCTGTAGCCGGGAGCATGGTCCTTTTCCTAGGATCTGAATTATTTCCTTGTTGCAGTAGCAGGGCACTGGAACTTATCTACCTGCTTTTTTTACCTGTGACATTTCTGGTATTGTGTTTTACATATGTGTATGAGGATTTGAAGAGGCTGTTTGCGGGATTCCTTAGGTTAATGATTGCTGGCAAATACAGAAGAATGAACTCCACGGCTCAGTGGGATATTTTGAATCCTATTTTCCCATGTTTCTACACATTTAAGCCAAGTCCAATGTATTTCCTAAAGTAATTGGACAAAATATGCTAAAATATGCACACAATCTTTCTTTATAATGCTGTAATACTTTTATGCAAACAAAACTATTGTGTCTTTTCAAGACAGTCAATAAAATTTCTTCTTAGGCTTTCAAGTATGTTGGTATTCTACTTTATTTCTTCATTCACTGCTGCCTGATTATGTGCAATTCTGCTTCTGTAGGAGGTCAGATAGCATTTTAATGGCATAATTTATTTTGCTATTGTCAAGCCTTATGTAGCTTGATCTTATAGTAAATAAGGATAGTTGTGATTAAAGCTGTGCACAATTAGAAATGGTGAGGAATTGTTCCGTGAAATGGTTTTTCATCCAAGAAAAACCCTTTTTCATGAAAACTGAAAATTTTCCCAGAAAAATTTTGGTTTTGCCAATGTGTTCAATGAGAAGATATCTCAGGTCCAAGACAGAATTTCTGGTAAAATCCCAATGTGGTGTCTGTGTTTAGAGGGGGGAGGTAGAAGGGAGGACAGCGGGAGAAACAAAGAGAAAGAACTTCCGTAGCAAGTTGATAAGGAAGTGATTAGGAAGTAGAAGGCTCAAGATCATGCTCCTGCTCTGCATCAGAACCAGGATCCAGTTTCCTGGCAAACTTCCTAACCAAAGAGTGTTCTTTCTGGATAGGTATCCCCATCTTTTTTTCCCCAAATGTTTTTGGATTGTCATAATTTTGTTGCAATGCAAAATGAAATTTTTGAAGGCTAGAGGATGTACATGGAGTGGAGAAATGTTTCTTGCCCAGTTCTACTCACTATAAGGTCAATAAGACTGGAGTGAGATTGTTATTATTATTAGCACATAACCTGTGTTCCTTCCTCAGTAAAAAATCTTCTTGATTTCCATGAGACCTTTGTTGGGTAGGAGCTGTATGATTGCACCATTATTAATTCATTTTACTATAAATTTATATCATATTTAACTGATTAAAAAAATCTTGCCATACAGAATTTACAATCCAAGTTAGAAAACTCAGATTTAAAGAAACAGGACCAAAGTTCAGGTGAGATTACTAGAAAAAGGAATGAGTTAAAAGAGCTGGTTTTCAGATAAAGACAAGGAAGCAGAATAGGTGAAGCTGGGCACATCCACACAAAACGTTTACTGTGCAACTGCCTAATTAGCTCTGCAGTAAATGTCTCAGTGTCTACACAGGCAGCCCCATTAGGCTGCAGTAAACTAATAAACTCAACCACAGCTTAGTACTTGTAAATACAACTACTAACCTGCAGCGGAGTTTTTAGTGCACAGCAATGTATGTATATATGCTGACAGGGCTGTCTGGGGCATGAGGGTGATTCAGTGCGAGGGCTGTCTGCCAGCTAGCCCTGCACTGGAGCACCCTTGTGCCCTGGCCATCCCCTCTGAAGCATTTTGACTTGAGTTGAAGCAGCCCTGGGACAGACCCCCTGCCAATCAGGCCTGCTCCAACATGGATCAATGTTCTGCGGCCCCAGGCACATATTCAAATGTGATGCCCAGAAGCAATAAATTCTGGCATGATATGCACCTGAGTTTGCTTCAAATTCATTGCAAGTATAGAAATGCCCAATGTGAAGGAAGGAATAAAAAAGATAAAAGAAGCATTAATGAGTAAGAGGACTAAGAAAGGTATAGACAGCAAGTGGATGAGTACAGGGAAATGGAAGCAGAAAGGAGACATGGGTTGTATTTGAATTCTTATATATCTTTATTTTTTTCTCAAAATACATTAATTGCATGTGATTCGTCCAAGCCTTATATATCAGTGCTCTTCAGTTTCTAGGTCACAACTCCAGCAAATTCATGTTACCCTTAATTTTAAGCAGAGCAGTTTAATGAACTCACATATATACTATTAGGTATATTGAATTGTTTAAATTTCTGGCTCTATAGATATTATGCTAAATTCTCTCTAACTGGTCTTCAGAATATATATCAATCTAATTTTTCCCAATTATCCTTACATAAACTAAACTTTTCCTCTGCAGTCTGAAAGTTATATGCTCCTGAAGTGCAGAAAAACAATCTGTGTCTGCCTAGGGCTTTTTGTTACATTTAACTCTGGAGTATCCGAATTGTAGTGAGGAGGTGTGTCTACATGAGACACTACACTTGAGATTAGAGAAAATTACTGCTCAATTACATGTTCATGAAATTACATGTTCAAATGTGTCAGCAGGTCCGTCAAGTACCCCCTCTATCCTTGTAATTCCCGTCTGCCATGACTTGGAACTTAAAAAATGAATTAGGGAGGAAGTGGTTGTTACAGGAGGAAGTACCTGCGGGAAGTACCACACTGAAATAAACTTACTTTTAGTGCTTTTATTCACTAGTTTACTGTTGTTAACAGGAAACTCCCCTTTGTGGGAAATTGCAGTCCAAAGGGTTAATCTCAGGGTCTCCAGCCTCCTGGCCAGCCCCCGTTCTAGTGTTACAGTCCATGGAAGCTGTGCCGCCTTTATCTGATTACCCTATTAGCGGCTTGTTACGGCCCTGGTTAGTCCTATAATTGCCGCTAATGAGTCAATTAGTGGCTTGTTACAGCCGCCGCTCTCCCCTGACCTCCTGATCCTCAGCATCCCGCTCTCCTTGGGGGGGCGGGGTCCTAGAGTCACCTAGACTCTTCAGAGGTCTGGGTAGGAGTACTCTCCATCTCACCACCTCTTCGACTCACTGTAGCCTCCCCAATCTTTGATGTCAGCCTCTGTTCCAGCCCACGGCGAGGCTCCGCTTCTCCCCGCACTCACTGCCATTCCTGTTGAGTCAAGGTGGCTGGGTTCTGGGATCCCTTTGTTCCCTCTGATCCTGAGTCGGGTCTCACTTCCCCAATCCTTTGCCCTGGAGGCTCTCTCTCTGGCAGCGCCTCTCTGTGCTCTCCACTGTGGTGCCCGAAGGCATCCCTCCTCCTCTTTCTCTTCGTCTTAACCCCCGGAGTCTAGTTGCCATTGGCTCCTTAAGAGATGGGGCCCACCTGCCTCACGGGGTATTATTTCCGGCTGCCTCCATTCCCTTAGCAAAAGGGTCTCAATGGCGACCCTGTTACAAAATGCTTACTGTACAGTAATTTGCTCTAATTATGAGTAAATTTCCTACCTGCATAGTAGCACATGTGTAGACACCTGCTCAGGAGCAAATGTGTTCCTAGTCAACTGGGCAGCAGGGGGCAGGAGATCACTCCCTGCCCCTGGGAGCTGTTTGGTGCTGGGACAGGCTTCACCACCAGAGTCCAGGCAGGACTTATGCCCCCATGCCCCAGCAGCAGGAAGCTCTCAGCCTTATCTCCAAGCCCATGCCTGAGCCCCGTGGTTCAGAGGCCTGGGCTGAGATCCTTATCTCCCAGCACCATCTCTGTAGTCATGGGGCTGGAGCTCAGAGATCCTTCTCTTCCAGGCCCTGCTCCATTGTTACAGGGCCAGCACTGGGAGAGAAGGATCTCCCAGTGCTAACTCCATGACTGTGGGCCTGGGGCTGGGAGAGAAGAATCTCCCAGCCTGGGCCCCACAACCATGGGGCTGGGACTTCCCTGCTGTGGGGCAGGGGGACATTGTCCTTGCTCAGGCTCCTGTGGTGGAGCCTGCCCCAGCAGCAGGCAGCTCCTGGGGACAGAGAGCAATGCCCCAGCCCCCAGTAGGAGACAGCTGTCTCCTGGCCCCTAGGCTAGCAAAGCCACAGGGAGCAGGAGCAGTCTGCTCCTAGTGTACCCCAGGTGTACTTGGGTATATACTCCCCTTCTCCAATTGAAGGGAATTGTTAGCTGACAGGTGTGCTGTGGGGGAACTGCAGATTGCTCAATTTCCCTATGTGCGTATAGAACCAGGCCAGGAAAGTCAGGGGACTTAACTATATGCAAATTTATTTACATTAACTTATCACAAGGAAAAGAAACATGAATGTAAACATACACACACACACACTCAGACACACACACACACACATATATATATCTGAACAAATAACATAAACAATACCCTCTGGGTAAACGCTATAAAACCTTATACCAGTGCTCCAGATACAAGTCACAGGTAAGTATATGATCTGAAACAGATAAACCCCAAAATAAACATAGATAGCCAACAAATAAACTATAGATAAGTACTGATGAACAATAAATAAGCCATAAATAAATACAAATAAACAACAGGTGAAATAATAGCAACAGGGGGTCCCAGCAGAGCCCTAGGACTCTACTCATCTACTAATTTACATACATGAGAGTTCACAAAATATAAGGCATGGCATCACACCACTTATGTTGCAAGAACCTCAAAGATGAGCTTAATCCCAAAGGGAAACCCCAGTGCCCTCGAGCTTTTTCCCAAGCCCTTCAAGGAAGCTGGTAACTTCAGGGGGGCCCTCCCAGTGGGACCTCCACTTTCAGGAGCCCTTAACTAACCAGGGGGAACTCCCCCTCCCCTGTGGGAATCCTTTTTCCCTGCAACTCATGGCTCCAAGGCCTGGAGGGTGGCCCTTGTCCTCTGAGCCAAGCTAATCTCTCACCTGCAGTGGGCTTTGGGTCGCTGTCCCCTGGAACAGGGCTACACTATGCAGGGCTTCTAGGGCCTCTGGCTCAGCCCTGTCTGCTGGCTCAGTAGCCCAAGCACCACCTGGCTCCCTGGACTCAACCTTTTGCTACGGGTTGGAGGCCTGAGCCACCTCATGCAGCACCTCCTGCACTGAGCTCCCAGTCTCATGCTGGAGGTTGGCGACCGGAGCTGCCCAAGTGCTCCAAAGATCCTGCTCTGTGCATCGGCCTCTGCACCGTGTCTCTGGCCACATGCCAGAGGTTGCGGACCTGAGCCGCCTCACACAGCTCCCAGGGTTTGGATGTTGTACACCGTGATGAGCACTGGTAGCCTAGCTGCTGGAGCCATCCACCATTCCCCACAGATGGAATTCTTCAGGGGTGCTTCTGGGCTACTGCTTCACCCCGCTGAGCAGCTCTCCTCAGCTCTTGTAAGCCCTGCTCTTCTCTCTTCTCTGTCCCGGATGCGTCCCCCTCATGCTGGGCATGCAGCTCCTTTTATACTCTTCAGGGCTCCACCCCTGAAGTCTTCCACACTTGGCAGCATTGCAGTCTACAGTCAGATCTGGGGGGAGCTCCTGTCCCTCTCCCCTCAGGAAAGGGGCATGATTTAATTACTTGTGCTGTCTCCTGATTGGTGGGTGGGCTCCACCAATCAAAACAGCAAAATATCAAGCCTGGGACTCAACCCAAGCTCCAAAAGGCAAACCTGCCACACTAGTCAGCAGCAAATCTGCTTCCACATCCCTGCACCTGTAGATGTATGCCCAGGAGAGTTTACTCTAGAATATTTTACTCTAGAGTAAACTGTTCCTGGATTATTTGCATGTGTAGATGCACCCAGAGTCCTCTACCAGAATCCACTCCCATAGAAGCTAACAGGGCTTTTCAGAATTATTATTATTACTATTTTTTAACAGAGCCCAGAGCTTCTGAGCTGTGTAAAACACAGATTGCCTTTACAGCATAATCCAATACATTTTTATACAACTTCCTTCCTGCAAAGTATCATTAAGGTAAACTAAAAGATAATGCTTTAATAATGTAGTATAGGTACACCCACAATCTAAGCATTGGCACCTGACTGACTTTGTCATTGTTCATGCCCAGGATGACAAAGATGTCTACATCACTTGAGCTATGCTAGGACCTGATGATTGCTGGACTGATCACCAACTCATCCATTTGGTTATGTCACTTAAACTTGCTCCCAAATGATGGCTGCAGCAGAAGCAATGCCAATGGAAGATCAAAGTTGGAGGACTCAAGGACCAAAATAAGTAAGACTTCTTCTAACAGTGCCTCAATGAAAATCTGGTGAATTCCAATCAACAATAATGGGAGAATGTTAGCAGCATGTGGGGTGTCCTCAAGGTCACAATCATTATTGTCTGAGAAAAGACACTTGTATTCTCTACCAGGAAACATCAAGACTGGTTTGATGAGACTGATTAGGAGATCCAAGAGTTAATTGATCACAAACACAAGGCCTTTTGTGCTTGGTAAAGTGACATCAATCCAAGCAAAAGAAATTGAATCTCCAACAAACCAAGACAGAGGTCCAAAGGAGGACCCACACTATGAAAAAAAATGTTGGGGAGACAAGCCTAAGGAGATTCAACACCTCACTGACATCCATAACATGCAGTTTCTTCAGTGCTACCAAAGCCAGCTATGGTCCAACCCCCTTGAGACCTAGGAACGGAGGAGACCTGATCAAAGAAAGGAGAGCCATCAATGCCATTGGAAGGAGCATTTTGAAGACCTTCTCAATCAAGACTCTGTTGTTGATGAGAATGTTCTCAACTCCATCCCACAACATCCAGTTGGAGATGATCTCAGAACCCCTCCAACCCTTCATGAGATGAAGAAAGCCATCAAGCAGATAAGGAACAACAAGGCATCTGGAGCCAATGAAATCTCCACATAAATCTTCAAGCAGGCGGGAGAAGAGCTCACATCACAGCTTCATGACCTCATCTTAAGGATCTGGAATGATGAGGAAATCCCAGATGACCTCAGGGACATCCTGATTGTGAAAATCTTCAAGAAATGAGAGAAGCCTGACCGTGGAAACCACAGAGGAATTGCCTTTTTGCCTGCCACAGGAATAGTCATTGCAAGAACCCTCCTGAACCATCTCTTTCCATTTACTGAAGAGCTCCTTCTGATGGCTAGAAAATGGTATTTAGAGGTTTGCTTTTGGGA
>NW_017729022.1:164507892-164510182 GCF_001723915.1 Gavialis gangeticus | reverse complement strand
TGTAGATATTGCATTAGAATAATGGTCCAGAACAATGGCAAGGGTTAACTGATTTCTAAAACACTGTTTGTGATAAAGTTTCCTTCAAGGCCTTCTGTGTCAAAGAGGCAAGCAGCAAGCAGACACAGGCTGGGAGACTGAAGACATGTAGCACACTGTTTCATAACAGAAATAAAGGACTCTACAGCACTGGCACCAGGTCACAGTGTCCAACTGCAGGGCCATGGGATTTCTGGCTTTGGAGAACAGACAAAATTTGGAGGCCCAGTAAATAACCAAATTAGAACATGTGCATGTGATGGGTTTGTGAAACAAAGGAATATGAGGAAAATGCTGACAGGACAGAACATGGACAATATGATGACCACAGGGAGACCAATCAATGATGCCTGGAGACAAAAAGTCATCAGAGGGGAGAAAGAATACAAAAAGAAAGATTTCAGAGCAGCAAAGGGTCCCTGAGAGGGAAACCTGAGGCCACCATGGACAGAGGGTATACCACCAGCCCATCTCACCTATCCCATGGAGGGGGAGGAGTTTGGCCTCCAACCTCCAGGCTGCTGACATCTCACATTCAGGAAAGAACCTCAGGGTGAAGCTTGCATACTGGCCAGATGCATGTACCTTGACTCTATGACAGCTCTAGGACTGGTAGTTATATAATTGTTTCCATTACTCTTATCTTCTATCAATATGTATTAGTAAAATTTGCCTATAATTGAATGGAGACATCGTGGCCAGTCTGACAGTTTGGGTTCACCTGGAACAAGGTATCTGGGTCATAAATCCAGTGCCAACATTCTTGGAATCTCAGTGTGGGTTTAGGGCATCAAGAGGCACAACTGACATGATCTTCACAGCTTGCCAGCTGCAGGAGAAATGCCAGGGACAATATACGCCTCTCTATATGGCCTTGTTTGACTTTACAAAAGTTTTTGACTCTGTCAGCCAAGAAGTGTTGTGGAGGATCCTTCTGAAGTATGGATGCCCACCACAATTTGTCACCACTCTCTGCCTGCTCTGCAATGGTATGCAAGCAGTGGTTCTTAGTAATGGATCTATAACAGATCCCTTTGAGGTTAAAATGTGAGTTAAGCAAGACTGCAGCATAGCTCAGGTTAAACAGCTTACCATCCATTTGGTAGTTTAGCTCCACTCCAGCTGGAAGCTTACTGGTGGTGATATGTTGCATCATGGCCAGAAATATTGAGAAGAGTGTAAGAGCGGACTCTGAGCCAAAACCAAGACCACCACGGCTTCACTCATTGAGCTGCAGTACACTGATGATACTATAGTGTGTGTTTACTTGAAAGCAGACCTTCAGGCAATCATTGACATCTTTACCAAGGCATAGAAGAAAATAGCACTGATGCTTTACATTCAGAAGACTACAGTCCTCCACCAGCAAGCTCCTAAGGAACAGTCCTCAGCTCTGGTAATCCAGATCCATGGTGAGACTCTGGGAAATGTTGAATATTTTTACCATACCTTGGAAGCCATCTCTCACAGAACGCTGATATCAACAAAGAAATCCAACTTCACCTCAAATGTGCAATGCATTCTTTGGAAGCCTGAAGAAACAGGTGTTCAAAGATTGTGACATCAGACCCAAAACAAAGCTCATCTTTTATCAAGCAGTCATGGTCCCACCTTGCTGTCTGGAGCTGAGACATGGATAACATACAAGAGACATCTAAAGTTGCTGGAGAAATACCATCAAAGCTGCCTGTAGAAGATACTCTGAATCTATCAAGAAGACAGACACACCAACATAGATGTCCAGCAAACACCACGAGTATTGAGGTGATGATCATCCAACATCAGCTTCATTGGGCAGGCCATGTCATCTGGATGTCTGACTTCTGACTCCCAAAGCAAGTTTTAGCCTCCCAGCTCAGCCAAGGCATATGCTCAACTTTAAAAAACTCAGTTTCAATGTCAACTTGTGAGACATTGTTGCCCAGAACCACCCCAAATAGAGGAAGAGTCTGCTGCAGGGATCTCAATACTTTGAAACCTCATGACAACAGTGAGATGGAAAAGCAGGAGTGGCAGAAACAGCATGCCACAGACTAAATCAAGAATCCAGTACAACTCACCCCACACAGAAACATGTCCAAGCTTCAGTAGAGCCTGTCGATCCTGGATGGGCCGCATAAGTCATCATCAGACACATAGCTTCATAGTTTCATAGTTAGTAGGGTCGGAAAGGACCTGAACAGATCATCAAGTCTGACCCCCTGCCATGGCAGGAAAGAGTACTAGGGTCAAACGACCTCAGTAAGGTGTT
>NW_017729022.1:164490527-164507268 GCF_001723915.1 Gavialis gangeticus | reverse complement strand
CTCTGGCACCACACCACAGCACCACGAGTGCTCATAAAAGCCGTGCTAGCGGTCCCGCAATGACCTCAGCTAATTCCCTCAGCACTCTGGGGTGGAGATAAGATAGTCATGGAAGACAATCACCCTCAACTGCAAGGGTTTGCTGAAGAAAACCGGTACAACATCCTCTATTATGGTTTGTGACAAAGGAGTCTAGGTAGCTGGAATCTACCTTGCAGATCTGGTGGGGAGCACTTTAGGCTGGTGGGCAGGCTATAGTGTAAATCAGGGGTGTCCAAACTTTTTGAATGTGGGGCCAGATCATGAAATTTCTATCACCCAGTGGGCCAGCGAGCAATATTCAAAGACCTCACAGGAAGCAGTATCACATCACTCCCCCAAAATGAAAGTACAGTGTTTACTTTCATTTCCCTTCACACCACCTCAGGTCTCAGAAAACAGCTTGGAGGGCCGCATGTTGGACAAGCCTGCTGTAAATAATGTCTGTAAATAGTTCCCTAAATAGGATATCTAGATGCCTTTTTCAACTCAAGGGCAGATGGCAGTCTAAACCTGAAAGCAGGTCATAGAGAATGCAATTTGATTAGTTGCCCATGTCATAATGCACACCATTATGTCATGACACACCAACTGCAGAGACTTCCTCAGCCTGATGAAGGGCTTTTAAACCCGAAAGCTTGCTAAAAAATTTTTTCCAACTATTTAAGTTGGTCTAATAAAAGATATCAGGTTACCCCAAGAACCTTGTCTCCCATGACATAATGTGTCACTGGGTGAGTGTTGTCCTTAGGTTAAGACTATAGCAAACTGTTTTGTTGCAAGTGTGGCTGACTGGGCTTGAGAAGAATGAGTGAGGCTTTGAGAGAGCTGTGGGGAGAGGAAACAAGGTCCCAGGGCATACAGGGACAAGGTCCCAGGGCAGACAGAGAAAAGGAATGGTCCCAATAAGAACAAAGTAAAGTCCAAGAGAGGACAGAGGAAACTGGAAGGGCGCAATAAAAACTGTTTGTTTTGAAGCAGGGTCTGATTTGCTTTTGGAGATAATTGGCACTCTGATAACCCTATTCTTTTAAAGAAGAAAATACCTGCCCTCCTTCCCAGGAACTGACTCAAAAAGAAGGAGCTTCCAGAGGTGGGGATGCTATGGATCAACAGGGAACCCAGGATTGAGAAGAGCCAAGGTATCAAAGCTAGAAGCTTGCCCCTTGTGAAGCCACACTAGGTCTGGCCACAGGGGGTTCTTTCAGGAAAGGGAAACCAAATAAGGCTGCTTCTTGGAAAAGTCCAGATGAAGAGCCTTCTCATTTCCTCTGAAAGAGGCAGGTTGATCTTTTCCAAGAATGTATATGCTTTTTTATGCTACAAAGATGAGAAAGGAAGAAGAGAGGAAATAGAGTATCAATTCCTGGTTAAGAAAAGATACTTGACGTTGTATTGTGCAGCATTGACCAGCAAATGTCATTTTACTTAATATGCAACAGGAGACAAATTCAAACATAAAAGGTATCCATCAGTCTCCCAATTTATGCTTCCTTAAATCTTTCCTCAATTTGAGTTTAGACTGAAATGACTCTATTACAAAATAAAAATGAAGTATTAAAAATCCTGAGGCACTTTGTAGATACCTATTATAAAATCTAATACATTAAACAAGACAAGTCTACACAGCTTTTCTCCTAATCCCACACCCATGGCAAACAACATAAGCCCTACTCAATCACTCCCACATGGGAGCACCCAAGATCAGAAGAAAGGCCATGTACACATATGCATAGAGATGCTGAGCCATACTGACAGACACTGGGCACTGACAGACATGCAGCTCCTTGCTATAATTCATGGCACTTCACAGAAAGTTCAATGAGTGAGTGACCCCTCCCCCCACCCCCAACCCAACAGAGATTCACAGAGGGGTCAGGGATCAAGCTCCACTTTGAAGCCAATCCAGGAGGAGCTGTGTGCAGCCTCTCTCCCCTAGCCTCACCCTCCACCCCCACCTCCTCCCAGCTCCAGTGCTCTCTTCATGATGCAAGGGGGAGAAAGGACAGGAGGAAGCTCTGGGCTTTGGTTTGCCCAGCCTGCACTGGAGGGGGTTGGGTGGATTGGAGCCAGTTTCAACAGGATGGGTATTCTTCAATTCTTGTCCAGAGAGCAGGATCACAGTCTTGCAAACTGTTGCCACTTACAAATGAGAGTACTACTCCCAAATCTTAATTGCAATGGTAAGACTTCTCCTTTGGATAGAATTACCAAATCCTTCGAAACTTCAAAAAATAGCACCATGATGAGGGGCTATCTACCTTAAGTACTGCAGTAGTAATACAGATTGTCTTCCAAAGGATGTCTTTTCTGTTACTGAAAGTCAATTCTTTTCTCAGAATAAGAGTCCATAATTTCATACTAAAGATGTGTTCATTTCAACTTGTCACAATGATGCCACTAAATAAGACAACACTTATATATATAGCAGCCAGTGCAGAGTTACTAAACTAGTCTCTCTCATCTGAAATAGATATAATTCATTTTATTTTCTTTGAGCACTGCTGATGAACTTATACTACAATCTATTATTTTTGAAAAAAGGAAATACTAAAGCATGGCCCTGTTGCAACATCACCATATAGAGACATGTAGATGCACCCGCTAACTATTTAACACAGGATACTAACCTCTACACCAGAGATCAGATACTATCCAGTCCACTTTCCAGCCCTCTTTATGAACCTGAGCTCCTGCCCCCTGTATTTAATAGTCATTGAATAAAATGAAAGGAGAACAGCATGGTACAGAAGTTTCTGCTACAGTGGAAGCAAAGGTTCAGGCTAGAACCCAAGGACTTCTCTCTTTATATGTACTACCAACATAAAATTCAATAGCTATTCAACCAAACAGATATAAAATTACTACAAAATGACATCAGGTCCTTTAAGCTATACTGTATCCTACATATAGATTTGACTCATGACTTAATAGCAAACATACTATATTTTTGCATGACTTTTTATCTAAACAAACGTGAAATAGAAATACTTCTTATCATTGCAAGATGCTCTTACCTCTTCCTTTGTCTTTTTTGATATGACTCTTAGCCAGTCTCCAATCATGCTGAGAACAGCAGCAAAGTAAGCAAGCCCTACAAGGATCCAAAACCAAACCACTGGCTTGTAGAAATCAAGGTATTCAATATCTGATCCACCTGAAAAAAAAGCATTTCAGATTGGTACATGTAACATCATACTTAATGATTTCCTTTTCTCTCTTTTTTTTTTAATTTTATACATCTTGGCTAGGGACAGACATTACATATAAACTGGCTTAAGTGATCAGAAACTGGTTTAAATCTGTAACTGAGCAGCTGTTCAGTACACATAAACTGGTTTCAAAAAGGCCAAGATCAGTTTAAGATAGACGTGGACAAATGTAGTTATCAAACTTAACTGATTTAAGTTAAACCACTCTATTGAATTTCTGCCCAAGATTCCCTCCCAACTCTAGTTAACTCACAGTCCCCCAGCATCCCAGGATGCTTTGCACCTCCCTCACAAACCCACCCTCACAGGGTGGGCAGGCTAGCCTTGGCCCATGCTGTCTTCTCCAGTCAAGTAAGACTGGGTCAGCCCCCACCCCAGGCTGCCATAGAGCTGAGGCAGCAAAACCTGTGTTCTGCAGCCCTGGTCCTTCCTGCACCTGTCAGCCCAATGGGCTGGGGGGGAGGAGGAGCAGAAGAAAAGAGCTCCCCATTCCCAGTCCTGACCCCAACCCTGATCCCTGGCATGTGAGGGTTCCCCGAGCCCAGCTGCTCATGCAGAGAGGGAATTCCCCCATCCCAGCCCTCAGAATAGTCTAATGCTGTCTTAGTCCCACCCCTACAGGTGCGGTGGGGGAGGAGCAGTCCCTCCAGCCCAGGGCCAAGCCGCCATACAGCATCAACCAACATGGGGGGGATCCCTGCGCCTTAGCAGAGGATTCCCCATATCGAGCAGGTCCCCATAGCCCTGCCATTGCTGCAGAGGGGGATCAATCTCCCACCCCATACAGTCCAGCAACAACTGAGCCCACCCCCACAGACATAGGCTGGTGAAGTGGGAAATAGTCCCTCTAGCCTGGTCCTGAGCCAGTGCCAGACAATACTAAGGGGTTGGTAGGAGGAATTCCCCCATTGTGCTGGTGGCAGGGCTCAGGAGACCCTGCCTGGGGCAGGAGAACCCCTAGACCTGGAGGGACTGTTCCACCCTGCACCTGTGGGGTGGGTTTAAGCCAGTGTCGGACTGTGCTGAGGAGTGGGAGCGGGGAATTCCCCCTCTGGCAGGGCTGGAGGGACCCTGCCCAGGCCAGGGGAACCCCAACTGCAGGTGGACAGCAGGGGATTGGGGGGCATGTGCTGGGCAGCCAATCAGGGATGGGACCTGCTCAGCTGCATTTGAGTGTCCTTGGCAGTGGGCAGCAGGCTGGGAGGCATGCTCTAGTGCACCTGTCCTCTGGTCTCAGCCACTGCAGGCATCTGCCTGCCTTTCCAGATTCAAAAGTGAATGTCAGTTCATTTAATTATCAGTTCAATCTACTCAGTTTAGAGAAACCTACAAAGACTGAATCAATTCAGCCTCAAGCTTTTTGACTGTCTCTACTTAGCTCTTAACATTTACCTTTTTTCAAAAGAGTTTTTGCTTATCAGCACATTTTAAGACTTTTCAAGAAAACAAAAGGAATGACATTCTCTGAACAAGACACTGTGGTCTAAATTCATCCATGGTAAAAGCTTTGAAATCAGTGGGATGAGAGAAAAGATCATTTTAAGTCAATGATTGTTAGTGGTTTCTAACCACTATAGAAATGGAAAACATTACATGGGTTCAACTTCTGGACATCTGTTATTTACAAGCAAAGCCAGGTCAAACAAGCAGGGGTGCAAGGACTGAGATTCAACATGTGACCTTCCTCTCACATTCCCCAAAAATGTATGCTCTGCAACTTCCATATGTAGGCTAGTTTCAGGTAAGAATAAGTAATATGTTCAGATCTGAGAGATGTTATTGTGGATGGAGATACTTTTATTAAATTTTTATTTATCTGGGCACTTAAATATTCCCTACTGCTTTAATAACTAAGCACCTCACAAACATTAAGGCAGTACCTATTTGTTAAAAAAAGCAATCCATAAATCCAGACAATTACAAGCCAGTTAACTTGATTTCAACAATAGGTACAATCTTAAAACTGATTCTGAAGGAAAGACCAGTTAAAGATATGGAAGGAAATGGAAAATATGACCAAACACAATATGAGGTTATCAGAGGACAATTGTTTCAGCAAGATAACAGTTTTCTTCAATAAGGATTGGCTTGATTTATCTAAATCTAAGTAAAGCTTGATACTGTACCTCTCAGGAAATTATTGGCCAAATTGGAGAGAACAGGGATTAGTGCTACAGTCATGAGGTAGATGTGGCTCTAAGGGAGACAAGAGCGAGTTATCTTGAAAGGAGAGTTATGTGATTGCAGAGCAGGTATCAGTTGTAAGACCTACCCTGTTCAACATTTTCATCACCAATCTTGGTACTAGAACTAGATGTATTCTCATGAAATTTAAGATTGAACTAGACACATTTATAAAAAGGATAGCAAGTTAGGATAGGGAGTTCTTCATAATTCATGTGACGTGGGTCCTGTGTAGAGTCCCTAGGCTAGGACACAAAAGCAGACCTCTTATAATGTAGAAGGTATCAGAAAGCCTCACAGCTTTTCCTGGGACATTGGAATACTGACCAGAGCTAGGGCCTAGAGTTTTTTACTAAAGGCCTTGTTACACATTGCACTTTAATCTTCCCATATGTTGATTAGTGTTAACATTAGTTCAAGTTTAAAGTTGTTACACATTCAGGCTAAAAATCTTCTCTGACTGTCCCCAATATGCACAGCTGTGACTTGTCAATAGAGGGCTGGCAAGCAGAGACATGATTAGGAGCTACAGTGGCCAGTTGTACACACATAACAGGAGGGTGGGGAGAGGGGAAACTGCACCCTGGGAGGCTGGAGGATTGAAACTTGGGCAGCTTATCTCTGGGAAGGGGCCACATATTCATGGAACACTGGCTGGACAATACAGACAAAAGGTCAACCTACCCTGATGTGGCATAATTTTAAGACACTTAAAGAGTAGGGCTATGCAAAATTTCACCAGCAGTTTTGTTTCAACACTGTTTCAATTCATTTTGAGCTCGAAACAGCAAAATCAAATGAAACAGAGAGTTTCAAAACAGCCTTGAAACAAAACAAGGCAAGTTGAAATGTTTTGAAATTTTCAAAACATTTTGAGTTTCAAAGCTCAAGCTGGGCTTGCCTGCAATGAAACAGGAACTAAAGTAAGGAGAAGGGGAGAAACAAGTGCTCTCATTATTGTGTAGCTGGCCAGTGACCGTCATCCTTTCCTGAGGTCCCATCCAATCCCAGTGCTCTGGGGGAGGGATGGAAAAAAGGCAGCACTGTTTGAACTGCCCTGCTTTCTGCATTGGTGTCAGTTGAGTGAGGGCGCACCTTAACACACACACAATGTCACCCACCCATGTCATGAATTTTGCCTGTCAGCAGCTAGGGGTTCAGGACCCCTGAACCCAGATATCTTCTTAATAGCTGGCAGGCTTCATAGCAACAGAAAGGCCTAGAAGGCCTGCCATTTTCACCCCCCTGTGCCACAAGACAGGCACAATCCCACAGGCACCCATGTCACAAATTTTACCTGTCAGCAGCCAGAGGTGCAGCGCCGCAGAACCCAGAAGCCCCTGCACCCATTTCCTTGAAAGCTGGCAGGCTTTCTGGCCTTGGCAGGGGCTACCATCCCTGCAGTGTTACCCATGTCACAAGTTTTCCTTGTCTGCAGCCTGAGGTGCAGTTTCCCTGAAACCCCTATACCCATCTCCTTGACTCTTGGCAGGCTTCATGCCCTCAGAGGTGGCTACCATTCCTACAAGTTTCATGCAAAAAACAAGTTTCAGGCCAGAAATGACAAAGTTATAGATTGTTTTGAGCTTCCCTATTATAGCCTACGGGCAAAACGTTGAAACAGTGTCAAAACAGCAAAACAGTTTCAATGAAACAAAATGGGACAGCGGTCATGAATCAAAATGAGATTCAAAACAAAACACTGTTCCATCAAAACATCGAAATGGAACAGTGCTGTTTTGCACAGCCCTACTAAAGAGTGCTTAAAACTAGTTTACACATCTTAGTATATGAACAATCCAAGGGCTAAGAGCTCTCTGAGCCACCAAAAATGAATGTGTAACAAATCCCTAAGATGGACTAGTGTTCCTGCTAGTACTTAAAAAACCTAGAGGCTTCTGGCTGAAGAGCCTTGCTTTTCTGCTCAGGATCATAACACCGCCTAAGTTGGCATCAGGAAGCTTGGATTGTGGAGCCTAGTCCTTTTTCTATGATCTGCTAAACATTACACATATTACACAACTGCTTCCTTGTGGTTGCAGTGGCAGGGTATTGCCAGTACTGTCACCGCCACTGCTTTTATCTGTACTACAATGGTGCTCAACCTTTTGGCCTCCTACGCCAAATGAGTGGCAAAGGGCCAGTCCACAAGACAGATTAAAACCCTGCTCCCCAGGATTGGGTTTGAACACCCAGATCCAAACTGTGCTGCCCCCACTTGGGCTCAGTGCCAGGACTGGAGGCCCCTGGGACCCTGCTCCACCCCCACCCTGTTCTGTGAGCCAGAATTGGGGTCCCAGTACCCCATGCTGTCTCTATCTGGCCCAGTGTGCTGGGATTGGGCTCTGAACCACCTCCACTCAGTCCTACATGTGGGGATTGGAGTCTGGGGATCTCTTGTGGGGATTAGAGCCTGGGGACCCCATGCAGCACTATAAACCCTGAGACAACATATGACTTCCACCTGGTCCTGCATCCAGGAATCAGGGCTTCATGCTATCTCCATCCAGATCCACATGATGGGATCAGGCCCTGTGTTACCCTACATGTTGGCTCTAGCTTGCAAGGCCATAGCCTACAGGTCTCTCCACAGAGCAGCAGATCAGGCAGGGAGGAGACAAGAGAACAGTAGGACGGGTAAGATAAGGGGATCAGAGTGAATCTCGGGGATGGTTTAGGGCTAATTTATGGCCCAGCTGCCAAAAAGTTTTGCCCCCACTGTTATGGGGGATTTTTGGTGATTCAGTCTTCACAAAAATATTAAGTTGCAACCAAATACCTAATAAAGATTATTTGAATAAGGAAGGGAACAAGCTGAGGGTTGAGATAAAAAGAGAGACATTCAGAGAGCTTTTGATGGATCTGAATGAATTCAGGTGAGCAGGAACTTCATCCCAGGGTACTGAAGGAACTGGCAGAGGAGATCAGAGCCCTTGGCAATAATATTCATAAAGTCATGGGAGATGGGCAAGGTACCAGAGGACTTGAAAAGGGCCAATGTAGTCCCCCTCTTCAAAAAAAAAGGCAAGAAGGAGGATCCAAGGAACTACAATCTAGTTAGCTTCACCTCAATACTTGGAAAGCTACTTGACTATATCCTAAGGAAGTCTAGTTGAAAGCATCTGAAGGAGGAAAGGCTGATCACAAGCATATATTAAATAAGAACAATTTATGTCAAACAAACTTGATCTGCTTCTTTCATAAAGTAACTACTTGGGTAGATGAAGGGACTGCTGTGGATACAATGTATCTGGCCTGCAGCAAGGCTTTTAACACCGGGCTCTCTCATAAACAAACTAGAGAAATGTGGACTAGACAAAACTGCTATAAGACAGATAGACACTGGTCTAATAACCACAAACAAATTATACAGTTATATAAAATAAATTATATAAATTATAATTGGATCCATGTCAGAATAGGTAGGAGATTTTGAGTGGAGTCCCAGTCCCACAGGAGTCTGTCTTGCGCCCATGGCTGTTCAACATGTTTATTAATGATCTGGCATAGAAAGCTTCTTGGACACATTTGCAGATGGCACAAAAGTGAGAAGGACTGCAAACATGTTGGAGGATAGGTGCACAATTCAGAAGAATCTTAACGGATTGGAAAGCTAGGCTGGAGCTAACAGGATGAAGCCCAATGTTGACAACTGCAGGGTGCTACACCTCTGGAAGAATAATCAAAAGCACAAATACAAAGTGGGTGACACCTACCTGCATGACAGCACAACAAGGAGGTATCTAGAAGTCTTGGTAGACCGCACTATCAATGTGAGGCTGCTGTGTGATGCAGCTACACAAAAGATGAATGTGGTTTGGGGAGGTTTCAGTAGAAGCATGAGTACAAGGCACAGGAGGTGATAATGCCTCTCTAATAGCCGCTTGTTAGGCCTCATCTAGAACACTATGTGCAGTTTTAGGCTCCATATTTTAAAAAACACATGAAGAAGTTAAAGAGGGCCCAGAGGTGGACAACAAAAATGATAAAGGGCTTGGAAGACAAGTCATATGAGGAGAGGTTGAAGAGAATAGGTGTGTTCAGCTTGTGGACAAAGTGCTGAAGAGGGGACATGATAGCTGTCTTCAAATGCCTGAAGGGCTACAATAAAGAAGAAAAACCACCTTTTTTCTCTTGCTGCAAAGAGAAGGACATGGACCAATGACTTGAAGTTGCAGCAAAGTAGATCTAGATTGGGTATCAGGAAAAACTTCATTGTGGGTGTGCCTCACAAGATGTTTACTGCAGTTGCCTAATTGGCTCCACAGTAAAGTCTCAGCATCTACATGTGTGGCCCTATTAGGCCACAGTAAACTAATAAAAGCTGCCATAGGTTATTATAGGTGGACTTTTTTATATGCTTCAGGACACAAAAAGAAAGATAAAAAAGGGAATATGACATTGCTAGAAATGGTCAGGAAAACAAACTATAAAGAAAACCAGAACTTCATGTTGTTGTGCTTTTTGATTCTTCATTAACAGAGCACCGGAGATGGCATGCATAGCTTTATTTCTCCTCCTATCAAAAAGGAATACTGTTCTTGGTTCAGCCTGCTCCCAAAGAGGCAGATTAGGAGGAGCTGCCAGAACAACTTCACTTTACAACAGAAATTTTATTTGTTTGTTTGAAAGGCTCTATGATACTCACTCCATTTTTACTGACTGACTCAAATATCAAATGTTAATTCTGTTACCAATAAGAATATCTGAAGTCCAGAAACAGTATATAGAAAGTCAAGGAAATCTTTTATAAAATGCATTGTTTGGTCTTGCAAGTGTTTTGTGAAAATCACAGGGCATAAAGGAATAAATACTGTAAACATGCAAAACAATACAAAATATTTTAAAAATCCCAACCCCTAGCTCCCTCTCTAAAAGCTAGCCACACTGCATGACAAGGTTCTCTATTGACTGCAAAGACACAAGCATGGTACATACCAGGGCTTCATTGGAGCAGAAACCAGTAAACCCCAATCAGGATGGATAGATAGCACCAGCAAGAAGGAAATATAAGCCCTGAGGCAATATGCTAGCTTTGTCTCTTCCTCTGCCTCTTGGAAGCTTTCAGCAAATATGTTTAAACCACATGGAATTTTGTAATATAGTTAGCAGAGAGTCTTATTAAAGTAGATCCAAAAGGTAAAAGAGTGGGATTCTAATTGCTAATGCATCTGTATTGTAGTTAAAATTAATGGGATTCGTTAACTACTGAATCACAATTGAAATAAATTAGTGTGAGAGTGAATGTGTCTGCACTGGTATATGTGATTAGCCAGCTATTGAATTTAGATGTCCATGCCATAAGAAAGGCATTCACTATGTAATACATTTACATTAATTCTTATGCTGCATAATTATTTACTCAATATTATTATTATCTTCATTCTAAAAGGCATACTGTTGCATATAGCCATGAGGAAAGATTACACAATCGTCCTGGGAAGCAGTAATCCTGGGAAGCATGATGCCAACCTTACCTTGAAAATCTATTTTTGATTATTTGCGTCTACCCCCTGACAAAGTAGTGTTAATTGAAAGGGAAAAAATATAGTCTAACTGGGCCAGGTTGTTTATGTGGCCCTGCTGCACTTGCTAATAACTGCTGTGAAGAACTGCTCTAATTGATCTGTGCACTGACTCAGTAATAACACATCTGACTTCCACATACTCTTTCTATGACATAGGCTGGATGTGGTCTTTTTCACTGTATGAAGAGGAATATGGAATTCACCAAATCTGAACCCAAGTCCAATGAAATCAATAGGAATATTTCTGTGACTGCAATGAGGTTTTGAATCAGGGCATATGACATGATCCATACTGCTGCTGCCTTTGAAATGATTTTAGATTTTTCTTGGATAAATGAAGCCCTCCAGTAGACAGTTCTTTTGGCTCAGTTCTATATCAACTACTGAAGTAACAGAAGAAAACTTCAAAAGAGAGTTGATCTTAATACAGACTTCAGAATTAAACATCCCTTATTGTGAGAATTTTTTTAAAAACTACTTTCAAAGAAATGCAATTTTTTGGTATTTTTAAAAGCAATCTTTGAGACAAAATGGAAACTTTTTTTAATGATCCTTTTTTTTCTTCAGAATATATTTTTTTTAATAGACAAAGAAAACCCACCAGCATTGGGTATTTTGAAGCAAATTTCAGGATAATGAGTTAGTTTACACTCTAGCAACTGCAGTCCTTGAGAGTATTATGAGAGGCCTCTATGAAGATTAGCTTACTTCTAACTCTGGAGAACTGGAAAAGAGGGGTAGTATTTTTATGAAAAATGTTCATGACGTGTTTATGATGGGTTACTTGTTACATTGTTAAGTTAAAAAGGTGACTGAATGTGAAGGGAAATAAACAGGAAAGGCAATGGTTTGACCTAGGTAAGGAGCACATCATCACACGCTTTGTTATAGCCAGGCTATAGTGGTTATAGCCAGGTACAGGACTGTGAAGAGGCACTCCTTGGCCCCAGTGATGGAGACATAGCTGTTTGACCAAGGCTGAGAAAACCTGCAGATCAAAAGATGCAAGTCAGTTAAAAAAGCAACCCCGTGAACCAAAGCAGACTGACTGAGAGCCAGGGAATTCAGCAAATAGGTTATAACTTGGGCCTCAAGGGGAAGTGGGGCACCAACACTAAGTCACATCAGCCTAGCAGCTGCAAGGGAATACTACACAGATAGTTCCATGTGTTCTTTTAAATACATTTCACTATGTGTACCCTTGGGTAAGCAAATCATGCTTTGCATGGACAAAGCTATTTCTGTGTTACTATTATTGTTGCAACGGGCTGTTGATACAAACTTTTACAGGTTCCAAGCCCATTCAGTCTGGTTTCACTGCTGACAACCAGGGATGGTAATCCAGAGCCCCAAATAGTAACTGGATGATAGGTATAGGTAGTATCTCAAAAAGAAACAGAAGCATAGGGTGGTCATTTTAAGGTGTGTCCTAAGGGGGCAGTAGAAGGGTCTCAGAAGGAGCAGCTTACCAAGGGATCATAACAAACTATATTCTTGGGGACAATCAGACTAAGCCATTCAGTAAAAGTACTTGTGGGGAAGAAAACAGTCTAAGGTAACAGAAATCAAGGCCATCTTGGATTTATGTCCTGTAAGTAGCATCTTAATTCCACCTAAATGGGCAGCTGCTGAAGAATATGAAGCAAATTATAACATGTACCTTCAGTCTGCTCTATCCAAGAGATAAATGAGTTCATGCCAGAGAAAGCATGCTATGGGTAGTCACGCCTTGAGATGATAAAGAATGGTTTATAATGTTAACCCAGTTCTTTCTGAGTGACTTAATAATATAATATTACTTGCTTTTACATTCTTTTAGACTCTTTCTGCAAAACAATATCCTGTAGGGTAAGTAATATCACCTGGTGGTATTAGATCAGATGTGCTACAATGCCTACAGTGTTCCACAACTATGATGTAAAGCAAAACCTGTCACTGATTATCCTGGTTTTCAGTTAGACTATAAGAAATTTCACTGACTCCAGTACATTAACAGAAACATTTAGGTCAACATCTTAAAGTTCTCAGGCTGTGAATGTTCTCTCTGGGTGTTTGTAAACCTATCACTAATGCCAACATACTGGAATTAAGCACCTATACACTGGAAAGAACCAATAAAAACTTTAAGGCAGAGGTAGAAGTGAGCATAATATTTGTACAAAAATTCTATCATTTATTGAACTAAACTGATTGTGATGTAAGTCTACAATATCATTATACATAGCTATGAAAATTCATGGCTAACAGACTATTTATTTATTATTTTTACATTTCTGACTTCCCTCTAGTGAATTTTTTGAATATCTAGTTTAATTTATATTCAATGGATCAAGATTATCTCCTTCAGAAAGACTTGACAATATCATCTCCTATTTGCAGTTTATCTATACTGCACTATTTATATATACAAATAATTTATTCTTGCATTAGAAAAAATTTAGCTTTCATGCCACTTTTAGTACCTGAAAATTCTCCCATGCTATGGAAGGATGACAGAAATGACATGAGAAAGTTCTCTCCTTTTCACCTTCACAGATTTGTTTTTAGACTATTAAAGTCAATGGTTTTGCCCTTAAAGTGGGAAAAGACAATTTAGAATTGTTATGTCCTAAAGTTAAAAAAACTGTCTCATTTTATTTTGGGAAGTGAGAACTACAATAGCAAAGTTTTCTTTACTTATGGAAAGTATTTATTTCCCATGGAAATAGCCTGACAATTAGGTGGTCTCTCAAATACCCAGTTCTACCACAATATTGAGTTATGCTCTACTTTGGAAGTTGTCTCACTAGTTTACATTATTTTATTAATATATTATACAGTATGTGTAACACAGTAATATATTGTGCGAGAGTAAAGAAAGTAAAATTGGGATGTGTGTTAATCAATTAGGCCCCTGCCACATTTTACACTTAAGATGTAACTGTAACCCAGCCACACGTTAAAGCAATTAATGGCATCATAAAACACAGAATAAGCCACAAAGTTATTCCACAAAAAAAAGTGTCATAACTTTGTGGCTGGTACCTATCATGCCATTAATTGAATGTTTGGCCAGGTGTCCCCCATGGCTGGGAGCCACATCAACTGATGGAGCTACCAGTCACATGGGTGCACCATGCACCCCCCAACTGACAGCCCCACAACTGACAGGGCTCACAATCACAGGGGCACACCCTACTTGTGTGCCATGGCAGGATGTATGACTGTGGATTGCACATCATGCCTTTACCTTCATATCTGGCAGGGGCCTTAGATACTAATGTTTAAGTAACAATCAAAGCTTGGCAGGATTCTGATCCCTATAAAAAACAGAATGACATTTTGATCTGATTTACACCAGCACATATTCAGAGAAAATCTGTTTATACTAATGGAGTTACTCTGATTTATACCTTTGTAAAGTGTAAATATATGAAAAGTGAGGAAAGGAGATCCAATAGATAGTAACGCAGGAGTAAAGTCAGCACACTTTTTAATTCAGTCTTTTTTTATTGAGTGTATCTTGTTCATTTTTTATAATTAGAAAAATAAAACCTTTAGCATTTTAATAATGAAATATATCATGTATTTATATACATACATTGCGTTTGATCCATGGATTGTTGCTCTGGATCCAGTCTAATGAGGACAGACACCCTAATAGAAGTAGTGCATTCCACATTTGGATGTTTGAAAAGATATTTCAGTTGAATAAATAATTTTGTTTTTTTAATGCAGGATATTGATCTATTTGGCACTTACAGTGAAACACCATCTTTTACTGGTCACTTTTAATTTCTTCAGCACATAGTATGGGTTTCACTTTAAAAGATCTGTCACTTTATTTCATGTCATGGAAAAACTCCAACATTATGACATCCAACATTTGTTTTTGTGCCAAATTAGAAGAAAAATTCAAGATATCAAACCCTTTTACAGGACAGGAGACACATACACTCCATTTTCAGGACACCAGACAGTTATTCCCTTGGCTATAAAATAGAACTCTCTCCTCATTCCTCTCCCTCCTTCCCACCTCCATAAGCCTACATCTTGGGAGCTGCAATTGTCTATGCTTGCTTCAATTGAAGCTGAAAATTTCCACCAATGCCTACTGGTTCCCAAACAGGAATGAGGCTCTAGATACAAGAACAGATCTATTAATCAGCAAGAACAGATGCCATCATGAATATTGTTTTTATTCAAGTATGGAATTTCTACCCACAGCGATTCTATGGTAGCTTTCCTTTCAGGTAATTTGTGTATGCTGTTACTATCTATAACAGGGGCGGGCAAAATATGGCCCCTCATTCTGGATCCAGCCCACCAGGTGATCTCGTCCAGCCCGGAGGTGTCCCCCATTTAACTGTACCCTGCCTAGCCCATGCACTTCACTCCCCCACTCATACTTGAGAGGGCCTCAGCCCAGCCCAGCCCCAGCCAGCATTTACAGCTTCCAGGTGAGGCCACTGCTGTCACTGCTGCAGCAAATGGAGGACCTGGCCTTTAGTGACTGCTCCTCATGTCCCTGCTGCAGCTCTCCCTCTGGGCAGTAGGTAGGGAAGCTGCAGCTGGGCAGGAGTGTGGAGCTGCACCCAGTTAGGGGGCGGGAGCACAAAGCTTGGGTGGGCAGGTTGTGGGTGTGTAGGGTTTGTGGGGCATGAGGAAGGGTGGGGAGAGTATGGGGACACCCCCCATGATCTGCCCCACAATGCACAACCCCTGCCACCAATGGCAGCAGCAGCAGGCGGCAGACCCTCAGGGTGTTCATGGCCCACACCCCCTCACCCTCGCTCACACTCCACAAACCCCACACACTGACACCCTGACCACACCCCTCCCACATATACATACCCTAAACCCCACACACACACAGCCACACCCCCTCATAAACCCCAAACACAACCACCTACATATACACACCCCACACCCCACCACACATTCATACCCACCTCCAACCACACACTCCCCTCCTCCACACATCCTCCATCCTCACAGCCATACCCTTCCACAAACCCCACACCTACAAACACAAACCCATCCAACCCCAACCACACCCCACACACTCCCCCACACACAACATACAAGAATAAGACTTTGTTTTTAACAATCACCTCTGTATACACTATGCCTGCACTGTTTAATCTCTTTATTAGCAACTTGTATGAGGGGGTGAAAAACACCCTGTTCAAATGCACTGACAACACCAAGATCTGGGGCAAGGTGAGCATGCTAGAAAGGAGGGACAGGACACAGCTGGACCTGGACAGGTTACAGGGGTGAGCGAATGAGAATAGGATGGGATTCAATACTGACAAGTTCTGGGTATTGCACTTGGGCAATAAGAACCAGAAATATACCTATAGGCTGGGGAACTCCCTTCTCAAAAGCACAATGGCAGAAAGAGATCTTGGAGTCATTATCAATTCCAAAATGAACATGGGCTGCCAATGTGAGGACGCGGTCAGTAAGGCTAACTGCACCTTGTCATGCCTCCACAGATGCATCACAAGCAAGGCAAAGGAGGTGATCCATCCCCTCTATGCGACACTGGTCAGGCCACAGTTGGACTACTGTATCCAGTTCTGGGCACCGCACTATAGGAGAGATGTGGCCAGCATTGAGGGGGTCCAGAGGAGGGCCACTCTGGGGACAGCATCTGCTGTAAAGCTGGCAAGTCAGTCAGCAACACAGAAGTCCCTGACTTCAGAAAAGCCAACTTTGACAAGCTCACGAGGCTTGTCAGTCAGGCCCTAAGGGACCATGACCCCAGGAAGAGGGGAGTTCAAGAAGAGTGGT
>NW_017729022.1:164486089-164490440 GCF_001723915.1 Gavialis gangeticus | reverse complement strand
ATCCGCTGGCTGGGAAATTGGCTCTGTGGTCGGACCCAGAGGGTAGTAATTGACAGAAGTCACTCGTCATGGTGCCCTGTGACCAGTGGGGTCCCCCAAGGCTCTGTCCTTGGACACATATTGTTCAACATCTTCATTAATGATCTGGACACTGGAGTCAGAAGCAGACTGGCCAAGTTTGCCAATGACACCAAACTTTGGGGCAAAGCATCCACACCAGAAGACAGGCGGGTGATCCAGGCTGACCTGGACAGGTTCAGCAAATGCACGGATGAGAACCTGATGGTGTTTAACACCGAAAAATGCAAGGTTCTCCAACCTGGGGAAGAAAAACCTGCAGCATCCTTATAGGCTCGGCAGTGCTATGCTGGCTACCACTACAGAAGAAAGAGACTTGGGGGTCATGATTGACCACAAGATGAACATGAGCCTGCAATGTGATGCTGCGGCTAGTAAAGCAACCAAAATGCTGGCTTGCATCCATAGATGCTTCTCAAGCAAATCCCAGTATGTCCTTCTCCCCCTGTACTTGGCCTTGGTGAGGCCACAGCTGGAGTATTGCATACAGTTTTGGGCTCCACAATTCAAAAAGGATGTGGAGAATCTTGAGAGAGTCTAGAGAAGAGCCACACGCGTGATCAAAGGTCAGGAAAGCAGACCTTACGATGACAGGCTGAGAGCCATGGGGCTCTTTAGCCTGGAAAAGCACAGGCTCAGGGGTGATCTAATGGCCACTTATAAGTTTATCGGGGTGACCACCAGTATCTGGGGGGATGTTTGTTCACCAGAGCACCCCAAGGGATGACAAGGTCGAACGGTCATAAACTACTACAAGACCATTTCAGGCTGGACATAAGAAAGAATTTCTTTACTGTCTGAGCCCCCAAGGCCTGGAATAGCCTGCCATCGGAGGTGGTTCAAGCACCTACAACGAACACCTTCAAGAGCAAATTGGATGCTTATCTTGCTGGGATCCTATGACTCCAGCTGACTTCCTGCCCTTTGGGCAGGGGGCTGGACTCGATGATCTTCCGAGGTCCCTTCCAACCCTAATGTCTATGAAATCTATGAAACAACTACTCAGCTGGGGTCATATGAGCCCAGTATTCTCTCCTGCCCAGGGAAGGGGGTCAGACTTAATGATCTACTTAGGTCCCTTCTGACCCTACATCTATGAATCTATGAAATACACATAAATCAAGAAAAATATATATTTTGACATAAAATTAAAATACATTATAGTAAAAATTTGACTTTTAGTATAGGAGTTGGGTTTTTTCTGGTTCAAAGAAGGCAACCCCTCCCCAAAAGGAGTACTTTCAGTGGCAAAGGTCAGGGGAGTTAGGCGATGGGACCTCCTGTCCCAAGATGGGCAGGGCACCTGTAAAGTGGTGGAGCTGCTGTTGTAGCCTTTAACAGCTCACCAAAACTCATTAAGCAGCCCTCCAGCCAAAATAATTGCCCACTTGGATCCTTAATATCCTTAACATATAGTACCATTCCTCCTCCTTTATCACACTTGAATAAAAACAATATAGGAAGGTGATGGTGATTATGAAATGCTCAGGGAGATTAGAGAAACTGATAAAATGGGACAATCTATAATAATGCGATATTTCAATTATCCTCACATAAACTAGGTAAACACCTCATCAGAGCAAGATATGGAAATAATATTTCTAGACATGATAAAAAACTGCTTTCTAGAACAACTCATCTTGGGATCCATAAGAGAAGAAGCAATTCTAGACCTAATCCTGAGTAACATACTGGACCTGGTTCAAGACATATGTTGGTGAACCGTTCTGTTATAGTGACCATAACATAATAACATGCAACTTTCTGGTTGGAGGGAGTAAACCAAAAAAGGCTACCATGTGGATATGTAACTTCAGGAAAGAAAATTACACAAAAATGAGAAACTTAATGAGCAAGAAATTTAAGGGAACAATCAAAAATGTAAAAGACTGCTGGAAGCTTGGAAGTTGTTTTAAAATACCAAATTAGAGGTTCTGGAAAAATGTATACCACAATCAGAAAGGGTATCAAGCAATCCAGTAAAACCTCTTCATGGTTCAATAGCAGGCTTAAGGAGGCAATTAAAGGCTAAAAAGCATCCTTCAAAAAAAAATGGAAAGTGAGCCTGAATGAGTGAAACAGGAAAGCACACAAATTCTGGTAGGTCAAGTGTAAAAGTGAAATAATACAGGCCAGAAAAGAATTTGAGGAGCATTCAGCAAAAGATGCTAAAGTTAATAAGATATTTTAATACATAAAAAACAGGGTGCATCCAGGGTGTATGGATGTGTGGTTCCCCAGGGACAAGAAGCAATGATGCTCCTTGCACCACTGCTTCTTTTCCCTGGGGAACACCCGTGCCATGCTCACTTTGGCATGCAGCAAGTTATACCAGGGGTGATACAGGAGGCTGGGGCCAGCACTGTGCTGGCCCCAGCAGCCTTACATAGGGTCCTGGGAGCCTCCCAGGGCTGCAGCCACAGAAATTCTGCTGGGCAGAGCCTGGCCAGCAGCCTCAGCATGGCTCCAAGAGGCCTAACTCCACTTTTCAGCAGTGTGTGCTGCCTGAGCATGCGCTACTCCCATTTTTTCCTGCAGTTTTTTTTTTGGACCCCTGGATATCCAGGGGTCAAAAAAACCCAAGGAAAAAAAAAAGAACAGCACGTGCATGGGCAGCACGCCCTTACAGCACAAAGAACATTGGACTGTGTGGTATGTGGCACTGCAAATGTGTTTGTGGTGCCACACACCACATGACTGTGCTCATCTGGACATACCCTTGGAGGCTTCCTGCCATCAAAAAGGCATGCAGTCTCTATAAGTTGTTTTTTCAAAGCTGAATATAAAAATGAGTAAGTCATGAAATAGAATAAACTAAGCTACAACCCAAGGATAATAATATAACAAATTCACAGCCAAATTTTTATCTGTCATAGTGTAGCACAGTATGTCTTTTCACACCTTCAGTGGAGATAGAACTTGGATCCCATTATTCTAGAAGCACTGACAATCAGTATTAACCCTATGGGTTCCATGCTAATACAAGTCAGTAGTATACATTCAGACTAGTTATATACATATAGTATATGTATATATTAGCATATACGGCCATGTGTAGACGAAACGAGAGGCATGTGTGCATGACAATTTAAAACGGGCTAAATGCTCTTCCACTGCTTTAATGGTGTCGGTGTTTGCATGCCTCGGCGGCGTATTGTGCATTAATTCCAGGTGCTGTAGGAAATTCGGCAATGTAATGCACCTTAAATGACTTGGGGTGCAGCAAACTAAAACTCCTTGAAGAAGTTTTAGTTTGCCACCCCTACAACCACAGAGTGAAGCACCAAGCTCCAAGCAGCTTTCCCCCCTCCCCCCCTGGAGCCTGCCTGCCTGCCTGAGCTGCAAGGGGTCCCAGTGCTTCCCTCCATGGCTGTGATACCCCCCGGGACCACCCAAAGCTGGGTGCCTGTGGGCACATGCCACCTGGGGGGGGGCTGCTGCTGCCACAGAGGGAAGCACCAGCCCCCCCTACAGCCCAGGTACTGCTCCACCCACCAGCAGAACGCCCTCCCCTCCCTGCCAAAGAGGCAGGTAAGTCATCAGGGTGTGTGAATGACACGGAGATTTAATCAGCCCTCAACTGAAGCTTTCTTTTTTTTTCAAACCCACCATTTCAATTTAGGGGCCCCGTTTCATCTACACACACCCTGTACTGATATAGTGGTATAGTCTATATATGTACTAAAATATGTTGATATACTATATACACATACATACTAATATATATATACTATATACTTTATATATATACTAGTTTATATTCATTACATAAAGATTCCTACACATTAATAAGCGTGGATATAAAAATAATTATTTTCATGTTAATGGTGAAAACATAAAATGAAGTACTAATCAGAGAACAAAATCATGCCAGGAAATTCTAAAGAAAGAAAATGCATTTTCTGATAAAAAATAAAATGTTTTATGACACAATATAGACATGAACAAATCCTTATATTCAGTGGCACATGAAAAGGAAAACGTGAAAAAATATATTGAAAAAATTACTAGTATACATAATGTTCCAGTTACAACCAAGTGGGCCATTTCACATTATGTTCCTACTGAAACATGAACACGCCTTGCAGTGATACACTGCTACATGGGCAGATACTGCGTCTATCTTAGGAAGGTCATAGAACCATAGAAATCATAGAAAATTAGGTTGGAAGAGACTTCAGGAGATCATTTAAATAACAAATACCCATGCACTAAAATCTTCTGGCCATATACGAATTTCCTGCTGTATAGCTTTCTGAGTATTATGGAAACA
>NW_017729022.1:164475334-164481089 GCF_001723915.1 Gavialis gangeticus | reverse complement strand
CTCAAACCCCTGCTCAAAGCAGGACCATACCCAAATATATCATCCCAGCAAAGACTTTGTCTATCCAGGTCTTAATGTTTATGTAAGTCTTTGTGATACATAATACATATGTCCAGGGCTGTCCCTGGGGGGGGGGGGGGTGAATTGGGGCAATCGCCCCAGACCCCATGCTTTGGGGGGCCCCGCAGAGCCAGATGTAGCAGCATGGTGACTCCCTGCTGCCACCAGCTTCACATCTGGCTGCTCAGCACCCCCCCTCCCTCCACCACCTCTGAATTCACCACCAGCTTCCTTGCATCCAGGGGTGGGGCCCTGCACAGGCTGATTTGCCCTGGGCCCTGCACCCTGCTTGGGTTGTCTCTGCATATGTCTATGTCTGTATTACTGTTGTATGTCTCACAGTTTACTTGCTACTCCCTTTTTTTCCATATTTCTTTTGTTTTCTTCCTTCGGCTCACTTTTTGGGAATGGACAGGTTCTCAGATAAAATTCTGATTCTGTGGTTCTGATCACAAGGTTCATCTTCTTCCTTGCTGCCCTTGAATGCATGAAGAAGCAGGAATGAAAAGTCGATTTCAAAGAGTACAGGGTCCAAGACACACCTCTGTTATTGATGTTAAAGGCATTTAATCCATGTCATGAGTTTTGCTTGTCAGCAGTTTGAGGTGCAGTTTCCCAGAAACCCCTGAACCTATCACCTTGAAACCTGGAACATGTCATACTGGCAGTAGAAGCAACCATCCCTGCAAGTTTCATTCAAATTAGCCTTAAGGCAACAAAGTTACAGATATTTTATTGATTCCCCATTATACTCTATGGCCGAATCTCTGAATCACCTCCTAATCTTCCGAAGAAATTCTGCCAAATCAAATCGGAAAAACGATTCGGATCTCCAAATCGAATCTCTGGCATCCAAATTGGCTGAATCTGAATTGAATAGTTCCCTATTCGCACAGGTTAGATAGATACTAATAAAATAGTAGATCTCTTCAGGTTGTTATATATCATATATATATATATATGTATATATATATATATTAGTGGTGTTTCATTTGAATTATGGAAAAATGTGGATTTGGGGTTACTATTTTCTATCTGAAAATTGGGGATTTTTTTTTTAATCAGAGAAAATTAGGATGCCTGATCATCAAAGTGTCACCAAAAAATCTTGGGCACACCTAGCCTCCTTTTGCATTTCTCTTCAATTTATCTTCAATTTTCCAGGTTGTGGTGTTAGGAGATTTCTTGTAGATGATTAGCACTGTCCTTTTCCTCTCAACCAGTGGTAGAAGCGTTTCAGAGTGCTCTTCAAACCAGCCTGCATTTTTCTTGCTAACTGCTGTGACAGCAGCATTGTACATGTTAGTCCTTAAGCTTTCTCAAGCATCAGTGACTGAGTTATTATGTAAACTTGCTTTCACAGTTTTTTCACTGAATAGTTTGCATCTTTCTATGTCTTTAGCTTGCAGATGTCAGTCTGAGGACAACTGGTAGTTTTGCAACAGTGGATCTTTTTGTCATTGATTCTGACTTTGCAGGAGATTAAGACATAGTGTCACAGTCAACACTGTAATAAGATCTCATGTGCAGGATTTCTTTCAGGTAGTTATACTTTGTCAGTACTAGATTTAATTGGTGCCAGTGCCCTGAACTTGGATTCTTCCACAATGTCTTTTTATGATTGACCCAGTGAAGTAGGTGTTGGTAATAGATAAGTTTTGACTTGCACAGAGTTTTAACATCTCAATTGACATTTTCATTTATATTACCAATTCCATGTTTGCCTGGAATAGCAGACCAATTTTCAAAACTACATTCAACTCTTGCATTGAGTTACCAAGTATTATAATGGTCTTCTTCCTGTGAGTTTTCTCAATTTCTCCAGGCTGTTGGTAGAAAACATTCTTGTCTTCATCACTAACTTAAAGGGCAAGTGCATAGATACTAAACACCATGATAAAGCCATCCAGCATGTGCACGCTAAGCATCATGAGTTGAACAGATATAGCAATGGGACTTTCACAGGAAGAAGGTAAAAAAATGGTTAGGGGGTTGGGGAACATGATTTATGAGGAGAGGCTGAGGGAGAGGCTTATTTAGTTTGGAAAAGAGAAGACTGAGGACATATTTAATTGCAGCTTTCAACTATGTGAAGTGTGGTTCCAAAGAGGATGGAGTTAGACTGTTGTCAGTGGTGGCAGCTGACAGAACAAGAAGCAGTGGTTTCAAGGGCTAGGTAGGGACAGACATTACATATAAACTGGTTTAAGTGATCAGAAACTGGTTTAAAACTGTAACAGAACAGATGTTAAGTGCACATAAACCAGTTTGAAAATGGGTGAAATTGGTTTGAGATAAACCTGGTGGAATATAGCATCAGACTTAACTAATTTGAGTCAAACCAGTTTATGCAATGTCTGTCCCAGACCCTTTGCTGGTTTAAGCTAAACCAGAATCTGCCAGCATCCTGGCATGCTCTCTTAGCTGGGCAGGGCTCTCTGCCCCGCAGCAGGGCTGGCCCCCTCCCCTTTTCTCCCTGGCTGCAGCTCCAGCAGACTGCAGGCTGCTCCCCCCACCCCCCGCGCTCTCTCACCACTCCCTGCTAAGCAGGAATCCCCCCCTCCTCTCTACCTTGCTGAGAGGTGTCTATGCATTAGCTAGCAGACCACATGCTGCCTACATTCTGTGGCAGACAGGACAAAGGGAGAATCAACAGGTAGCTGGTAATGTCCCTCTGTTGTTTTTTTAATGGGCTGATAAACACTGAATTAGGAGTGGTAAACATTGTATTATCAATTCCCTGCTAGGCTGGTCAGAAGGGAGGGAACCCCTCCCTAACCAGAGCATCCTGCCAGAGCCTGGCCATGCCCCCCTCAGCAAAGCAGTGCGCAAGACTCTAGCACCCCCTCCCCCACCCTGCTTCTAGCCTGAGCCACTGCAGGCACATGTCTGCATGCCTGGGATGTCTGTGCATTTACAAAGTGATTTAGCCTAGACAGGTTGAACTAACCTGCAAAGATTGAATCAATTCAGGCTCATGCTTTTTTAATGTCTGTCCCTAGCTAAGTTGCAGCAAGGGAAGTTTACATTAGATATTATGAAAAACTCTCTCATGAGGAGGGTAGTAAAGCACTGGAACAGGGTACCCAGAGAGAATGGAGGAATCTTCATCCTTGGAAGGTTTTAAGGCTGACAGATCAAATACGCAAAAAGTAAGATTGCAACCGTAATCTGTCCCCCTTGTATGTATGTGACAGGGGGCAACCTCCAAGGCCCAGTTACAGTGCTAGCCCACCCACCTGACTTTGGGCACACTGCCCACCTTACTCACCTGCCATGCCTTTTTGTCAAATAATTAGGATGTTATTTAGATGGGAGGTTGCCCTTTTTGCGCCTTGATATCAAAGGGTGGTATTCACCTGACTCCGACCTCCCCTTTATCATGACCCATGGCTCACAGATGTTTTCTGTGAGTTGTGCCTTAAGTGGTGAGCACCCCGCTGGCACTCTGCCACACACCTTCCCCCTTAAAATGGCTACTCAGGGGTGTCTTCTGGCTGCCCTCCTTGCAGGCACTTCTCCAGCCTGATGCAGCCCGCACTAAGTGGGAAGCACCCCAATTGTGCTCCACCATGGTATGTAATATGATAGTCTTTCATTATACAAGCAGTCTATTTTTTCCACAGGACCCCAGCCTGAGTTCACAAGATAAATAGTACCTATTGATTGAATCACATCTGTCCAGAGTTTTAGTTGCAAGGAAATTCTTTTATAGTTCCTGCAGCCTCCACAGGAATAAGTTATTTATGATACATAAATTAAGACCATTCTTTTCTTGTAAATAATTATAATTTTAACACTGCCTACCTATGCCTTGTATACCTGTCAAGCAGAACTTCAGATAGCTTCAAACTCTTTGCTAAAATCTTGCCTTTGTATTATTTACCTATTACCTACAAACTGATCAGGTTATAAACAAGAGTGTTATTATTTATCATTATTGAAAATTCCATATAACATTTTATGGATTCAGGGTGAGTTACAATATTATGACAAAAACTTACCTGCAACATAGTCACCAAATCCAATGGTAGTTAAAGTGATGACTACAAAATAAATTGCATCTAGTGTGTCCCAGTCTTCTATGTGCTTGAATATAACCGCAGGAAGAGCAACGAACAGTACGCAGCCAAACAATATAAATATTATTGTTGATATGATGCGAATCTTTGTCTGACTCACATTCCATTTCTATGAAAGAAAGCAAGGTGGGAGGGGAAAGAAAGAATATCTACTGTTAATCAAGTTGTGTCATTGTACTTAGGAATCTATAACCTGCAGTGATATCCTAGGAGATAGAATATTGTCATTCTGAGTCTTCCAGGGAAACAGCTTTTCAAACCAAATGTCAATATTCTGTGAAACATTTGCAAACAATCAATGTTGAACAATGTTGAACTGTAAGTACTATATGATTTTCTTTCAGTCTCAATGGATGGCATTTATTACACTCCCTGACATTAATTGATAAGCAAATTAATCAAACAAAAGTTTGACAGGCTGGATTAAAAATTTTAATGGCCCTCAGTCACCCTTTAATTTTGTGGCTGCTATTTTCTCTTGCAATTAAATGTATCTATTACCTTTGTGCTTGTTAACAACTGTGAATAAAAATTATGCATTTTACCCATCTGATTACACCCACAAACCAGGTATTTAGCTAAAGACAATAGAATTTTTAAAGCTTACTTTGTGTACAGTCAATGAAATCAGCAAAGTGCTTAACAAGTTAATGGTGGTCCTATTCTTATATTTTTCCCCTGTCATTTGAAAGACAGGCACAGGCTGGATAATATTAATATAAAATTCCCTATGCCAGTATAGCCACATTTCCCAGTCTCTTTTGAAAAACTAAATCTAAGAATGAGAGAATTATTTAGAATCCATTCTTTGAAGTTAAGATTGTCAAACAGACTGCCAAGAAGGGAACAAACTGGTGCTACTTAGACTGGGGTTTTCATCAGATAGATTAGGGCAATTATTTTGGGTGGAGGACCGCTTAACAAGCTGCTGAGGGCCACAAAGGTAGCTCTTCCCCTTGACAACTGCCCCAACCCCTGGTCGCCAACTTGGGACCGGAAGTCCTGCCCCTTACCCCGACCATTGCTGCCAGAAGTCCCTCCCCTTGCTCCAAGAAGTATTCCTTTTGGGAATGGGGTTTGCCATCTTGAAACCAGAAAAAAAAATTATATACTAAAAATCAAACACTGACAATAACATATCATTTTATTTTTAAACCTATTTTGTCCTGATTTGTGTGTGATTGTGTGGTGTTTATAGAGGGGATTGCATAATAGCTCAAAATGAAGTCTTATTCTTCTATATTGTGAGGGAGTGTGGGGGGATATGCAGTTTGTGGGGGGCTGTGTGCATGTGTGTGTGTATGTGTATGTAGGGTGTGGGGGTATGTGTGGATGTGGTTGAATAGGTATGGGAGGTTGTGCAGGGGAGGCCTGTGGATCATTGGCACATTTGGGAAACACACACACACACACACACACACACACACACACACACACACACACACACACAGAGTCCCTGCCTCTACACACATGCATGCGTGAATAGGGAGGGACATGTGCACATGCACACGTGAGCAGAGAGGGATGCGCGCACACGCTGTCCCTCCCTGCACTCTCACATGCACGCACACACACACACATGCTCTGTCTCTCACTACACACACACACACACA
>NW_017729022.1:164448672-164475287 GCF_001723915.1 Gavialis gangeticus | reverse complement strand
AGTGTTTGTGGGCTGTGATTGTGTGGGGGGGAGGTTGTGGTTGTGAGTTTGCAGGGGAGGGTGGTGTGTGGGTATGGTGGGGTGTACATGGGAGCCCCCCACACATACCTCCTTGAGCTGGTCAGCACCCGCTCCCACCCCGCAACAGCCCAAAGCCCACATGCCCTGCGAGGCGCACCCACTACTGTCAGCAGTGCAAAGCCCCAGCCTGCCTCATACCTGCTCCAGACTCACCCCTGCCAAGTCAGATCAGCTGGAAACAGGGCACAGCCCTGACCCACACCGCCTGCCTATGACATGTCCTGCCACCACCAGGCATGCAGCAGGGCTGAGGTAGCTCCACAACTGGACTGCCTTTCTAAGCCACCCAGGTGATGGTGGCTTTTTCTGGCTGCCACCACCACTGGTTCCAGTCCCATGGTACTGGTGAGGACCCATGCTGTACAGCCCTGACTCTGCATTATCTGCACCTGCTCCAGGCTCACCTGCCCAGGCTAAGCAGCAGTGGCGCAAGACAAAAGCTGTTGCTCAGCTTGGAGGAAAAGTGGCCCCTCCCCCTCCCACTGCCAGCCATTCCTGCTGCAGCCACCCGGAGCCCACACCAGGCTGCCCTGCATCTACACTGCCATCACTGCCGCCTCTGGGCTGCCCAGTGGGGCAGCAGTGCCAATGTAGAGGAGCTGCAAGGCAGCCCAGCACAGGCTGCAGCGGGAATGGCCAGCAATGGGAGGGGGAGGGGCTGTTTTTCTCCCATGCTGAGCAACAGCTTCTGTCCTGCGCTGCCACTGCTTAGCCTGGGTGGATAAACCCAGAGTAGGTGCAGGTTGTGTGAGGTCAGGGCTGTGCAACATAGGTCTCCACTGGTACCACAGGGCTGGGGCCAACAGCAGCAGTGGCTGGAAACAGCCACTGCCTTGGCTGCCTAGGAAGGCAGTCCAGCTACAGAGCTGCCCCAGCCCTGCTGCGTGCCAAGTGGGTGGCAGGATGCACCATGGGCAGGCAGTGCTGGGTCAGGTGGGACCGAAGGACCTGCTGTAGGCTGGACAAAGACCCTCCATGGGCTGTATTTTGCCCACCCCTGATATAGATACCTGTCGATTTGGAAAACAAAGCAAGAGTGCAGGGCCCTTTCCACATAGGAAAACAACTAGCTAGTAGATGCACATAGACCTGATCATAAATTTTAAAACATTGATATTCTGCAGCAGCAATAATTTTATAGAGTTTTATGGAGTTTGAAGAGAAATAGAAGTGGAATGGATGACTAAATACTCATGGAATCTTCTACTATTTCAACCAAGTCTGAATGTGAATGACTGTTGGTCACCAATAACCTGTCTATGGTTGAACTGATGGCTTTGAACCAAAAATCTCTGGTCTTTTATTCCCCTTACTTGTCTGAAAGACAGAATAGAATTCTATTTCCCTTACAGCTAAATGGGAGTTTTCTAGCCAAAGCCCTAGCTATTTTCTTGACCTTTCTTTACATTTTGGACATATAAGCCTGTGTGCATAGACTGAGTAGTAACAGCACAAATATATATATATCTTTTAAAGAACAGAATCATGTAAGATTGCAACAATCTTAATTTATTAAAGCCAAGTAAAAAAGTGTATTAATAATAACCAGGGAACCTGGCTTTCTCTGATTTAAAAAAATCCCCAATTTTTGGATATAAAAAGGTAACCCAAATTCCACATTTTTCCATGATTCAGATGAAACATCACTATTTATTTATTTATTTATTTATTTATTTATTGTGTTTCACTTGAATCACACAAAAATGTTGATTTTGGATTCCTTTTTTTAATTAAAAAATTGGGGATTTTTTTTAATCGGAGAAAACCAAGATCCTTGGTAATAGGTCTTGAATGTTTAAGATTGGCAATTGCCCCAGTGTTTTTTTCCTCCCGAATGTTTCAATCTTACATTTTCATGTTCTTTAAAGGAAATTTTTTCTCCCCTGTTGCTACTGTAGATGAAAGGCTGACACAAACAGGAATGACTCACTCAGATTTCAATCCATTCTGCATGTGAGTAACATTACACATGTGAGCAATCCTATTAACCTGAACATGAATCCAGTTCTCAGTAAAGTTATGCATAAACAGGAGGAAAGCCTGAGCCACATCAAGAATCAGTGAAACCATGCTAAATTCTTAGGTTTCATCTCCTATAACAAAATCCCACAGGTCTAAGGAAGTAGGCTCCCTATACAATGTATGGGAAAAGTTAGGAGCCCAGAAAAGTATTCACAAAAGGGAGCTCATAGGATCCTCCAGGGTTCCAGAGTATTATTTTGGGCTGCAGCTACTAGTGCCCTCTACCACTCAGGATTCCTACATGGTAACTCTCTTCTAGAGTTGAATACTTCAGACTGTTCTTGCAAAACTCAAATAAATAGGATTCTGTCATATCTTGGAATACATACTTGCTGGTGCTGTAGCCATCCTCTTTTATACAACAGCTTAAAGAACTCACCTAGGAGATGGGAGACTTGGATGCCTGAAAGGTTTCCCTTGCTTGAGGGATTTCAGATCCATATCTCCTACTTCCTGTGATATGCCCTAACACCCAAATTATAGATTATTCTTTAATGGCTCTTCTTCAGCCCCCTGATATTGAAGACTTTTCTTTTTTATGGAGTAATTAAAGAGTCATTCTGGCACAGAGAGAGAAAGAGAGAGAGCATGACTCACTAGATTAGCACAAAATAGAATAGCTTCAATGGGAGAGAGTGAAAATGCTCCCATCCCAGAACAGCTGACAGTCTGATCAGGTTTAGATGTGAGAAGAGTACCACACATCTTAGCCCTGGCCAAGTCTAAAGTACTTCTGGGAATTTTAAGTACATGGGGAACACAAATCTGAAAAAGAAAGAATATCTCTGGATATTCCTAGGATTAAACAAAAGATGAGTGGAGTTTTGAAGATCGCAATTTTAAAATTAGGATTCCAATTTTGTATCTAGCCCAAACTCTCTGTGTTAAATTCCTTCTATGTGGTTCAGTGCTGTCATTTTTTAAAACAAACTTCTAACTCCTACTGGTGACAAATCTTATAGCAAACAACGCTTTAGAGGATTTTAAGGACAAAGGAAAATGTGATTGATTTGGATCCTGTTCCTCTTCCCAGCCTTAATTACTGCAGGAAACTAAATCTGAAGGTTTAATATCTTGAACTTCATCCAGTTCACAATCAGCGAAGTTGGATAACATGCTCAGTTACAGAGACCTTTGAAACGCTCTTGCCAAACATTAACAGTCAGGTCTTTTCTTAATCATTTTCCTCTATTTTTTCAACAGATTTGCTATATTTGGAGCAGTAAGTATCATCCAGGGCTATATATATTTAGAATACTCACAACAAATGTATCTTCAACTTTGGCAATTCCTTTTCCAAATATAGTTCCGAGTTGATCTCCAACTCCAGCCAACAGAAAACCAAACAGAGGAATTCCCAGTAAGGCATAGATGATACAGAATATCTTTCCACCTTCTGTACGTGGTGAGATGTTTCCAAAGCCTAAATTACAAACAACTTGAGCTGTTTATAAATTAGTTACATATATGTAAATCCAGCAGTCAAAAAATATTGCAGGAACAGGAAATGTTTTAATGGCCCCTGATGGATAGACACTGTATATTGTTAGGGACATAACCTTCTGATTGGATTTTTGCTAAAGTTAAGCTTTTGACATTTAACAAGTTTATCTTCCTTCTACAGTGAAATTTTTATCTCAATTATATATATTTTCCCCCTTCTTTGTTGGAGTAACTACCACCAAGATTGAATATTCAGTTTGTTGTTTACATAAATCCCTTACTAAAATCACTTGGAGATAACCTTCATTGACTTCAAGGGGAGATTTGCCTGAGTACAGGGTACTGGATCTGACCCTCCAAAATGTGAATTATAATAACTAAAAAAAATGAAAAATCTATACCAGGAAGCTTTGAAACAGTCTGCAACTCTTATAAAATTCACTATTAACATCCATAACCAAGATCACAATGAACTGTTTCTTCAAAGAAGACAATATAAAACTGGTTACTGAAAAGGCAAGAAGGGGATTTGTACATTAAAGAAATTATTCATATTCTTGAGAATTAAAAGTTAGGTCCTTCTTGTGCACAAATATAAGTTTTAGCAGACAAAGTAAAACAGTGCACAATTCTACAGCACTCACATGACTTTACAAACTTGACTGCATTTCAGCTATAATAGCCTCCATCCTTAATAAACATATTAGCTCCATTTTAAAATGGGAAACATGAGGTACAAAGCATACAGAACTCAAGCCTGCAAGATGCTAAATACTAGGGCTGTGCGAAATTTCACCACCAGTTTTGTCTCGACGCTGTTTCAACCTGTTTCAAGGCTGAAACAGCAAATTGAAATGAAACATATGTGGTCGAAACAGCCTCGAAACAAAATAAGGCAAGTCGAAAAGTTTCACTGCTTCAATGCTTTCGACGTTTCACCCATAGGCTATAAGGGGGAAGGTTGAAACAAAATATAACTTTGTCATTTCTGGCCAGATTTGGATAAACCTTGCAGAAATGGTAGCCCCTTCTGAGGACAACAAACGTGCTAAGTATCAAGAAGATAGGTGCAGGGGGTTCGGAGAAACTGCACCCCAAAGTCTTGAGAGCCAAACTTGTGTCATGTATATGTGTTAAGTCACAGCAGGGTCAAAACATGCAGAAATAGTAGCCCCTGCTGAGGCCACAAAGCCTGCCATGTTTCAAAGAAATAGGTGCATGGGGTTCAGAGAAACAGCACTCCAAATCCTGAAAGCAAAACTCATGTTACATGTATGTGTTAAGCCACGGCAGGATCAAAACTGCGGGCATGCTAGCCCCTTTGGAGGCCACAAAGCCTGCCAAGTTTCAAGGGATAGGCACAGGGGTTTGGGGGAAACTGCACCTCAGGCTTCAGACAAGCAAAACTCATGACATGGATGACACTGTATGTTACGGTGCAGCAGGGTGAAAGCTGCAGGCCTGCTAACCCCTGCGGTGGCCACAAAGCCTGCCAACTGTCAAGGAGATCGGTGCAGGGGTTCTGGGGCCCTGCACCTCTCACCACAGGTAGGCAAAACTCTTGTCATGGGTTCTTGTGTAACTGTGTCTGTCTTGGGCCACATTGTGGGGGGAACTACTGAAGGCCTGGCTGCTAGGCCCTTCCGCGGCCATTGAGCCTGCCAGATGTTAAGGAGATAGGTGCAGAGGGGTTCGGGGGGCCTGCACCCCTAGCTGCTGACAGACAAAACTCGTGATGTGGGTGCTTGTGCAACTGACTGTCTCTGTCTTGGGGCAGTTGATTGTCTGTATTGATTATTTCCTCTCCTTAGTCTGTGGTGTTGTTAATCCATGCTCATTAACGCATTATGTAGTAGCTAGCTACTGTGTATTGAGCTGGTCCCTGAGTGAATCACGATTAATTGGTAACTGGTAGCACAGTAGCTTTATCGGCCAGGCCTGCAGTAGTTCCCCACCTCCACATCAAAGCAAAACACTGTTCTGTTAAAATGTCAAAACGCTGGTCGAAATGGAACACTTCTGTTTCGCACAGCCCTACTAAATACTCTCAAGTCCAAGCATCTCAGAGGATTGGCCTCTGAAGTGACTCATTCAGTCACACAGGAAACATACTGCAGAATGAAAACCGGATATTCTCAGTCCCAGTTCTGTCTCTTAAGCAAAAAACCTCTTCCTCCACCCCAAGTTCATTCACATTGTTCTGAGGGATTGCTACACCACAGGGCTCAAAGCTGTGCTATTTTTCATGCGGAATTTCAACCTAAGCTATTTTTTAAATAAAATAATTCAATAGAAAATTTACTATGAAATATAAAAAAGCCAAAATACTTTAGCCAGAAACTGAAAAGTTTTGGACTTTAAGCATTTTTTTTAAATTTTAAATATTTTACAAGGAAAATATGCTTTCAACAAAATAATTTTGTTTAATCAAAATAATTAAGTTATCTTTCAGAAATAGTCTAGATTAAACATTTCAACCAACCTTCCTCAGAATTTACAAGGTGTGTTATATTGTTTTTAGACGTAATTCATCTTTTTTACTCAGTGGGATATAATACAGACCCATGAACTTTTGGATACTAGAGATTACCTGTGAGTGAAACTCTCTTTTGTATCTATATAAATTTCTGTTTAATTATTTTGAGCACTGGTTCAGGCAGAGTTTTTTCATGCAGTACATTTGCTTATTTGTATTACTCATGTATAGAAATTGCACATGAATCAGAACCAAGGCCTTTCATGCAAAAATCTCAAAATGCATATAAGCACACAGCTAAATTTTATAATATTTTAAATAAAACCTGAGTATGAATGATCTGGATTCAGTTGTAGATTGGAAAAGTATATAACAAGTGTATGTAACAAGTATCAAGTGTTTAACTGTTATAGCAAATTAAGAATGTATAGTTATTACAAGATTTTAACTTATAGAGACTATTCAAAAATGAAGAATATCCAAAACTAACTACAATTCTGTTGCACGCAGTGAATTCTTCCAAGGCATTCATTGGCTATACAATGACCAAAACCATTCTTGGTATAGCTACACAGAAAAAAACAGAACTCCAGAAAACTCAAGTTTGCCTCGATATGCATGAATTAAACCTAATATAAATTTCCCCCAAAATATGTTTTCATGGATTTATGACTGAGAAAAACAGAACGATAGTAAAGGGTAAAAAATTATATTGATGATAAACCCAAAGTCAAGCATTAATAACCCCCACAGACGCGCACACACCCAAAATCAGAAGCATGGTTATAGTCAAAACAAATGCCAACATGTTAACTATGGAAGTGCACAATTTGGGCCCCCAAACAACTTTAATTCCACTCTGTCATGATGATATGCAACTATGATTTATATGATTATGAAGCATTTTAGTACCTGAGACATCAACTGGTCTTTGAAAAAGCAGCTGTTTTCTTCCTTTCCTCCTTTGTTACCACTCACAATCTCAGCACAGGACAATTAAATATAGTGCTCTGCACTGAACCAGAGCCAGGGCTAAAACCACTGAGGATTGGCATTCAGAGAGTTAGAACTGATTCATTCTCCACCTTATGGCTCCAAACATATCTCACAATGGAAGAGGAAATTTGACTAAGAGATTCAGAATAAAGTTAGATTGTTTGCACTTGTGGCCAAATCAAAAAAGAGAAAAGTACACTCTAGTTAAGTCTCCTTTCATAAATATGTCTCTGTGCTATGAAGAGATTCTCTGGATCAACTGCTAGGAAGCCTCAGTGTAATTTAAAATCAATATACTAAGTATATAAAAATCACACTTTGCTTTTTGGCAATGTCCTTGTTTTGGATGAGGGGTTGTTTGTTTTTGTTTGAGGGGGTGGGGGTTGTAGAGCTGATGCGGTTCCATACAATGTCAGTGGTTCACAGTGAAATTAACATACTGACACTGCAAACAGGAGGTCATTTTGCACTCCTCCACTCTTCAAAGAATATGCTTCCTGTAGAAGACTGCTTCTAGTAGGCAACTGTCAATCCTCTGGATTATGATGTACATATAAGAGGTCTAATCAGACACATTATGAATCCACTTGTGGCTGACAAGCCCAATTTGAGAGTGACACAGTTTGTTACAAGTTTCACAGATCCACATGTTATCTGAGTTGGAGTCCAAGTTTACAGCATGCTGCTTTCTTCTCTCTCACTTTGCTTCCCCTGGATGAAAGCTACTTCATGTTTAGCTGCACCTAGTGCCAGATGCTCCCTCCAGATTGGACAGGTTTCTGTGTGCTCTCCCAGCTTTCTACGTTGATGCTGAATGACTTCATATAATTTTTGCACATATAGCAGTACTGCCATAGAAGACAACCCCACTTTCTAGAGCCATCTCAAATCTTGCTATACAAAATATTCTTGGGGATGGGCTCTCTTCCCATTCTCCTGACATGGCCAATCTATCACAACCTCCTCTTCTTGATAGTGGTTTATAAATGTGTCAGTCCTGCATGCTTCAGTACCTCTGTGTTTAGTATTCTGTCTTCCCACTTTATTTTCTAGATCTTATGCAAACACCTCACATGAAAGCTGTTCAGTCTCTTGATGTGCCATCAAGGAACTGCTTGTAATGTACTACTTCACTATGAGAACAATTCTCTCTCATTCAGATTTGTATATTTACATCTCTAGAGGCATATTTTGCATAGGAACCTAAAAGTATTCTCTCTTTTCTTTTACCTGCATCTAGCATATTTTATGTGCTCTTCAGGATGGCTATTTTTCATGTAGAAACAATGCGTCCCCTTTTAATTAATTGCACATGAAAGGCTCTCACGCACTAACAATTAACAGCCTGCAGTGTTTCTTTGGCTGGATTGTCACTTTATAGAACAAAGAGTACAGTGTGTTCTGGAAGTCTATCATTATAACTCTTCTTTGGTATGCTCTTTGCCCCAGTGAAATGGTATAGTATGAGATTTCCATCACACACAAATCATTCATGCTTTATTTCTTATGTGCCATAACATTCTGCCACAAATAAGCCTGATAGCTACATAACTTGCTCCCAAATTCTGTCCTTACTCTCTCATCCTGTAAGATATTCTCTGATTTATGAATCAGGAGAGGAAATGTACTTGTATTGTTTGGGGTTGATCCAGTTGCTCAGCCTTTTGTCTAAAAGAATGCTCTGAATGTCTGAAAACGACATCAGCATGCTGGTCCTGCTTAAGACCAGAGCAAAAATACATCCCATACATCATGCTGAGACTAGAGCACAAACCACAGGGACACCACTACATGCCTCTAAGTATCACGCTGCTCTCTTCTATTTGCAGTTGATGAAACAGAAATTCACAACATTACTTGAATAAGTGCCCTGGCAGCACACCCATTCACTGCAGATCTTGCTCTTCTGCTCCATCAGCAACAGTAGAAGCCAACACCATAAAAGCACTTAGGTGCCTAAATCCAAAAGTGAGATCAAGAGAAACCCTGTCAACCTCAGAGGCATCTGAGGATATCTTTATTATGTGCAAAATAGGGCTGTGCTATGTCAGTACTAACTTCTCAACTGGAAGCAGCAGTACAGCTTCAACAGGAGGGTGGAGAATGTCACCTATCCCAGCTAATCTACATACTGGTGAAGAAAGTACTCTCCAGAGAAATTTGAACCCCTTCAGGATGAGGAGGACCAAGAACCAAGTAGGTCTCCCACTTCTTGGTTGAATGCAATAACTACTGGGCTATCAAGTAGAAGTTTGGTAACACCACCTTCTCCTGTTCCAGCAGTAAGCCAGATGATCATACTCAAAAGGATGATTTAGGCCAGGGTATTGGTAGCCATCCCATGGTGACAGGGTGGTTGTGATGCCCCCTGGTGGCTGTGTGCCCCTCTCTGGCTCACCTGCAGCCCTTCCTTTTGATGATTCACCTGCCATGCCTTGCTCTTATTGAAAGTTATATAAGGGAGGCTGTGCGTGTGCTCTGAATGCACCTGAGCCTGTACTGATCACCACCAGGCCCCCTCAATCACCACTCTGCTTCTCAGACTAGTAGGCTTTGTTGGCCTCTCTGCATCTCTGCTGGGCACCTGTTGCCTTAAGGGTGTATTACATGGCTCATACCTCCCTTACACCACGCCCCGAGCCTCATAGATGTTCTCTGTTTGTGAAGTTGTTTATTTAAACATTCAGACCCCCTTGGGCCTTCAGATCCCTCTGGACCCCTGCACAGTCCCTTCCTGAACTTTCAGACCTCTGGTCCCACATGCAGCCCCTCCTCTGGGATCCCGGACTATTGGACCTGCACACTGACCCTTCTCTGGGCTCCCGGCCCCCTTTGTGGGTTCAAAATAAAACAAAAACCATCTGCCTGTAAAACCCTGACTTCTTCTGTCCAGGGACTTGCCTCTGCTCCCAGGCCTACCAGGTTCTTTATATCAACTCCAATCTCTTCAGGTGTCCTTCTGCCAAGAGCTCCTCACTTTTTGGCTGCCAGGGAGAGACTGCCTAACCGGCTCAGACTCTAGACTTGTATCTCCAGCCTAAGCCCCTTCCAGTCAAGTAAGTCTCTCATTAGCCCCCTGTGCCACCTGCAAGCAGTCTTGCAGACTGCTGGCTTCCTTAAAGGAGCTGGCACTTCCCAGGGCCCTGCTACAGTATCCAACTTCAGCATGTGTAGCCCCATGGACCATCCATTGTAAGGGTGGCCTCCCCAGTTTCTTTCTTCTTTGCATAGGCTAGGCTGATGGCACATAACTCTCTGCCTCCTAAGCATCACTGGCTGTGCATGGCCCTTGCCTCCAGGCAGCACCAGCAGCACGCAGATCCCACAACCTGCTGTGCTCCTCCAGTCCCTCCCCCACGACATTGTTGTGGGAGAAGGGGCTCAGGGGTCATCAGGATGCCAATTGGGGGTTTTAAGGAGTAGGTTTTAGATGGTAAATCCCAGTCTCACATAGGTGCTTAAGTCCAGGAGAGAAGTGTAAGTTCAGATATACCCTTCTTTTCACAGATTTCTATTAGCTGACTTATAAATCCCCTATCCTCTGCTAAGAGGCTGGCTTCTGTGGATCCTGGTCCTAGGAGCCTTGCTGTCCCCATTTTCTGGTGTTAATGAATTCCACTCCCTAATCCTAAAAGCTAGGTGTAGTGACATTCTCCATTGCTTAAGGATCTGGTTTGCAGTGCATTTCGAAGCTGGTCTCTTTTCCCACTCTGTCATATTGACTGAACTACCTCCTAAAATGAGCAACAAGTACACTCCATTCTCCACTCCATCATCTCCTCTCCTGGATAGGGACTGTAAATGGAAATTTGCTCAGGGATGGCTGAATTCTCATGTTCCTGCACATAGATCAGATACAACTTGGACATAGACAGTTGGAGCTTTGTTCTAGAGCGTCACAACCCAGAGAATCAGAAACAGACAAGGCCAGGAAGCTAGGGTCCCAGCTAAAGTAAGGGGATCAGGAACAGGTAGGTCAGGAGGCCAAGATTTGTAAGGGAAGCAGGCAGGCAGTCGCCATGGGTAGAACCACGAGGCAGAAACAGGAAGTAGGGATCCAAACTGGAATCATTAGCCAGGGGGTCTAGTTTAGGCAGCTATATCTGTAAGAGGCCAGCACAAGGGTGGTTCAGGCTGAAGTGTGGAACAAGGAACCAGTGGCAGGAACAAGGATGAAGCCAAGAAGCCAACAGGAGGGACCCAGGAACCTAAGGACAAGCAGGCAGAAACCATGAACTGGGAAACTAGGAATCGACAGGTAGAAGCCCAAAACTAAATAGAGAAGCATCTCATCTTGAGTAGCCTGCTGGGCATTGGAAGAGCTGTCGCTTATAAGCAGACAGCCATGCCTGTGCAGGGAATTTGGGGACAGCTGGAAGTAATTAGGTTGCTGGCACCCAGTCAGGTGACCAAGAACAGCTGGGAATAATTAAGCCTGCTTGCTGACATGTGTCCTGACACCAACACCATAAGCACACAGGCACTAGCTCTATGCAAGGCAAGGTTCATCATATCTCGTCTTATATTGTATTTCTAATAATTTCATTCCACAGAGCTGGCTCCTAGATTTAGCCTTGCTTTTGAATGGTTCATGCACACATGGCAAGAACCTGATCCTGAACCTATTGAAGCTAGTGGAAAGATTCCTGCTGAAAGTCCTAAGAGCTTTTTACCAATCTCTGTCTATAGTGCACTAGATCAGAATTAAAATGTTACTTCTAAAACTGGGTCACCTTCAACAGAGGCAACATCAGTGTCCTTTTTGGACTCCGTAAAGCATAGCATGACTTCCCAATTTCATAAAATCACTTTCATGTTTTGATAAGTGCCAGGTGGGCCTCTAATACCCCAAGGATTTATATGCATTTAGAGTATGCTAGCTCTGTCAGGTAGTTATTGACAGGTTAAAAAAAAAGGGTAGTTTCCAGTCACTCACATATGAATCAAAAGTGAGAGGGCATTGAAAATATAGACTAATAGCTCTATTAAACAAGATAAAACATTACATGGTTTTAGTTGCAAGACATCCAATAACACCCAAGACTCAACTTACATATATGATTTAGGAGGCACTTAGCTTTGGCTGAAGTACTAGAACAAGTAGCATAAGCATTCATTACTTCTTAATGATAGCAATAAACAATGTGGTTTACTAATTTTTCTCATTTCACTTAATTGATTTCAAATACACATACATAAGAAAGAAAACTTTTATAATTTTTTCCATTTGAGAAAGGCCCACCTTTGACTAAAATATTCTTTTTAGATGGATATTTTCTTGGTTATGAACAAAACCAATACTGTTCAAAATATCAACTTCCAATTTTTTCTATAATGAATAACAACTTGCTTAATAAATATGCAAAAGTACAAATTCCATGCAATTTTATGATTTAAAAAGTCTCTAGGACACAAAATAGCCTGAAATGAAATGCCACAAAATTCTTGCATAAAACTATATTACAAAGCTCTCACTTTATTTTTCATCTACACCCACAAAAGGAGGATATCTTCAATGAAGATATAACAGACAACTTTTGTTTCTCGTACTGACAAACTTTTGCTTTTGATCCCCAGTTGATGATGACTCAGTCATTTAGAAAGCATCCTCAGGTTCCTGGCTAAAGGGTCTTTCTCCTCTGCTCAGGGTCAGCCATATTTGGGATCAAGAAGGCAGACCAGCACAGACTTCTGGGGGGGAGGGGGATCTCTCTTCTTCTGTAGCAGGGGTAATGGTCCTCTCCTTTGGATCTGTAAAGCATATTTTACCAAACTACTTCCTACCCTTTCAGTGGCAGGATATTGAGAGTGCTTTCATCCCCCTAGTTTACCTGTGGATAGTTAAGATGTTCCTGATGTTTTCAGACATTGGCCTTAGTAGATGTGTGAGAGGGTTCCTTATGCAGTTTTGTCTGGAATAGGCTAGGCCAGGGTGGGCAAAAGGACCAGATCTGGCCCTTGGAGGGATTTTGCCCAGACCATGACATCGCAGCCAGACTCCATTTCCCAGCTGATCTGGCAGCAGCAGCTCCTTTGGCTGCCACTGTCAGACCTGGCCCCACTGCCCAGGCACCCAGGCCCATCTGCCCCACACCCACCACCTGGGGTGGGACCTGCATGGGCAGGGTAAAATGGAGCCATAAGACCATGGGCCCATGGGGTGTGGTGCCTAGGACAAGACAGGTGGGCAGGACCAAGTAGGCCCCAGAATCATGGGGTGGTAACAGCACAGAGCCAGGCCCAGGGCAGAGTCACAATCCACTCCCCGCATACTCATGCAATGGCCATGGGTTCTGCAGGCTGGGGCATGCAGGGAGTGGATCATGGCTCTGCTCCAACCCCATACTGTCACCACTGCATGATCCTGGCCGCAGCCTCAGATGCAGCTTCTTACTTGGCTCCTGGCTGGTCTCCAGGGGGGCCCTGGAATTGCAGAGCTATGTAGGCAGCAGATCATGATTCTGCCCTGGCCTGGCCCAATGTTGTCACTGCCCAGTGATACCAGGGTCTCCCTGGCCCTGCCTGCCCATCTTACCCTAGATGCCACTCCTTGTGGGCCCATGGCCCCTGTGGCGGGTGCAGAGATCCCACCTCAGGAACACAGCTGGGTATTCATATCCCTCTGCTGTTTGCACCATGTGAGGCGGGCCAGTAGGGGGTGCTCCTGCGTTGAGCCACCCACCTCCCTGTGCCCGACCACCTTCCAGGCTCCGAATGCCTCCCTAGGGGCGCCTTATGTCCGGCCGACCCCTCTCCTGGACCACACTCGCTAGTCTGGGGGTAACGTGCCGCCACCACCCCAAGAATGGACTGTCTCGCGGCCCTGTGTCCTTGGGGTAACACAGGCCTAAAGTCCCACGGGTACTCAACCCAGTACAGGCACTTGGGGTACTTCCCCAAGTCCGGGGGCAAAAAGGTATAGTCTCCCTTAGTCCACAGACCTAAGGGGTCTCTTAGGCATAATTTAGACCCACCCCTCAATAAGTCTCCCACACCAGTCAAAAAGGAGAACTTTATTGATTACAGGGGGTAGGGTAAACTAGGGTACAGGATAGAGCAATATCTAGAAATCCTAAAGAGCAAACAGTCTGGCTGTGGTAGCCTTTTGATTATGCATCTGTGATACCTTCAGATAAATATCTAATCAGATTGAGTAGCTTACTCACAAGCATCTTCCAAAGGCAGGTGAAGTTTCCCTTTGGAGGCAGGTGGTTCCTAGCTCGTGAGTTTGGGGGGAGAGAGCCAGTTTCAGATGTTAAGGCTTCTCTGTCCCCTGCCTGGCTGCTGCGTCACCTCATGGCCGGAGAGGAGAGACCGCCTCCTTCCCCGTCCTAACTTATATAGCCCCTGTGACCTCATTCACCTGGGCCAGCGGAGGTCAGCCCCAGTTGGCTGTCAGCCAACCAATCTGAAATGCATCACCTGTTACCGGGCAGATTCCAGCTCCCCAGGTAGAAACCCCTTACCCAGGTAAGTGATGCAAGTCACGTAGGCAGAGGGAGCAGGTTTCCCCCTCCCTCAGGAATGCAGCCAGCTCAAGTTCCCTAAAGAGACAGGCTGAGGGTGTGGTCCCCTGTGTGCTGGGCCCATCCTAATTGAATGGTCACAGCACAGAGATTTAAATCACAGTGTCACAGGGCAGAGATATTTGGGGAGAAACCAAGGTGGCTTTCTGCCACAGCCCCATCCCAACACCCAGCTGCACACCTTGCCTGCACAGGTCCTGCCCCCGGCAGTGGGTGCAGGGAAGGATGGGCCGGGGTGCCCCGGCAGCAGGGCCAGGCCTGGCAGAGGCAGCCAAAGGAGCTGCCACCGCCAGGAAATAGAATCTGGCCTCTGGGCTGCAGACCAGACAAAATCCCTCCATGGGCCAGATCCAGCCCGCCAGCCAGATTTTTCCCATGCCTGGGCTAGACAGACACTTGTATATGATGGTCCTGCCTTGAGCAGGGGATTGAACTAGATGACCTCCAGAGGTTCCTTCCAGCCCTACTTTTCTATGATTCCAAATATTCATATCCTGGTGAAAAGACTGGTGGTTTTATTATAATTTCTCATCCAGAAATATTTTAGAACAAGTTGCTAAACTAAGTAGTCTTCACTGAAGCTAGTAAATTCTTTCTTATTGAAAGGAATCCATACGGCTGTTTTATTTATGCAACTATATCCAGAGGTCTACTTGCTTTATTTGCAATATTGAGCATTAGAGACTGTCACTTCTGAATCTTTTTTTTTACCATGAAGTAGAGGCAAATGGTCTGCTCAAACAGTTCATGTTTTCTTGTTGTTTTTGAGAGCCCTCAATTTGGTTGACAGGCTGGCTAGATGATGTTTCCAATCCAAAGGTTGTCAGTTACACTCAACACTATAGCTCTAAGTCCCATCCCACATTCCATGTCTCTACTTTATACTTTGTACCTGTCAATTTCACTATGTGGCCCACTCTATTCTTCTCCTCCTTCATATTTTACCTTGTAGTATAAGTCGCATTAAGAAACTCCTGCTAGATTGTTATATGACATATCCACAAAACTGCATTTTCTTCTAGACCACGATACAGGCAGTCCTTGACCTACAACATTTCAAGTTACAACATTTTGCATTTACAATGTTTTTAAATTGACACCCTGTTTCAACTTTCTGATGTCAGTTTCGACTTTATAACGCTTGATCCGATGCAACATGATGCCAGCAAACAACTTCACTGCATTGCCCATTTCCCTGGAGAACATCTGTCCAAACTTCCTTGGACACTTTCTTTAAGAAAGTAGACAAGACTCCAGAAAAACCTGCAGCCAAGACTCCTGAGAAGACTTCAGCCAAGAACACTTCAAAAAGTCCAACCAAGAGCCCTTCAAAAAGTCCAGCAAAGTCACCTCAAAGAAGTCCTTCCAAATCCATATGATTGCTATTTACAATATAAATATATTAATGTAGCTATATTACTCATCTATAATCGATTGTGTACAAAATTGGGTTATTTTTGGTGAAAATAGGGTATTGGGCCTTGGTTCAGGAACCAATCCCCCATTTACAACATTGTTTCCTATGGGTAAATTGGGTGCGAATTACGTTTCAACTTAAGATGCAGTTTTCAGGAACCAATTGTGTTGTAAGTCCAAGAACTGCCTGTATTAAAAAGCTGTTCTGCAGTCAGTGCTATCCTGTGTGATATAACCACTGTATCTTATTGTTGTCATTCAGCTAACCTTCGGCATGCTCCTGAAATACCAGAACTCAAAGGCCCTGAGGCATCATTCAGTGTCCCTCTTGATGGGCACCCCTAAAGGAGGGTTGACCATACACTGTATTTAACAGTTCTAATCCTTACTCTACCTTCCTCTTGTAGCACCATAGCACTCTTAAGATTATTAAAGCAGACTGTATTTACAGAATTCTGATTCTGATCTCAGTATTTCATTGACCATCTGCCATTTAATGAAAGTACCTCACTAGTACACTGGTCAACATTTGCTGGACATGTTACACTGTTGATCTTGCTTTCTTTTAGGTTTTCAAGCATTGTTCTTCATTTCAAATTGCTTGCTGACTTTGTTGATCACACTGATCTCACACTGAAGCTCTTTTTTTTTTCCATCTCTGCATCATCTGTTTCATAGTTCAAAAGGCAAAGAGAAACCTATCTAAATTTCCTGAGCTGACATGCATTGTTTTTCAGATACATATAGTTTCTCTGGTATATGAATCTGGTATAAATCCAAATTAATTACTCCTAATCTTTAAATCAAAACTCTCCTATATTATCACTTATTATTAAAAGAACTTTCAGAATTTGGCTTGTTTTACTAATCCTTCCCTATTGTCCACACACTGGCATCTGGAACTCAAGGTAGCAATGTGAAAATATGCTGCATGAAATCTTCTGGCAATACAGTTCAAATGGATATGGTTTACATGTATACTTAGGAGATGTAACATAAATTTCTAAAATTCATCATTTAGTTTCTTTATCATTTCTACAACTATGCTATCATCCCTGGCTGTTTTGCCATTTTTTCACTTTTCTCAGGATGTTCACTAATTCATGTATTAAGATCAATGACACTACTGCATTTCAGTAACTGATCTTTTCTTGTTTAATTGTATCATGCAACAATTCAGTTGTGTATTTTGTCCTCTTTAGTCCTCATTTTCATGGCATATCTTACAGTTCCTCTGTTTCTCTGTACCTGTAGGCACTTCATGTGCACACCCATATAGTTTACTTAAACATTTTGTGTTCCATGCTGTTCCTATCTTTTACCCCTGTTGGTTAATATATCAATTAAAGCATTTTTTCCTATCATCCACAGCATTTCCTTTCTGATTTCCTCATATCTAAATCTGACTTCACTTTTATCTTAAATGCTCTCCAACTTTTCTATGTTTTACAGGAGTGATTTTGTGATCTTCTGGCTTATTCTTGTTGTAAAAAATCTGCACGTATCTCTTTTCTTCTGTCCATCTATGTTCCCTTGAATTTTTTCTCATTTCTAATGGCTTTTAGCTCTTAAGTTTCAGTCAAAAGTTTGCTGTGAATAAGTTGTGGTCACTGTTACAATCTGCAAATAAGCAATCTGCACATAAACCAGTTTCAAAATGGCAGGGGCAGGGGTCTGGCCAGAGAGGGGTTTAATTCCCACCTCCCTGTCCCACGAGCAAGGACCCAAGCTGGGTCTTCCAGGAGCTCCCCACTCACTGCTGCAGCAGCAGGACACCATGGCCCCAGGGGCAGAGGGGGCAGGGAGTGGGGATTGCAGCTGGATCTGCCTGCCCCAGCCACTGCCACCACCACTCGCCCCCTGCTTGGGGCAAGCGGCAAAACAAGCCCCCTCCAACGGACACCAGAGAGAGGGGCAATAACTCCAGTCTCTGCACCCCACCTAAGGGGCACTGCTGGCCGGTCTCTGGCCATGCCCCCACCTGGCTGCTGCAGCAACAAGGGGGCAGGGCCCTTGATGGGGGCAGCAGCCTGTCATAGTGTCTGGGACCATGAGAGCCTTCCTGGTGGGGGACCCACTGCAGGGTGGGCAGACCTGCAGCAGACTACGTGTGGCAGCACCAGGGCCCGGAGGGGGATAGAGCCCTGTAAGCACCTCCTCACCACACAGTGGTCCCCCCACTGGGAAGGGACTTGCACTCCCTGACACTATGACAGGGGCTGCTGCCCCCATTAATGGCCCTGCCCCCTCCAGCTGCTGGTGGTGGGGTGGTGACACAGTCAGACACCAGCTGTCAGGGCCCCCTGGGGGGGGGGGATGGGAGTTATTTCCCCGCCTTCCAGTGTCCATTGGAGGGCACAGAACGGGCTTATTCCACAGCTTGACCCAAGCAGGGAGCAAACGTGGCAACGGTGGTGGTCGGGGTGGGCAGAGCACTAAAGTATTAAATGACTGCGCAGTAACCACCAGTACTGCATGGTCTTAGCACCGCACCGGTTGTTTCTGGCCCTACTGCAAAATAGCAACATGCAGTCATGGTTAGTACCTGCCAACGCTATGTTGCTGTAGCTATGTTGCTGTAGTGTCTCATGTAGACACACCCCCTTTGTTTCTTTTAGCTGCTCACTTTCTACATGGTGCATATTTGTTCATATTAATACATTCAGTGCCCCATATCAATCTGTTCTACCACAAAATGGAGCAACGCTGATTCCTAATTGGACTGACCCTGTGGTCAAGTTGAATTGCCCAGACTAGTGATCAGTGTTGCATTTCAGCCATAATTCCAAATAGAAATGGCTTAGAATTCTCCATTCAAGGAATCTGTGAAAGAAATGTAGCTTCACCAAGACCAAATTTTCTGCAGGGAACATTTTTATTTTTATAAAATATTTCTATTTTTCAGTGTAATAATAAAACTTAACTATTTTGTTTCAGATTACTTCAATCAAAATATTTTGATTTATCAATTTGTTAAACTGACTTGAAATGCTTCTTTAAACTGCTTCTCTATATGGTGTCACATTGCCTTTAATTATTTTTAGTTTGGGTGCCTGGTGCCCCTCTCCCCACCCCTGACAGACCAGGAGATAAACCCCCTTAGTGAAACGACATCTCCAGATGAAGCAGTGTCCCTCTGACCAAGATTTGTAGCTTGTACCAAATTACACAAATAGAATGGCTGCATGTTTATAATGAAGGATGATAACTCTAATAGTACATTTCCCAGAAGGAAATATTCTTGTCACTGCAATCAACCATACCCTTTCCATGGAAATACCCAAATGATACACATAATATCACATTTTATTTGTTTTCAAGAGTTGCAAATTTTACCCAAGATTTTTCTCTTCTTTTTGTGATAACATGGCAAATGAATCATATGCCCTCCTGGCCATGCACTTCAATTACACTAATTCCTCTTTTTATGCAAATGGCATCTGCATATTAAAGGAAGAGGGAACACCTGCTTCAGCAAACCTAAATGGAATGCTCTGATAGAAACATTATGGGTGACATCTACCAGAATCTGTGGTCTCCAATTCATAGGTTTTTTAAAAAAAATAGATTGTTAGGCCTTAAGAGATTGGTATTTGCATATTTGCTTACCCAGTGGTGCCAGGAATTAGGAACACATTTCATTTTAAGATGCATTTAAATTAGTGTATGGATGCATACAAGGCTGTTGCTGGACCATATAGACATGGCGAATGAGTTGTTGAAATTATGCTTATTGTACCTACATTCCTGGTTCCAACAGGAAAATGTAGGTATGGGGGTTCTATTTCTTTTAGGCAAACTGAGACACCTGAAACCACTGGCTGTGAAATATAAATTAAAAAGACCAGGTTTATTCATGTTATCTGCATCAATTTTTTTTGTTTGTTTTTTTTTAAAGAAAAAAGGGATATCAAATGATCAGGAGGAAACATAATGCATAGAGGACATAGTTGCAATAAGTAAGAATAGATAACAATAGCTTTTGGGACAACAGACCTGTCGGTATCAGTTTGCCAACACTTTTTCTTGCTCTTTCTAGGGGGCTTCTATAGTACCTCCACTAGATTGTTCCCAAAATATCACGTGCATCTGTTATTATTTTTAAGTATGATTTGTAATGGTAGAGTTTTTAAAACAGTGACTCTCAATTGGGATCCATGAGATCCTTTTAGGGATGCAGCAGGATGCAACACAATATTAGCACTGATATACAAACATCTACACATGATTTACAGGACAAACCCAGAGATTTCAAATAGGAATCCTTGGTCTCAAAAACATTCTAATCTGTTATAGTCTTTGTGAGTTCTTTTATACTAAAAAACTGATCAGTTATTTTTCCAGTTAGAAAATGAGTGAAATTAGTTTTGATATGGGGTGCAGTTATATCCAGAAAAATTCTGTAAAGGTACCTTGAGGTTAAAAATCACCTATTTAGAAGTACCAGTAGTGGACTAGAGCATTTACCAGCCACAAAACAAAAATGCTAGGATACATGCCCATACATGTTAGGGAGAAATATCTGCACACACTTAAAAAATTCTATTACCTTGGGATTTATATTCAGCACATGAGAATACTTAAATTTACAGTTAGTCCTCTTTCATAGCCAGAATGTATAACTCTCTCTTGCCCGGCAAGTTGTGGGATGTGTGTGCATACATATCTATAGTACTTATATGGTCCCCATTGAGCGCCTCATAATCTTTATCTATTTATCTTCATAACTTCCCTGGAAGAGTAGAGAGACTATTAACCACACTATACAGATGGAAAACAGAAGCACAGAGGCTGAGATTCTCCTAGATATTTAAGCACTTATGCTTGCATTGATTTCACCCCTTATTTTAAAAAGAAAACAAGATCACTAAAAATTAGAACTACGTTCCTAGATAATAAATCTGATTTTAATGAAAGAAAATTAAGCACCTAATCTTCTTGGAGCACCCAGGCCTAAGTGACTTGCTTAAGACCACACAGGAAGTCTATGGCTACTGCCTTTACCACTGGGCCATTCTTTCTTTCTGCATATAATTACACCCACATATACACACACTCCTTTCTGTGTAAGGGAGTTTAGACCGGATAAGAGACAAGGGCCATTTGTAAAGCTGAACATTTTAGTGTACTTAACAGGAGAGGTGAGGTGGAATACATATCCAGTCATACGGCTCACGCACAATACCAATGTCTAATGTTGTGGTTTGAGATTGTCCCCCGTGAAGTAAGTCACCAAGGGCAAGTCATGCCTATCAACCTGATTGCCTTCTATGATGAGATGACTGGCTCTGTGGATGTGCAGAAAGCAGTGAATGTGGTATACCTTGATTTTAGCAAAAATTTTTATATGGTCTCCCATAAAATTCTCACAAGCAAGCTAAGGAAGTACAGGCTGGGTGAATGGCCTATAAGGTAGATAGAAAACTGGCTGAAGCATCAGGCTTAGAGAGTAGTAATCAATGGTTCAATGTCTAGTTGGCAGCCAATATCAAGTGGAGTGCCCCATCAACAACCTGGAAGATGGCACAGAGTGCACCCTCAGCAAGTTGGCAGAAGACATCAGGCTGGGACAAATAGTAGATACGCTATAGGGTAGGGCTAGGATTCAGAGTGACCTAGACAAATTGGAGGGTTGGACCAAAAGAAATCTCATGAGGTTCAACAAGGACAAGTATAAAGTCCTGCACTTAGGATGGAACAATCCCATGCACTGGTACAGGCTGGGGGCTGACTGGCTGGGTAACAGCTCTGCAAAAAAGGAACTGGGGTTACAGTGGACAATAAGCTCAATATGAGCCAACAGTGTGCCCATGTTGCAAAGAAGGCTAGCAACATACTGGGCTACATTGGTAGCAATGTTACCAGCAGGTCAAGGGAAGTGATTATTCCCCTCTGTTCAGCACTGGTGAGGCCACATCTGGAGTACTGTGTTCAGTTTTGCCCCCCCCCCCCCCGCCACCCCACTACAGGAAGGATGTGGACAAATTGGCAAGAGTCCAGCAGAGGGCAACAAGAATGGTTCGGGGATTGGGGCACAGGACTTATGGGGACAGGCTGAGGGAACTAGGTTTATTTAGTCTAGAGAATAAAAGACTGAGACAGGATTTGATAGCAGCCTTTAACTACCAGAAGGTAGGGTTGAAAGAGGATGGACCTAGACTGCTCTCAGTAGTGGCAGATGGCAGAACAAGGAGCAATGGTCTCAAGTTGCAGCAAGGAAAGTTTAGGTTAAATATTAGAAAGAATTTTCTTACTAGGAGAGTAGTAAAACACTGGAACAGGTTACTCAGTGTTGTAAAATCTCTATCCTTGCAGGTTTGTAAGACCCAGCTAGATAAAGCCTTGGCTGGAATGATCTAGTTGGGGATGGTCCTGCTCTGAGCAGAGGGTTGGACTAAATGACCTCCTGAGCCAGTTGGTCCCAACCTGATAGCACTATATGGGTTTCTTCCATCTTAAGTGCAGGACTTTGCACTTGTCCTTGTTGAACCTCATGAGATTTCTTTTGGCCCAATCCTCCAATTTGTCTATGTCACTCTGAATCCTAGCCCTATCCTCCAGCATATCTACTGCTCCCCACAGCTTGGTTTCATCTGTAAACTTGCTGAGAGTGCACTCCGTCCCATCTTCCAAGTCGTTAATGAAGATATTGAACAAAACCAGCCCCAGGACTGACACTTGGGGCACTCTACTTGATACTAGCTACCAACTAAACATCAAGCCATTGATCAATACCCGTTGAGCCTGACAATCCAGCCAGCTTTCTATCTACCTAAAAGTCCATTAATCCAACCCATACTTCCTCAGCTTGCTTGCAAGACTGCTGTTGGAGACGGTATCAAAAGCCTCACTGAAGTCAAGGTATATCACATCCACTGCTTTCCCCACATCCACAGAGCCAGTCATTTCATCATAGAAGACAATCAGGTTGGTCAGACATGACTTGCCCTTGGTGAATCCATGCCGACTGTTCCTGATCATTTTCTCTTTCTCCAAGTGCTTAGAAATGGATTCCTTGAGGACCTGCTCCATGATTTTTCAAGGGACTGCGGTGAGGCTGACTGATCTGTAATTCCCTGGAAACTTCTTCTTCCATTTCTTAAAGATGAGCACTAGATTTGCTCTTTTCCAATCATCTGGGACCTTCCCCAGTCACCATGAGTTTTCAAAGATCATGGCCAGTGGGTTTGCAACCACATCAGCCAACTCCCTCAACACCCTCAGATGCATTGCATCTGGCCCCATGGATTTGTACACATCCAGCTTTTCTAAATAGTCCCTAACCTGTTCTTTCACCACTGAAGGCTGCTACCTTCTCCCTGAACTGTGTTTTCCAGTGCAGAAGTCTAGGAGCTGACCTTGCTTGTGAAGACCAAGGTAAAGAAGGCATTAACCACTTCAGCTTTTTCCTCCTCATCTGTCACTAGATTGCCTCCTCCATTCAGTAAGGGATCCACACTTTCCCCAACGTTCCTCTTGTTGCTAACGTGCTTATAGAAACCGTTTTTGCTACCCTTTATGTCCCTTGCTAGCTACAACTCCAATTGTACTCTGGCCATCCTGATTTCATCCCTTGAGCCTGAGGAGCCTTCCTGCAGCCAAGGAGCCAACCCTCTCCTCCAGACCTGCCCCTTCCTCCCCCCCAGCTCTGGGGCTGTCATCAGGAAACAAGTGAGGAGGAGAGAGGGGGATTGAGCTGCTGGCTGGGGTTTGTCGGGCCTAAGCTGGAGAGAGGAAGCTGGTGGGGGCTGCGAGGGAGGGGGGTCTCTGATCCATGTGCCCCTACTCCAGCTCAAGCCAGACAAACCCCAGGTAGGAGCTTGCTCCCCCCACCCCTTCCCTTCCTGCTGATATCCCCAACAGAGCCACAGATAGCTGCAGAGTGCTTTCAGGGTGCCAATCATGCAACAAATATAACTTCTGTCTGTTCCCTTTATGTAAAGCAGCATTCCCCTTGTGAAACAGTTTGAGAATAGACTGTAGATATTATAGACTTTAAACATAACATCTTCAGTAGTCACTGTAGTTTTAAGTGGCCAACTCCCTTGATAATTTTCATTAGGGTTTTTGGAGAGATGTTTTTATGCAGGCATTTCTGTTTAATTTAGTTCATTGTCCAACACAGATATGCTTTTAGTATAATTTGGATTCTAACCATTACAACACCAACTGTGGTGATCATCAATGTGCTGGTCTTCTACCGGAAGAATTCCAACATATTCTATTTGGCTATGGCAATGTTCTGGCACAAGCCTGAAAGAATCATTTTATGTATAAGCTTCTAGTAATACCAACCTCCTGCCCCCCCTCAAAAAAAACCCAACGTTTCTATTTTCCCCTTGTACTGTATTCATCTGTCACCAACAATTAAGAACACAGATCAGCATTTTTAAAATGTGTCACTCTCCAGCAAGGCATTCACAAACCATAAGGCTTAACCTGCTGTAAATTAAGTCAGTGATACTGTTGGCTTAGGCTTTAGTGGGGCTGGAAATCAGACCATGAGACCCAACATTTTTTAAAGCAGGATATAAATGTTCACAGGAATAAAGTTTTACTTGAGTGAAGGCTAGGAGCCATATAGGGGAAGAACTGATTTGTGGGGAAAGTATCAGTGTGGGTCCTGAAGCTGTTTTAGAGCTCTATAGCTCATATCCTGTTGCCAAGGTAATTTCTGAAGGAATTTAGATAATAATTGCAAAAAGCCTTCTGTAAAAGCTTCAAAATCAATTCACATACCATTGTCTACTGCTGCAGGTTCTCCGTTTCAAAAGGCTGTCACTTTGCCCAGTAAACACTAGTTGCTTTCTTTTTCTTTCTTTCTAAATCAAAAAAGAACTTTTTGGTCCTTTTGTCATTTTTTGATGACTATGACTTCTTTTTGTTATAACTTGAATTTTTAAAATATAATGCTTAGTCTAGGAAAATTGATTCAATGCCAAAAAACTCAACAAACCATAACAACTCCCTTCCTTTGGTTTAAAAAATAAGATTGTTGATTGTGAATAATATACTTAGTTATTACATCTGATGAAAAATAAAGTAATTTAAAGGAAGAATGTGAATAGTTACAGACAACATAAATCTACTACCCACATAAAAATAAATTATTCTTATCAGGTATAAAGCAGCACATATTCCTGATTCTGATCCAAGGTAAATACTGTTTTACCTGTAATCTCATAATGAAGGTATAATAAAAAAAAATTTTGAAAAAGAAACAAAAATTGGGTATTTGAAATTAGTGACACAAGAACTATATACACCATGGAGTAAGGACATTATGAGCACTGTAAAATATTTACAGGGATTAGAAATTGGGTCATTTTTTCTGGACTCTCTAAGCTCTATTTGTTTAAAATGGAGCTTTAATTGTTTTATTCCCTGTACTATGTGAAGACATGGGGTTTTATTTTAAAACAGGAGTTTTTGTACTGGTGAATAATGGTTGTTCCTGACCCCCCATCATTCTAAGCACATCAGACAGTATGTGTTCAGGGGATAGCAAAGTTAGGCTTCTGGCAATGTTACATTTTTTGCATGACAAAAGTGTTAACCAGGTGATAAATAGTAATATTCTACATGCTGGGGCTTTAAAATGTTGCCAACGAGTGGGGAAGAATGGAAGGGGAGGCAGTCAATGGGTGTCAGGTACTTTGATTAGATAGTCCAGCCTGGGCCAAGTACCTCAGCAGCCATACCTGTAATAACCCTAAAATAATGAACTTTGCTGCAGTTTAGGAACAGGAAACATCTTAATTGGCTGCTGGGAGCACTGCCTATCCACTTAGCACCAACTGTGCCCTTGGGTTTGCAAGCCAGTCGGCAGTTCTGACTCAGTTCTACTGTGGCAAGCTTGCTGGTACCTGACCCTTGCTTTGGCTTATTTCTGGACTTTGGCTTTGGATTTCCCTGTGGGTCTGTTTTTTGGCTTATAAACCTGGTTTGGCTGTGCTCTTGGATGTAGCCCTGTAGATTATCCCTTGGACTGGTACTCAGCATCTGATCCCTGGATCCTGACCTTAGACTGTGTTGTGGACTCTGCCCCTGGATTTAGGAACATGGCTCCCATCCTCTGACTCAAACCCAGGCCCCTGCCTTCCCTCAGTGTTCTAACCATTCAGCCAGAGCACCAATGTCCTGGTCCCTTACAATGGTCTTAAAGTTCCTGGGTGTGCAATGAGATCTGATCACTTTTCCCAGATCTGAAAAATCATGTCCTGCCATGCCAGATCTTAAACATCTGGAAGGGCAGATCATGCAATATATGGGATACAGGAAAAATTCCACAGATCACATTGTGCATTTAAATTTATGTCTGTTGGGGGCCTTACTTTGTACTGTGCACATATGTGTGACTATATTCACTAATACCAGTAAAGTGGGTCAACAAGTCTTAACAAACGAAGTACTAGGTCTGAGGCTAGAGTTAACATTACATACATCTCCAACTAATCTTTAAAACATTGAATTTTTATTAAATTTCTAGGCAATTTACTGAAGCTTCCTGAATGCTGGTTCTCACATCTAAAAATCACAGTAGTCATAGAGTGATGTTGTAGTTGTGATGGTCATAGATTTCATAGATTTCAGAGACATTAGTGCTGGAAGGGACTTCAGAAGATCATCCAGTCCAGCCCCCTGCCCAAAGGGCA
>NW_017729022.1:164421007-164446877 GCF_001723915.1 Gavialis gangeticus | reverse complement strand
GAAAAAGGGACAGGCAGCCCCCGCAGCCAAAAGCCAGGGTCTCCGTCTGCGTGGCGGTCTCTGAGGTGCCTGATGGGGGGGCTGCAGAGCCCGAGAGAACCCTCGGGGTGCGGCGCATGCATATACGTGTCATGCCTCTGGTAGGCTGGCCGTGGCTGGGACTGACTACCCTGGGGGGTTCGCAGGCAGGGTCTCGGGCCCTCCCGTGCCCCCTCCTGTGCAAACTCCACACTAACTCACATGCCGGCAGACAGCACGCCTGTTTGCACAGCCTGTTCATGCAGCTCCGGTCGTGTAGCTTCCTGGGGGGCTGGGCCAAGTAGGGGCCTGGGCGAAGGCTTTACCTGGCCCGGCTCTACACAGCCGCCTCCTCCCACTCAGAGAGAGAGGGGTTAACCCCTTCCCACTATGAGCCCCGCTTGCCTCCAGCTGGCTGGGGGTCAGCAGGGGGCTCTGCGGCTGCTGGGGGGTGTCTGAGGTGTCTGACAGGCTTCAGGGGAGCAGGGGTGCGGCGGGCTTTCACCCGCTCATCTCTCGCCACTCTGGAGCCTAACTGGGCTTTTTTGCTGTTTGGCAGGCCCTTTTAAACTGAATTTAAAGGAATTATGTGACTGGCAAGTACTTCTTAAGGGTGTTATATTTTATTGGACCAGCTGCATAATTGGGACAGAGTTAGACAAGTTAATAATCATAGAACCAGAAGGGATCTTGAGGGTCATCTAATCCAAGTCCTGTACAGATGCAGGATACAGTATTACTAAGATATCCCAGAAAGATGCCTATCTACTAGCTTCTTCTTCCACCAAGGGAGATTCTACAAATTCCCTTGGTAGCTTGTTCCATTGTCTGACTGTTCTTAGAGTTAGTACGTTTTCAGGTGGGGGGGTGATGTTGAGGTTTAATTTTTAAAAACTGCATTTTTGCAGTTTAAACTCATTGCCTATTGATCTGCCCTCTTCTTGAAGATAACCCTTAAAATGTTTCAAAACTGCTACCATGCTCCCCTTTACCTCCTTTTCTCCAGACTAAACATATCTAGTTTCTTTCAACATTTCCTCATATGGTTTGTATTCCAAGCCCTTTATCATCTTTGTCATTCATTTTTGAATCTTTCCAAAATGTTTTATCTTTCTTAAAATGTATTGTCCAGAATGCCAATATGAACCATCACCTCCCATGCCCCATGTCTTGCATATAAACTTCTATTAAGGCAGCCCAAATTGCAACTTGCATTATCTTTTTCTTTTTGTGGGGGTGGGGAGGGAAAAGGGTGGCACAAAATCATGTTATTAATCCATGTGACCCACCATAACCCCATATCATTCTTGGCAGTACTACTGCCCAGTCAGATTTCCCCAGGTCTGCTTGTGTGCATTTGTTTTTTCTTCCCTAAGTGTAGCACCTTACTTTTGTCTTTGCTAAATTTCATTTAATTTGTCTATTCGAACATTATATTTTGAAATGTTCAAATTATTTCCAGTTGTGTCTTATCTGCCAACTTGATCAATAAAATGGCTATTCTTGCATACAGGTCATTAATAAAAGTATGAAACAGCACTTTAACGGGGGGTCAGTCCCCTTAAGAAAGAACATCCAGCCCTGTTAAGAAAGAACAGCTATGGGGCATTCTGCTAATGATGGAATATTCACTGGGAGATTTAAAGGATCCCAGAAGAGAGAACAAAGTGGGAAAAAGGAAGTGATCTGTGAAGATGACTGAAACCTGGTAGAACTTCTGCCCAGAAGAAGGAGGCCATGGGAATCGCTCTGAGCTGGACAGTTTGTCAGATAAGGGTAAGACATACTGCCCAACAGCCAGGGTCTGTACTGGTGGAGAGTCTCAATGACCTGAGCCACCAGAAGGTGGAGAAACTATTACAAGCACCAAGCCCAAAACAAACCCCTGTGAAACCCTTTTTGAGATCTCTTTCCAATCTAATATCAATCTACTCTTTGCTTGTAATTATTCAAGGAATTACGTATCCATCTAATGGTAACTTCATCAACTCCACACTGCTCTGGTTTATTTATGAAAATCATGTGTGGGACCATGTCTTATTAAAGTCCAGGTATGTCTACTCACCCATTAAATTAGTCACTGTGTCAAAGAAGGAACCAAATCAGTTTGTTTTCAGCTGTTCTTAACAAATTCCTGATGTGGTAGCAATAATTCCTTACAGATATTTATAATCTGCCCTAGTAATGTCCCAAGTACTAAGGTCTCTCTGACCAACCTGTTATTCTTTAGTCATCCTTTTCCCCGCTACTAATTTGTACTCACTCACTGCTCTCTCACCTTTACTTCTGAAGGCACTTAGCACTGCCATTAAACATTCTTAACTTAATGATACAGCTGACCTAAATTAGTGTAAGAAGCAGGGTCATTTGGATAAGTTACAGCTTTTGTTGTGATGCTTGTCAATTAACCTTCCTGTTTTAATTACCCTAAGCCTGGATCCTATATTTTGCCTCATTATAGATAAGTGGCCTTGACTGGTTTGAAATGTAGCAATGGAAATATTTTGCCACAAATAATTAATTAAGCTAATTTAATGTTACATTATTCAGATTTTTAAAATCTGCCTCTTGAATTATCCAGTATTAAAATGTACCTGCATACAAAGAAATATGAATTACATGCTCGAGTCAAGGATACTGAAAAACATAAGACATGGAAAACCTACTAAGAGAGACAAATTTAAAGAGTTTTACTCTTAAAAGTCCTTGCTTAAAAATTTCAGAGGACATTGTAGATGTCATTGAGACTTATCTGTAAACATCTAGAAGTCTGAGGATGTTTTACTTTTTCATTTTGGACATGTGATAAAGAATTAAATCACCTTTATAATACAGAGTACAGCAGGAATCTTAGATATCCTCTCTCTATCTCTCTCTTCCCCCTTCCCACCCCTCACCCCCCACAATAAAACAATATACAACATCAAATTGGAGAGTCTTATCTTGTGGCTTCATTCTAAAACCCCCAGGCTTCTATAACAGGGAGCAAGGGGAAGATCTCTATTAGTAATTATTTATACAAATATTCTTATGTTCATCCTATGATGCAAGGAGAAAATAGAGGGCAATATGCAAATCCTTGCAACACACCATATAATGGCAAATTCTGCTCTCATTGAAATGATTTGAAAAAATTCTCCACTGGATGTGTTTACACATGTGCCCCACTGCACAGTTGGCACTGCACAGTCTCAGTGGCACACGGGTGCTTTCCAAGCCCACTGCACAATAGCAACAAGCTACTGCGCAGTAGCTCAGTGATACTATGCAGTAGCAGTGGCATCATGGTTAGTGTCCACCAATGCTACGTCGCTATAGCACCTCATGTAGACATGCCCGCTGACCGCAATGGAGATTAAATGATGAGATGTGTGTGTCAGCTGGCACTTTCCTAAATTCTTTTCACATTTATTAAAAGGTACTATTGATGTCACCAAAAGGGTGAAACGCTGAAGGAACCTGAAAGAGTATAATCTTTAAAGCTTCCACTGGATTGTGGGCAGCCATCCTAGGGATTTTTCTCTCCCGCTTTAGATATTCAATGACAGCTATCACATTGTTGATAGAGCACAAGATGAAACTTAAGGTGAATAAAATTAACAGAAACTAGTTCCATACAATTTAGTTCTTTTAGGTCAATTCTGAATTATGATAGTTTTATTTCCAAGGCAATCCTAACATTATTACTCAATACTTTCTCAGGCAAATCTCCTGTTTGACTTAGATTTTGATTCTACTGTTGTTGTACATACTGTGACCTTGAGTCACCAAAGAATTTAAGGACGTGTTTAACTTTTAAGTGTGGGTTTGAAGTAATCTCTACTCAGCAGTTATTTAATAGTATGTAAGTGTATAGACACCAAGATGAACAAAGATGTGTAAAACTACTGATGAGCAGAACATGAAAATAGATTACCAGCAGGTTTTCAGCTAAATCGTGATGTAGCAGAAATTATTCCTGGAACTCACATTGCCATCAAATTTCTTAGAATTACATTCGGTGTATTAAAAATCTCCCTTGTTCAAATGACATTATGTGAGCAATTAAACAAGTTAAAAGTACACGATGACAAAATGTATTTTACTCTTAACCCCTTCAATGGAGCAATATTTTTTTTATGTTTTCAAAGTTTTCAATTTGCAATGACTTAACTTATTGTTACAGTTATATATTTTTATTCTGTGCCATGCATATATTTTTATTCTATATATTTAGTGCAGTGAAACATGATCTTTGTATTGCCCACCAATATTATAGACTGGTTTTAGTCCATCATTACAGCTGCATAATTTCATCCAAATGCTTAATAAATTTATTTACTAACTCTAGAAAAGCTAGAAAAGCCAAGCTGAGAATGCTTGTTAGGGAACAAAGAATGTTTTCTTGTAAAGTTGGATTAGTACTTACAATAAAGAGATCTCAAAACACTCGTAGAATCATGAAAAAAACAAAGCTAGAAGAGGCCTCAGAAGGTCATGTAGTCCAATCTATTCAAGGCAGGATCATGTCTGTCTAAACTCTAAACCATCCCAGATAAACATTTGTCTAACCTGCACTTAAAAACCTCAAATGCCAGAGATTTCACAACCTCTCTGAGTAATCTGTTCCAGTGCTGCATAGTAAAAAATTTAGAAGAAAGGAAACTTAGTTCAAAATTGCTACTGTATGTAATATAAACAAATACAAAGATTACAACAAAATATACTAGCAAGCTTTTTTATTTTTGTTTTTAATACATGCCAGGATTTTAACTTTCCAGGCTCTCCTTCTTTCTGATGCATTCCAGCACGATTTTCCATGAGACTTGCAATTAAGTGGTTTTAAATTTAATTGACTAAAACTGTCAATTCACAACAAAGGGATAGTGGTAAAATAGGCCCAACGTTCAGGAGAAAAAGATAAGTGTTTAAACACATTTGTCAAACATGTTTTCCTCTCTTTCTCCACATAAAGCCTGTTTGAATATTAAAAGCCAAGTACCTGAACCCATCTGATCTAGTAAGCATATAGGCCTAGGTGCTATTATACCTGTAAGTCATTCATGTAGAACACACAAAGTGTTTAGGTGTCTATATCACTAAGTATGATTCTATTACACCCTGCACAGCAGCTGCAAAACTACCAGGAAGCCTAAATTCAATATGTGTCTTCTTTTTGGTTAGAAAAGCACCTCATGCCCAGAAGGAAGCTTGAATGGCCACTTAGATACCTAACCCCAACCTAAACTCTGTTACAATCCAATTGCATCTGGAAACTACAAAAAGTCTGCATAATCCCTGCTTCTTTAGACAAAAAAAATTGTACTGAGTGAACCCACTTACCTTCTGTCTGATAGAAAAATGCAATGATTGGCAATGTTATCTGGCTGTGGGCCAGAATGACCCAGCTTAGGTCCAAAGCAAGCTGGTCCTGGATTCTGCTGCCACTGCTCCTACTTCTCCCAACCATCCAGCCGCAATGTGGATGAAGCCCCTTTACCGCCAAACACCATGGGAGCTCCCCCAGTACCGCAGGCCAGATATGTCCTGTGGGCTACAGTTTACCAACCCCTGGCTTAATTGCTAGGAAAGTTGCTTAAGAAGTGGGAGACATGTTTTAAACTCATTCTCCCATGGAGAGAATAGGAAGCCTATTTCCCCAAGGAGAAGAAATTGTTTTCCTGAGGCAAGAAGGTTATTTTTGGATGAATGGCTGCTAAGTCTGCAATGCCTAGTAGGTGGGATAAGATGTGCTTTAAGTACATGCCCCATGTGCTTTTATAAATCAGCACTAAGTACAGTTTGGACTAGTCCTAACAAGCCAGTTTAGCATACTCAAATTTGCTTTGAAGGGACCAAAACTGTGTCTGCAACCAGTTTTTAGACATAACTTTTTTCCTACAATAAACAAGGCCCTTCACTCTGAATATTTGTACTAATAATGGAAAACCAAAAGAAAAAATATTTGGGAATCTGACAGGTAAAAGATCAGACACATCTGAAATGTGTAGGGCTCCTGTCTTATGCATGATACTGGACATGTCTACATGTTCATTAGTGTGCTTTTGGTAATGTACGTTTAATTTAGTACCTCCATTGTGAGGTACTAGAACAGAGACAGGCAAAATCTTGTCCATGGGCTGGATCCGGCATGCACCAGACTCCATTTCCCAACAGGCCCTGCCCACATCACTGCAGCCAATTTCCATGGAGGCCCCAGGAGTGGTGGCGCCATGACAGCGAGGCCAGGATTTCCATAAAAACTAGCCCAAGCGGTGATAGTAGGGCCTGCAGCTGGGCAGGGAGCTGCTCCATAGCCAGGGCAAGGGCTGAGGCCAGGATCTTACAGCAGTGACAGTGAGGGCCAGAGCCCGGGCCCCACCATGATTAACCCATGAAAATGGTTGCAAGCCCTGCTATCTCCTCTCAAAATCAGATGGTCACCTCCTTGAGTTGAGTAGACCTCTCCTTGTAGGCATTCAGCACCTCAAAGAAACAGGCCCTTGACTACTCTCTTCTGAAGAAGGGCCATACATACTACAGGTCTTCTCTTCTCCAATCAAGACCTCATCCAAAGAGTATGAACTTACTGGTTTCTATTAGCATTGCCTAAAAAGGAAAAAGAGCAAGGAAGAGAGAAGGGCATCTTTTGAGAAAAGATATGGAAATTTTCCAAACTAAAAGAAAAGTTCAAGTGATATGCACTTTCAGTCTGGGGTTTTTTCTGAGCAATTTGCTTACGCATCCATCAGTTTGTAAAAATAGTTCAATCCAGATTCATTTTTATCATCTCTGCCCCCTAAGAAACTCAGAAATATTTAAAAATGTAAATTTCCCTGACAATGCAAGTTCTCCCTTGTCTTACAAAGCATAATATATCTTTGAATTTAAAGCCATTGACTGCTGTTTTTTGAATGAAATAGTATCATGCTGCTCTCTATAAAACATTAAAGCATAGAGAGCGGAGGGAAAGATCAGCGGTAGTGTAATCCAGGTGGTAAATCTTAATGGTTTTTAAATAGCATTGCTGTAAGTATTCGAGGGGTCAATTAAGTTAGCTACAGTATTCCCAATACTGCCATTAATTCTTAAAAAGCAAAAAAACAAAAAAAGTAGTATGCGGCTGCGAGAGTAGCATTTTTATATACTCTTGGGGGCAGTAACCATTTATTGATCTTAGTCACTTATGAAATGTTTTCTTTTACTATACCTTTGGAGCTGTTTTTAAATCTAGTACTATTTTTAATACAACATCAAGATGCATCTCAGGAAACATTTTCAAAACTGCAACAGTCTAGTCTGCATAGCAGGAGACAGGAGGTATGCAAACAGGTGGGCATTTTTTGTAAAGATCCAGTTTCTGTTTGATGGACAATTAAGGAACAATCTTATTAATGCCCCCAAATGGCATTTTTTCCAGCCGCACAGCTACCATGTTTGACACTTTGCAGGTTTGTAATTCTAGCTCACATGCAGTATAGACATATAAATGCCCACACAGTTTCTGAACATGTCCAGTATGCTGCACTCTGGCCACATCAGATACTCAACTCTGTGCATACATACCTGTAGATAAGTCTTGAAAAGAACACAGGCGAAAGCTGGGCCTCCTATATTTTATCTACAAAAGCTAAGCAAGTGTGGTACTTGCACAGGATGGAAGAGATCTAGATTCTAGGCTCCCTTACCCAAAGGTTGTGATCCTACATCTTTCTGACTTCCTAGCACAGTGCTCTAATCATCAAGTGACAGATTAGACATTGCCCAGTACCCTCTCCTTCTTTCTCTTGAAGCTGAGCCACTACACCTTATATTTACTATTCATTAGCTAAATAGAATAGAGAGTAGTAGGAAAATGTATGAGCCATTGGGAGCATGAGTCCACTAGAAGCACAGCTGGGCAGCTCTGCACCTGGAACAGGCACATAATACCTGGAGAGGCATCAGTTGCCATGGTGCCAAATGCAGTAGCATGATCACGCACCTCTGAAGTTGCAGCTATTTTTGCACTCCCTTACAAAGGCAGCACCTGGGGTTGCTGTCCCAGTCATCACCCCTCAGTGACACTACTGGAGCCCTGGCTGGAACCTAGGACTTGCTCCTTTCCAGGACACCACCCATCTTTGTGAGCCATATATCATCTAGCTTGTATTCTACTTCCTGGTTCTTCTCTCTTGTTTACCCAGCACTCCTATCATGTTTTGTTTTGTTTTGTTTTGTTTTGTTTTGTTTTGTTTTGTTTTGTTTTGTTTTGTTTTGTTTTGATGAGGTTGCTGGAAGATATTAAGGCATTGTGTGATTCTGAGGAATTTTAAACCCCTCTCCCAGAATTGTGCAACCTGTCATACCAGACCTTCATGGCAGGTGACATGATTATGAGAATGGGATATAAAATTCCTCAAAACTCAATCCTGTGACTGCCAGCTGCAAGGACAGGGACAGCTGCATGTGGGGAACAGAGTCTTTCAATGATGTCAGGTTCATGATACCCCAGACCTTTAAAAGCAGGCATGTAGCTGGGAGCCCCAACTGACTACCCACCCTCCCCAGTGCCGCTTCCTGATCTCCAGTTGTATTGCGGGGGGTACTGTGAGCCTAACGACAGTTAGCCTCTCCATGATGCTAGGATTACAGCTCTTACAGAACTTAAAAAGAGGGTGCCTGCTGGGCGCATTTTTAAATGCAGCAGGTTAACTGTCTTGCTCTGAAGCACCCCACATGGAAGCAAGACAGCAAGCCTTTCAGGTCCCAGCAAGTCTACATCCTGATGCTGATGATCAGCAGTTGTCAGTATCAGGACTAGTGCAGCCCCCAGCAAGGTTCCAGACTAGGGGCTGCCCAAGTCCCAATCAGCTGATTGTCATCACTGGAATGTTGGGCATGCCACACATTCAAATTATGCCACCATAGAAACCAGCCACATATATTTTGTGTTATGTCTTTGTGGGTGGTTTGCCATTTCCTGGCACCATAAATTTGATGAACACGTGCCCAGTGCCTAAGTTTTGGTAATCACAGAATATTTGATTCTCACAGGAGACCAAGACCATGTCACAACTAATGAATGATAAACAGTGCAGCTGAAAAGTTTATGGAGAATCCACATGCTGAAAATTGGTTCTCTGACTTTTGGGCAAATAGTTAGAAATAATGAACACACTTTTAGAAGTCTGCAGGCTATTCAGAAAAAGGAAAAGTGGGTTAATTTTACAATTAATAGAATTCTCAAAGAGTATAATTCTAAGAGCTGTAAGCAACCACCTCAGACAGTTAAGCATAAAAGTATTTTAAAATTATATCTTTATTTACTTTTCCACTGATTTATGGAAATCACACAACTAAATTATTTTACACCTTTTTCACTATCATGCTGGTTTAGAGGTATGTTACAACTGGCGTTTTCTTAAATTCTCTCTCACACTCAGTGAAAGGCACTAATAACACCACTAAAAGAATGACTTGCTAAAGACTCAGCTGTTACCAACCTTTAAAAAACTTTCAACTCACTGGGAACCCGTTATCTCAGAAAAGCATCACTACCAAATACCAAATGCCTACTCTAAGTCAACAGGCCTTAAGCATATGTTTAAGTACTTTCCTGAATCAAGCCTGAGAAATAGGCTATGGTATCACCATAACAGATACAATCAATGGCAGATAAAATCTGAAATAAATCCCTGGGACTTTTTCTCTCTTATTTCTAGACCGTCAGTATTGTGGTTGGGACATTTTTAGGCACACACTAAGGCAGAATCATGGATGACAATAATAGATCTTTTAGATGGAACTGATGTTATTTTAGCTTAAATACAGGGCATCTAAATGGATAAATGGATGCATTAAAAAGGATAAACTACAGTCTCATCACTTTCCCTATAAGAAATACAATTATTTCCCAAACAATAATTTTTACCCACACATGGACTTGTATCATATTAAGGCTCTCTCTATATGTTACAGGTACTGCACAATTAACTGGTTAATTGTGCAATTATCTGGAAACCAGCTGCATGTTCAAAGTACCTATCACACAACAAAAAGCTCCAAACAGCTATAAAGTTAGACCTCAAAAATGTGTTCTAACATTATAACTGATTGCAATCAAGCTTTGATTTGCATGTGTAGCAGGGCCCACCCTGCAGCTGAAGCCCTGTCACCTGAAAGATCTCCCATGGAGATCATGGATGCTGTGATCCCTAGTTTGGGGGATGTGAAACCCTTGGCAACATCCAAACAAGTACAGCTGTGCAATATGTGGTGCCACAAACATGTCTATGGTGCCACATGCTGCATATTTAAATGTTCTCTACAATGCAAGCGCACACTGCCTGTAAGTGCGCTGCTCTGCTTTTTTTTTTTAAGGATTTCTTTGAACCCTGGATATCCAGGGGTCAAAAACCCCACAGAAAAAAAATGGAGCAGTGCACACACAGGCAGCATGTGCTGCTAAAAGTGGAACCGGGCCACCGGAGCCATGCTCCAGCTGCCAGCCAGGCTCCACACAGCAGAATTGCCACTGCTGCAGCCCCGAGAGACCTTAAGGACCCCAGGTAAGACTGTTGGGGCCAGCCCAGTGCTGGCCTCAGCCTCCCTTACCCCATCCAGGTTAACTTGCTGCACACCAAACTGTGCATGGCAGAGGTGTTCCCCAAGGACATGTAGCAGCAGCACAAGATGTGCCACCACTACTTGTCCCCAGAAAACCAAGCGTCCATGCTTGTGTGGATGCAGCCCTTGAGTCCATATGAGGCTGTGGGTCTTGGCTCTGTCTCATGCAGAGCCAGGACCCAAAGGCACAGCTCAGACATAGAGCTCCATCAGCTCTGGGACTCTGGGTCCCAGCTGTGCATGACTCCCATGGCTGGGTGGCCCTTCAGCAAAGGGGGCTCCTGTGGCAGGGCACTGTTGCTGCCTGCCACTTTAAGGGGGGAGATGTGTGGCAGGGCATTGTTGGTGCCTGCCACTTTAAGGGGGGAGATGTGTGGCAGGGCACTGTTGGTGCCTGCCACCTTAAGAGCTGGGCCAAGCAGCCAGCAGGTGCTTGACTGCAGTGGCCATTTTAGATCTCTGGCTGCTTATATAAACAGAGCAGTTCCCTGCTGGCAGGCCTGGTAGTAATATTGCCTGGCTGCAAGGCTGCATGTAAAATCCTGGAGGTAAGGGAAGGAGCTGTAGGGGATGGTTTAGGAGGCTTCTGATCCTGGGCATGACCTAAAACTGCACCCTGCCAGGAGTGGTTGGCCTAGCGGGGCTCTCAGTGGCATGGGAGCCCCCAGGAAATATCAGACCTGTTACCACCCTGGTGAAAGGCAGGTCAGGGTGCCTTAACCCCAACCCCACCTTCAGGTGGATTATTTAACATCAGAGGTAGTGGGGGGGGCAGGCACAGCTGTGGCCACCTGAGCCCTGTGGGGTGTAAGACCCTGAGGACCAACAGAGAGTAGGGCCAAGCACGGCTGCAGCCACCTGAACCCATGTGGGGTGCGAGACCCTGTGACGATGAGGAACCCCAGTTAGGGGGTGGCAACGAGAAGCCCCAGTGAGGGGGGGAAACCCAGAGGGCTGAGAGCCCAGTATGTGTGTGTGTGTGTGTGAGTGTATAGAGTTGCCCCCAGAATGGACAAGAGCAAGCTTAGATCCAGTCGGGTAATTGGCTGGCCACTACCCCAGTGAGGGTCATGGGAGAGGCCCAAAAGATGGTATGTCTTCCACCCAAGGTATGAGCTAGCTAAACCCTATGGCCTAAGGGGCCTGCTCCAAGAGGAAGTAAAGCAGTACAAGTTGTTGAGGCATGAAAGAAACCCTGTGAGAGGCCCTAGCGAGAAGAGGGTGGTATGAATGTGTGTGTGTGTCTGAAGCCTGACAACAAGACCTAAGCTTGGTCCAGCTGTAGACCAGGAGCATTGTGTCATCTGGATGCCATCTGCAAGGCTTGGGCTGTGGTGTAGGGGAGGAACAGAGTCGCAGATAGTGCCCCCCACCACCCGGCATTGGAGCAAGAATGGGCAGCCTCCTGCCTAATTAACACCCTAATTACTTTCATAATTATGTAACAACAAGGCATGGCAGGAGAGACAGGTGGGCAGTGTGCCCAGAGGCAGGTGGGGAAACTAGTACTGTGTCTAGTTGGGGAGCCCCAGTTTGCCACAGTTCCCAGTCGTGGGTATCTGCTTCTCACTAATGCAGGGGGAGCCCAGGATCAGGTATCCCTGTACTGGCAATAAGGCATAATAGGATCAAACATGTGATCCCACAATTGCACCTCCTACCATGCACATGTGGCATAGCAGAAGGTATGATTGTGTGGATCATACATTAGATCCAGTCACACCTTTAGCTGCATGTGTAGAGGGACCCTAGTTATACAGTAGTATGTTTGCAACACCCAAACCATGTAAACATATTGAACAGAAATCAAATGTTTAATAAAATGTCTGAAGGTAAAAGTACATTCAGTGAACGACAGCTCTCAAATGCTGAGACCTAACATAAAAGAGTTATTTTAAATGTCTTCTAAGAAAGATAAGATATAAAAGTAAATGTAAGTAACCCACTGCTCTCTTTAACTGAACTAACCACAACTAAAATAAACATCCTTAAGAATCACATTTTAAACCAGGCCCAAGAAACAGAGTGACAATATACCACAGATGCTATATAACAGCATGATAGTAATTTAATGTGCATTATTACACTAAGAAATACAATATATGTGTTAAAAAATAAAATTAGGTATGAAGTATGGATTGGATTTCCACTCCTTTTTTGTACCAGGCTTCAGGCAATTTATCAAAGACATCAGGTGCAAGTACATCAAACACGCATGTAGATGGTGACAGGGGCTGGCTGGGGCACAAAGGTGCTGAAGTCCAGGGCACTGTCTGCCACATATCCCTGTCACCTACTCAAACAACCATACCTGCCTATGCCACCTATCCCTACACTTCAGCACCATCATGTTCCAGCCAGCCGCAGTGCTGCCCAGGGCTGACCCCAAGTTCCTCTACCAGCCTGGAGCTGCTCCACCCTGGCTCAAACTGCTGCACTCTTGGGCATACGTGCAGATACTGCACCTGGAAACAGGTGACTCCAGCACGAAATGCATTAGAGTTTATCGTGTCATCTTAATGGCATGCGTAAATGCACCCACTGACAACCACAAAATTATTTCAGTAGAGAAGATGTACTAAGATGTACCAAAATATATGTACCAAACTTTAAACACTCCCACCAACAGAAACTCCAAAGAGATCCCAGGCTCTTATTCTTTAAGTGTAATTGTCAGCAATACCAATAGATGTAATTGTACAATTTCAGATGGAGGGGCAAGCATTGCAACCTTGGACATCAACAGTAATTTTGCCACTGAATTTACATGAGGAAGCATGATCAAACTTTCACAAAGGAAATATCAAGTTGGTTAGAGAATATTCTTTAAAAAAATTGTACACAAGATAAAAAACTTTTCAAGCATACAAACTGTTAAAGCATATCGGCCTCTCCTGTTATTCCCCAACATTGGTTTAATTCCCATGAATGTGAAAAATAGAAATATACTTTCTTCTCTGTATTTACATTATAATGTCAGGCTCACAGTGTTAATAGATGCCTAAATTAGCAAAATTAAATGGAAAGTGAGAAGTAGAATGAACATCTCATAAGTCAAATTTTATGTCTGGCTAAAAACAAAGTGAAGCATTTTTCACGCAGAGACTGATTAACAGTTCTGCTATATTCCACCCCCCCTATTTTTAACACTTAAAGTTTCTAAAATATGGACAGTTCCGTAACATCTATTTGAACAGCGCCTAGTACAATGAAATTTCACAGCTGGTTGGGTCCACTATATTGCAATTAACTGTGAATGTAAGTGATAATGAAACTTTTCCCTTCCTTTAGAAGGAACCTGAGGTTTCCAAGACGAAAGGATTAAACTTCATTTTTTGTTTCCTCCTTTCCTTTACTCCTCATCAGCAAGAAAGCCCACCCATTCTTCCTGCTGCAAAACTGTTCCTCACCTGAGCCTATTGAGGTTTTTGTCCTCTGCTGTATTCTTCTTTTGTTCCTCACTTCCAGACAGGTTTAGAGCCTCATGCTTTTGCCTCTTTTTTAGCCACCATCCCATTTTTCCTGTACTGACAAAATGCCATCCTCTGTCTTCAGCTACTACTGTATGCTGTTTTCTTATCTGAGGAAGAGAGCACAACCTCACATAAAAGTTAAGTGGGACACCGTGGCTGTCGATGTTTAAGGGGAAAGGTGGCATGCAGGGCATGGGAAAGATTCATGGATCCCTGGTAAAATGAATTAGTTGCTGCTCATTCACCCATCTATCTCACAGAGCCTCTACCCAGCCAGTTGTGAAGGACAGTGAACCCCAGGTGCCACCGCTCCACTGGAACCTCTTTTTGTGGAACTCAGGGAGGGATGAGACTCACAGCTAAGGCAGAGGCCTAGGGTGCCTGTATAGGGTGGTGTGCCCCTAATGGATATCTTGAGACCCTCTTTTTTCATAAGTTACTAACACACAAAATTTGGCCAGTGATTTCAAACAATCTCCTTCCTAACAGTTTTGATTATAGGGTTGATAAGGGCTTTTAATGATCACCCTGAAAACACTCTGAGTTATCAAAAAGCTTTATTACTGAATGAGGGCAACACTTTCAGAGATATATCAGGCATGACCACTGTTGTAATTCAAGCAATACTTTTTCCCAGTTTGTCAAATTTAATTGTCAGGTAAAAGCTCAATAAAGAACAGAACAACATAGAACAGTCTCACAAAACTCAGTGATCACTGAGGGCTGAATTCTATTTCACTTTACAAATGGCAGTTCTCCAACTGCATAACTGGCATTTTTGGCACTTACACAGACTTTGTGAATCTATTACCCATGCTGTGTGCATGTATAAGTGTCTACTCAGCTGCTGAGTATGTTCAACAGGCTACACACTGGCTAGGCAGGTATGCAGCTCTGGGTGTATGTACATAAGCCTAGGTCCCCACAAAAAAATCAAGAAAGAGGGCACTCCCATGTTTTAGCTTACCAACAGTAAATTAGTAATGGCAGGTGCACCACTATCTATGTATAGGGTGACTATACATCCTGATTTTACCAGGACAGTCCCAGATTTCATAAGCCATCCTGGAATCCTGGCCACTGAGTGAAGATTGAAGCAAAAGTCCCAGATTGGCACCACCCCACCCACATGTGCCCAGCCTGGCTCCTCCTGAGCAGGAGCTGGTGAAAGATTTTTTCAGAGTTATGGGTGAATCCTGACTGTCACTGCTTAGTCAAAAGTTTTAATTCTTTTGCAGCCACTGCCAAATTGGCAGCATCTTTTGGTTGCTCAGCTACTGCCAATTCAGCAGCAGCTGTGAAAGGTTTAAAACTGTACTGCTTAACAATACACTTCATCCCTCCCTCCCTGGCTGACAGAAAAGCAGAGCCTCTGCAGCCATTAAAATGCAGAATTCAATTCAGGTGCAGAAATCACCTTCCATGCTTAAGACACAAATCCCTATTTTTAAGCACTGATTTTGGGGGGAAAGGTCCATTGTGGGTGAATACAGTAAATGGCTAACATGAAGAAGTTTTAAATATTGACTATGTGCCTAAATATGGCAGAGTACTGGAAAACAGTTTTTAACCTGGATCCCATCAAGAGTGATAATGTTAAAGTAAAATTAGGAAAATTTATTGTAAGGTGTGCTTTTGTTCCTGGATTCGTTTATATTAAAAATGATCAAAAAGTAAACCACAGGAAACACAAAATGTCACAAGTTCAGAAAGACACTAGAGTACTATGCTATTACCCCAGAAAAATATCAAGCAGAAGAGTGGAAAATGTTGAGTCTAATTCTCACTGGACAAGCCCATGCTGAAATCTCTTTGCTACACCAAGCACATTTCACCTTAATATATCCTCAGAATTCATAGCTTGTCACATGTATCCTCTAAGGCTCTGACCTCCAGTAAGGCTGCCTTTATATTTAAAGTTAAGCACATGCAAAGCCCAGGCCTAACAGCTTAATTTAGGGCAGTCCAACTGGGTTGCATGCAGCCCCTGAAGGGTTAGCATGCTGTCCCATGGGCTTCCACCAGGAGTCACACTAAGGAAAGGCTTGGGGGACAGGCTAAAGCCACCCCAAAATTTGCCATTGCCACCCCTCCCAGTGCCACCTCTGTCCAAGCCCTCCACCTCCTCCCCAGACCACTACCACCCATCCTACGCAGCTGAACCCAACCCACTCCCGCCCACAGCCTGCAGAGGTGTGGTGCTCCCAATCTGGCTGAATAAGTACGTTTGGCCAGAAGATGCATAGCATGGCCCTCCCAATTTTCTGTCTAGCCCACCTCAGCCCCTCCACCAGGAAGAGGCTGGCATTGTCCATGGCTTTCAACCAGCTGTTGCTCCTCTGGATCATGCTACCTATCTCATGTTAGGGTTACTATACCACATTGTGAATTTTGAACCCTCCACTATAGGGAAAAGAGAAGGATGAAGCAACAGATTCCATGTTCCCACACCTCTCTGGTGGCAACTGGCCCCACCATAATGCATAATACTGTGATTCAATTAGTCTATAAGGTGCATTTCTGCCTTGCTTTCTACCTGACTTTAAACTAACCTGGTTAACTACCTCTCTCCTGCATACTGCTATTCAGCCAGTGTTCATAGATTTTCATCAAAGTGCTGAGTTCTCTAAATAATCTGAAGTCTGCTGCACAGCTTGAAGTGTATCAACCAGTTATCAAGCATGTATGCAATAAAAGCATGAACTATTATTTTCCAGATAAGCTTTCAGGAGGAAAGGTATAATCTGGAAATGTTGCAGAGAACATAAGAGTGTTCTATATATAGTGACATATAAATGTGTTTCATATTTATGCCTAAATCTAAAGTTATACCCAACTTGTTGACAGATCAGAATGATAGGACTTTATGCCTTTGTAAGTTATTAATAGTACAGAATTATGTCCTATACAGAATACCTCAAATACCAGGGAAATGTTATTTACTTGCAAAGGCAATGTTATATGGATTTAGATGACAGCACCTACTGTACCATTATTCTGGTGAAAAATAAAAGAGCAACCATTTTATAGAACTCAGACATGGGAATTTAGTTTTCCTGATGATTAGTTTTCTTTATTAGCAGTCAGATACTGCATAAACTTTACTATACCACTCAGAAGTGATAGTGAATATTTATTTTTGGTATAAGAATTATTTCTGACTTCAAGAAATTAAAAAATAATGTTGTAAAGAGATATCAGATATCTCCTTAAAGTAATCCATAAAATTAATAATGTAGAATTGGGGATATTTTTAATGTTGTTATTAATATTTGCAATGCTTGCCTCCAAGATGTTATGATCTAAAAAAACAAGACCAAGGAAAAGCTGGAGGGGGAAAAAGATGCAGTACACAAATAAAAATGATCAAGATGATGAGTGGCAAGCATTATGCTAGTTCTACAGTAATTTTTTGTTATGATGTATCACACAATGTAGAGGCTTTAAGGTCTGCAAACCAAGATCATTCATCTATACTATTTTTCTTTTAACTATGTTTTTTCCAAACTACAAAACATGCAAATTTATGGAAGATGAACAAGTCAGTCCTTTTCAACTATGATGTAAACAATAATATGAAGAAAATTCTCTCATATGTGTTTGGCTCCCACTTAAATCACTGAGCTCTAAGAAATAACCATTGTTAGAAGAGGTCTTACATATATTCTGAAAAGAGGAAAAGATGCAACTTTGGTCTCATGAATCATGTGAACCATTAGGCTCAGGAAAAGGAGTAAGAAGACAATGTAAGCAGAAATGAAAACTCAAAGAGGAGTGGTGTAACAGGGAACCCTTGCCTTGTTATTGGAAAGTGGTGCAGCCCCTTTACAGGGCAGGGGTTTCATAGAACAGATGCAGGCAACCAGCAAAGCAGGGGTTAAGGAACAACCCTGTAATCAAGTCAGCTGACAGGGGAGGCACATGGCCAGACAGGGGCAGGGCTTTAGTAGTATATAAGCCAGAGCCAGGGCAGGGGGTTAGACTGGGAGGCTACAGGGTGTAAAAGACTTACTGTAAGATGGTGGTTACTGATAAGTACTTGGCAGGGAGCTTTGGGAATGCAAAGAGAGAGTGTAACCAGAAGGACAGAGATTAAAAGCCTGTGAGAGGCAAATGGGGACAGAGAGCCTGAGCAGGGCAGAGGTAAAGGTCCCTAGAGGATGAAACAAAGGTCCAGGTCCAGGACAGTGGGCCTTGGCTAAGGGACCAGCTAGAATAGAGGGGCAGAAGCTGAGAAGGCTGAGGCCCCAACAACGGGCCTGAGGTGGCCGGGTGGCTTTGGGGACAAGTGTCCCACTTGAGTGACTATGCATAAAATCTGAGAGACACGGGTTTGACTGTGGAGGCTGCTGGAGGTCATGAGTTAAGCCCCTAAGTCAATCATGTTTGGAAGAGTTGACAACCGGAGAAGAGAAAGCACCTTAGGCTTATCAGTCTCTGAGGGCAGTGCCCTTTCTTTAAGTCTCCATCAAGATGTCACAGGTGAGAAAGTAAGATGATCTTCAGAGACAGGGAAGAGAGAGGGCCTGGCAGAGATGAGGTGGCCTGTAGGGAGCATCACAGTGGTCCTCAGTCTCAAACCCAGTTACAAGTGGGTATTAGGAATAATCACTAATCCTGTATTTACTCAAATATAAGATGACCATGAATATAAGATGCCCCAATAATTAGATTAGCTATATGGAAAATTTATAAATATGTTATTATATTCCAGGTATTGAATCTAATTGTTAGAGCTTTGCCTTGAACCTGTCCCCCTCCCACTGCTAAAGTAGGGAAAATAAATCTGGGAGGGTCAGGTAGTCCCCTTGCCTCCCCACCACACGCACACACTTCTCCTTGCATTTCCTTCCCCCCTCTCTGCCCTGCTTACTGCCAGACCCTGCTCTCCCTGACCAAATTTAAAAATACTGACTTTGTACTATGGGTACCCATAGACTTAGTTTATCCAGAATTGATGCGTTTTTACCTTTTCTGTAACTGCTACAAGTTTTAGCACAGGTACTCCATAAACGCGTGCTTAAGCAGCATTTTTATACCTACTTATATATGGTACAAACTATGCATGAAATTAGTCTCAAGCCAGAAGACTCATAATTTATCAAATTGTTCATTGGGCTGGGCCCCATCAGTCAGCAGCACTTCAAGTCTTTGTGACCCCAGAGCTCAGCACTGCTCCAGATACCCCACACAAAGGGCCCATGTGCTAATTAGCACACCTCTCATAACTCAAACTGGATGTTCTTGTCATGAATCCTGGGATCACCAAAAATTTATATGCAGATGAGGTGCAAGGCAACCTCATCTGGTTCCACCGCATGGAGGGTAGGGTCACACAAATCATTTGTGACAAGCTGAAAGAGGAAGCAACAGAGAGATTTTGGGTGAACTGTTTAGGGTCCCATTTGGTGATGTTTGCCAGACATTTAAGGCTGATGGGGAAACAAATCATTAGAAATGGGAAAGAAAATCTCAGCTCAGCTGTGGGAGTGGAAAGAAAGTTGAAATATATTCAAATGTGGTAGTTCATCATGACTTGGGAAAAGAGTTGGCACTGAGGGGCCTGTGCACAATGGGCACTACCATATGTCTTATTCAGAAGGGTTGCACTAATCTGTCTTTGTGGTCTGTTCCCATCAGTATGTTTGCCCAATATGGGTCATGTGTTTTACAGTCATGCTTCGTGTCAGCTGTATTTAATCAGCCTCATAGTTGGTTTCCATTACCAAGCACATGCTTCTTTTGGCAGCAGTTTAATGATAGACAATGTATTTAATGAGATTTCCTTGTTTGGGAATGTAAAACCAGGGGCTATTTTCCCCATGCTCATTGAGGGAAGAAAACCTCATCTTGTGTTTGAGTACATAAAGTAGTATAACCCACAATAGGATCATCTAAAAAATAAAGTTTGAGCAGTGAGAGCCATCTAACAATAACAACCTTATGCCTATGTTTATGAAGGACAAAGAAGAAATAACAGTGGATTCAGATAATGGAAAATAGAAGGTGGATATATACACATATGCTGTGTATATCAGGTGTATACACATGCATGTGTCATATCAAAAGAAAGAATCCTTCCTACAATTCCATATCTAAAAAGAAAGCTGGAAGTTTTTACATTTCAGTAAAATAGTTTAAAGGCTAGTTCATCAGCTGGTGCAGACTGTTGTCACAGCCCTAGCTTTCATATTAGCCAGCATGAGATCTGCCCCATACAGCATGAGATCTAGCCCTTCAAATATTTTGCTTTACCAAAGTAAAATCTCCTAAGCCAAAAAAGTTTTGTATCAATAGAGATAATGAGGAGTTTTGTCTATCAGCCCCCAAAAGGTCATAGGGATGAGGTGCTGCAGTTGAGAAACATATACCTATCTGCTAAAGAAGCAAAAGAAACCTATGAGGGTAAGATTTTCCTAAGCATTGAAAGAATTTAAGAGCACACTAAAGTATCAATGGAATATGTGCTCTAAAATGCATTGTTTTGAAAATCTCCCTCTAGGCCTTATTTCTGACTGGAACAAATTTCAGTGAGGGAAACCTGCTGATGATAAAGAAAATGCAAGAGAGATAGGAAGTTGAAGCAATATAAGAAAAATGATAATTTACAAAATATCAATGGATTTGCTTTAGACCCTCTCGCACCCACCCCCAAGTCTAATGCTACTTTATTTCACTGTGGTAATGATACAGTACCTCACATTAAAGACTAACAGTAGCTTATTTCTTTATTTAAAGAATCTATGGACCCTTCCCCTTGGGGCCCTGTTACATATTGCACTTTAAACTGCTTAAATGTTGATGAGTGATAGTGCTAGTTTGAGATTGCAGCAGTCACACCAAAAGGCTAAAAACTTTCTCTGTCTCCCACCTGCACTGCTGTGACTTGCCACTAGAGGGCTGGTGAGCAGGGGCCTGACTAGGGGCTACAGTTGCGAGTTGCCACTACAGGGCTGGGGAGAAAGGACAGGCTTCTATCCCTGCTCTACGTGAGAGGGTGTGAGAGATGGGGAAAAACATGAAGGTGGGGGGTGGAGAGTTAACGGGATGGAGTGGGTAATGAAATAGGAGGTGGAAAGGAAATGGGAGTGGAGAAAAGGTGGTGACATTAAGGAAGTTGGGCACTGAAGAAAGCAAGTAAAAAAAATTAAAAAGAAATAAAGAGGAAGTAAATTAAAGACTGGGGATTTCAGTGTGGAGGGTGCTGGTCTTGCTTCCTGAGGTGGTGGCTAGGAGGTGGAAGCAGTGAGGGAAGCTGCTCTTGGGGGAGATAGTGCTTCTAGAGTGGACAAACCAGGGGTTAAGAGCTCCAGAAGTTGCCTAAAATTAAAGTGTAACAAGCCCCTTACATACTTTTACCCTGATTTACTTCTCATTTCTTGAGCAGACTATAGTTGTTTTTCAAATAATAGAATCCATTAGTCATTTATATATCAGATTAGACAAATGAAACAATTTGTTTTTAGATGTTATTTGTTTTGAAAGCTACTAAACAGAAAAGATTTTTAGTTGCCTGTGTTCCTACAGTCACATCACTAAAACATAAGATACTACAGAGAACAATTTTTGTGCTGTTTCAGGCACTGTCAAGTATAGAAGCCCTTAGAGGTACACAAAGGAGAAAGCGATTTTAAATTATACTGGGCCATGTCCTTAGATGGTATAAACTGGAATATCAATACTTCTATGGCATTGAGCCACTATGAGCCAGATTTCCAAAACTGCTCTGCAACAGGTCTGCAAGTGCTCAGTGCCTAAAACTCCAAAACATCCCAGTTCTGATTCAGGCATGTAACATAACTGTAAAAACTATCATCAACCAATAGCTCCTAATGAAACACTATTGGCAAGATTTAAAACAAATAAACAAAAAACCCTTGGCATTCAGCATACTGAGCTTTTTGGAAAATCTGGTCCTAATTATGGCAACTGTGCTCTTTTGAAAATGTAACCTCATAAAACTACTCAGCTGAAAGGTAAATAAAACAACTGTGAATCAAGTAGCACAGGAGAGTATATAGCTCAACATATTCAAAGGGGAATTTACTGACAGCTTAACCTGGTGATCTGCAGACTACACACACAGGCACATGACTCAGTAACAGAGATTATTTCTCTATTTTCTACAAAAAGCAAAACACAAGAGCATATAGTTTTGCTCAAATTTCTTCCAGATTCACATTCTTGTGACATTGCCTTGTTATAGAGCTTCAGACCCCAGTGGTCAAGTGTACCGGTCTGGATAAATTACTGAACTCAAGACCGGGAGGTCTGCTACTTTCCGGGAGCCCACATCTGGAACATAGCAGAGAGGATCTCAAAGATTATTTGGCCCTCCGACCACTACTCTATGTTCCTTATCCATATGGGCATGAACAACACAGCTCGGAGCAATCCCAGCTGGGTCATGAGAGACTACAGGGCTCTGGGAGTGGGGCTTCAGGGGTTGGGGGCACAAGTGGTCTTTTCCTCACTCCTCCCAGTTGTAGGTCATGGGCTGAGGAGGGAGAGACGGGTCGAGGTAGTCAACCAAATACTGCAGCACTGGTGTCATCATGAAGTCTTCGGCTTCCATGATCACAGTCTGCTCCTTGGTGAGAGAGGCAATGGGCTGCTGGGAATAGATGGCCTCCACCTCACTCTGCTGAGGAGAAGGCTCTTCTCAGCCAGACTTGCTGACCTGCTCAACAGGGCTTTAAAATGAGCCTGCCGGGGGATGGGGGGACTACCACGACTGCAAGCCCACTGGGCAGCTTTTGTAAACCCAGCAAGCTAAGGCACTCAAGGGAACTCACCCCCAGATCGATCCGTAGGGAAGGCAGGGGCCCCCAGTGAGACACTTACATGCCTGTACACCAATGCCAGGAGCTTGGGGAACAAACAGGACGAACTGGTCCTCCTGCTAAACAAAAAGGATTACCATCTCACAGGAATAACAGAGACCTGGTGGGACTCCATCTATGACTGGGCCACAGGTATAGATGGCTATACCCTGTACCGGAGAGATCACGTGGAAAAAAGGGGTTGGGGGAGGTAGCTCTCTATGTCAAGGAAAGCTACGCGTCCCTGCAAGCTGACATTGGCACCCAGGGGGGATGATTGGAGACTCTCTGGGTCAAAATCCATGGTGAACAAGGCACAGGAGATACAATGATGGAAATCTACTACAGACCTCCTAGCCACGATCAAGAGCTTGACCAGGAATTCACCAGAGAAACAGCTGAGGCTGCACATTCCCAGTACATGGTTGTCATGAGTGATTTCAACTACTCTGACATCTCGTGGGAAGAGCACTCGGCCACATCCGAACAGTCACAAAGCTTTCTCATGTGCGTGGATGAGCTATATCTGACTCAAGAAATCTATGAACCGACAAGAGGTAAAGTGCTGCTCAACCTGTTACTGGCAATGGGGGATGATTTAATCAGTGACCTAACAATCAAAGGGAAGCTGGGAGACAACAACCATGAGTCTATCACCTTCACCATCCGCCATAAAGCTGGCAAGTCAGTCAGCAAAGCAGAAGTCCTCGACTTCAGGAAAGCTGACTTTGACAAGCTCAGGAGGCTTGTTGGTGAGGCCCTATGTGGCGGAGCACTTTGAGGTGCTCGCCACATGGCAGGGGCTGCAGTAGGCTGGGGCAGAGCCCAGCAGAGAAGGCAGCCAAGTCAAGCCCCCCCAGATCTCATTTTAAGGGGAGAGGTGTGTGGCAGAGCACCTTTCCAGGTGCTCACCACTTGAGGGTTTTCTCAGGCTCCAAGGGGAGACTGCTTTGGAGCAGCAGCTGGGGAAACCTTCCCCTGGTTCCATTTAAAGGGGGGAAGTATGTGGCAGGGCACTGTTGGTACCTGCCGCTTTAAGACCAGAGCCAAGCAGCCAGTAGGTGCTTGATTAAGGCAGCCATTTTAGATCTCTGGCTGCCTATATAAAGAGCTCGGTTCCCTGCTGTGAGGCTCCATATCAACCTGGAGGTAAGGAAGGAGCTGTAGGGGATGGTTTAGGAGGCTCCTGGTCCTGGGCATGACCTAAAACTGCACCCTGCTGGGAGTGGGTGGCCTGGTGGGGCTCTCAGTGGTGTGGGAGCCTCTAGGAAATGCCAGGCCAGTTATCACCCTGGTGAAAGGTGGGTAGGGGCACCTTAACCCTAGCCCTCACCTTTAGGTGGGTTTGCGTAACACCAGAGGTAGCTGGGGCCCAGGCATGGCTGCAACCACCTGAGCCCTGTGGGGTGCAAGGCGCTGAGGAGGGAGAGTGGGGCCAGGCTTGGCTACAGCCACCTGAGCCCACTGGGAAGGGAAGCCCCATGGCCCCAAGTGAAGGGGGTGGTGTGGAGCCCCAGTGAGGGGGGCAGAAAGGAGGATCCCAGTGAGGGGGTAGCTTCAAGTGTGGGGGCAGAGATCTGGAGCCCCAAGTGAAGGGGGCAGTGATGAGTAGCCCCAAGTGAAGGGGACAAGAACACCCTGGTGAGAGGTGGCCCCAGAAAGAGGTGGAGATGAAGAGCCCCGGAGGGGAGATGGAAAACCAGAGGGCTGAGTGCCCAGTATGTTTTATGTATAGAGTTGCCCCCGGAAGAGGCCAGAGGAAGCTTAAGCCCAGTCATGGAATTGGCTGGCCACTACCCCAGTGAGGGTCACAGGAGAGACCCAAAAGACGGTACATCTGCCACCCAAAGGATGGACTAGCTAAGCCTATGGCCTAAGGGGCCCTCTCCAAGAGGGAGCAAGGCAGAATAAGTTGTCGACGGATGAAAGAGACCCTGTGAGATAGGATGAAGTGTGTGAGGCCCGAGTGAGAGGCGGGCAGTATGAGTGTGCGTGAGACTGAGGCCTGATGGTGCAGCCTAAGGTTGCTCTGGCTGTAAGTCGGGAGCATATTGCCATCTGGATACCATCTGCGAGGCATAGGCTGTGGTGTAGGGAAGGTACAGAGTCGCAGATAGCGCCCCCTGGCATCAGGACAGAAATGGACAGCCTCCTGTCTTAATTAACAACTATGAATTAATTAATTAAGATCAAGGCATGGCAGAACTAGAACTAGTGGACCTCCTGCATCTAAAAAGAAAGATCTATAAAGGATGGAAGCCTGGATCCACCCCAAAGGAAGAATACTCTGCACTGATCTGGACCTGTAGGGAGCAAACCAAAAAACCTAAGGCAGTGACTGAACTCCAACTGGCTACACATATGAAGGACAATAAAAAGTCCTTTTTTAGATATGTAGGGAGCCAGAGGAAAAGCAAGGGTAACACTGGACCCCTACTAAAACATCTGGGTCAATGACAACTGACACCCAGGAAAAAGTCAACCTGCTTAATGGGTATTTTGTGTTGGCTTTTCACCAGCCCCAAGGGATGGCCCTGCTCAAAATGGTACAGGATGGCCAGGGCGAGAGAGAACTGTCACCCTTCATCAATGATGACCATGTGAAGGAACACCTTGAGAGGCTGGACACCTTCAAGTCAGCTGGCCCAAACAGCTTAGACCCCAGAGTACTTAAGGAGCTAGCAAGTATCATACCTCTGCCATTGGCATAAATCTTTGAGAACTTGTGGCATTCAGGTGAAGTGCCCAAAGATTGGAAGAAGGCCAATGTGGTGCCTATCTTCAAGAAACGGAGGAAAGTAGATCCAGGGAACTACAGGCCCATCAGCCTGACCTCTATCCCAGGGAAGACACTGGAAAAAATCATCAAAAAGACCATTCTTGACAAACTGGCTGAAGGCAACTTCCTAAGGGATAGCCAGCACAGGTTTGTTGCAGGTAGGTCTTGCCTGACCAATCTCCTCTCCTTCT
>NW_017729022.1:164414272-164416007 GCF_001723915.1 Gavialis gangeticus | reverse complement strand
TGAGGCCCGAGTGAGAGGCGGGCAGTATGAGTGTGCGTGAGACTGAGGCCTGATGGTGCAGCCTAAGGTTGCTCTGGCTGTAAGTCGGGAGCATATTGCCATCTGGATACCATCTGCGAGGCATAGGCTGTGGTGTAGGGAAGGTACAGAGTCGCAGATAGCGCCCCCTGGCATCAGGACAGAAATGGACAGCCTCCTGTCTTAATTAACAACTATGAATTAATTAATTAAGATCAAGGCATGGCAGAACTAGAACTAGTGGACCTCCTGCATCTAAAAAGAAAGATCTATAAAGGATGGAAGCCTGGATCCACCCCAAAGGAAGAATACTCTGCACTGATCTGGACCTGTAGGGAGCAAACCAAAAAACCTAAGGCAGTGACTGAACTCCAACTGGCTACACATATGAAGGACAATAAAAAGTCCTTTTTTAGATATGTAGGGAGCCAGAGGAAAAGCAAGGGTAACACTGGACCCCTACTAAAACATCTGGGTCAATGACAACTGACACCCAGGAAAAAGTCAACCTGCTTAATGGGTATTTTGTGTTGGCTTTTCACCAGCCCCAAGGGATGGCCCTGCTCAAAATGGTACAGGATGGCCAGGGCGAGAGAGAACTGTCACCCTTCATCAATGATGACCATGTGAAGGAACACCTTGAGAGGCTGGACACCTTCAAGTCAGCTGGCCCAAACAGCTTAGACCCCAGAGTACTTAAGGAGCTAGCAAGTATCATACCTCTGCCATTGGCATAAATCTTTGAGAACTTGTGGCATTCAGGTGAAGTGCCCAAAGATTGGAAGAAGGCCAATGTGGTGCCTATCTTCAAGAAACGGAGGAAAGTAGATCCAGGGAACTACAGGCCCATCAGCCTGACCTCTATCCCAGGGAAGACACTGGAAAAAATCATCAAAAAGACCATTCTTGACAAACTGGCTGAAGGCAACTTCCTAAGGGATAGCCAGCACAGGTTTGTTGCAGGTAGGTCTTGCCTGACCAATCTCCTCTCCTTCTATGACCAGGTAACATATCACCTGTACAAGGGAGAAGAGACTGACATCATATACCTTGATTTTATAAAAGCTTTCAATCTGGTATCCCACGATCATCTTAGAGAAAAACTGGCCAACGGTGGCCTCAGCTACATCACGGTCCACTGGCTGGGGGACTGGCTCTGAGGTTGGACCCAGAGAGTGGTAGCTGATGGAAGCCAAACATTGTGGGGCACCATGACCAATGGGGTCCCCCAAGGCTCTGTCCTTGGGCCTATTCTTCTCAACATCTTCATTAATGATGTGAACACTGGTATCACAAGTGGACTGGCCAAGTTTGCTGATGACACCAAACTTTGGGGTAAAGCATCCACACCCAAGCACAGGATGGTGATCCAGGCCAACCTTGACAGGATCAGAAAATGGGCAGATGAAAACCTGATGGCCTTCAACACCGAAAAATGCAAGGTACTCCACCTTGGGAAGAAAAACCCGCAGTATGCTTATAGGCTCTACAGTGCTACACTTGCTAGCACCACAGCCGAAAGGGACTTGGGGGCCATGATTGACCACAACATGAATATGAGCCACCAATGTGATGTTGCAGCTGGCAAAGCGAGCAAAACTCTGGCTTGCATCCATAGATGCTTCTCTAGCAAATCCCAGGATGTCAGACTCCTGCTGTACTCAGCATTAGTGAGGCTGCAGCTGGAGTACTGCATCCAATTCTGGACTCCACAATT
>NW_017729022.1:164399563-164409272 GCF_001723915.1 Gavialis gangeticus | reverse complement strand
GATAAAAAAAAAAACCTACTGGTGAGCAGGTGGTAAGAAATCCAAATAAAGGTAACTGAAGCCACTTCCACTAGCATTGGATTAGAAAACATGAAAGTTTTAAAGCTCCAGTGGAATGAAATCAGAAGAGTATCTACCTACCACAGTTGATATTTTGACATACTGGTAGTATTTTCAGAAAAGATCATTGTACTGAGCTGTCCAGTAGGGGTGTACGAAGTGGGCCGTATTCAGTTCGGATTTGGATCACTGTCTGAATTCAATTCAACCAAATCTGAATCTGAAGATTCAATGCTGATTTCAGAAAATCAGTGATTTTGCCATAGACACAGCTTTAAATGTTTTTTCTACATTCCTCAAGGTACCAGGCACAGCTTGTGAACACTGAGATGGCAGGACAGACGGAGCATCCCACAGGAGCCCAGGGGGCCCCCCATACACCCGGTGGTGGACTCGGAAGTGGAAAGGAAAAACTTCCAATCCACTTCTGGGTCCACCACTGAGCGTGTGATGGCCCCCCCACCCACATGCCCTTCCAGCTCAGTGGTTGGCTACAGGGGGATCCTGGGTGCCCCCATAGGCCCAGGAGGCACCAGTTGCCGAGCCAAGGGGTGGTGGAGGGTCCCCTGCACATTCCACAGCAGACCGAGAAGTTGACCGGAAGTGCTTCTAGCCCACTTCTGGGTCCACTGCCGAGCATGCTGGGGACCCCCCAATGCTCCTGTGGGACGCTCCATCTGCCCCATCATCTCAGCATTCATGAGCCGCCTGATACCTTGCGCTATGCAGAAAAAACAGTTAAAGTTGTGTCTATGTCTGAATCATCAAATCTCTCCGAATCGATTTGGAGGGTTCTGATCTGATTCAGAGAGATTAAAGCATCTCCTGATTTGATTTGGATTCAGAGATTCGTCCGCCAAATCTTCACCAAATCAAATCAGCGACCGAAGCTTTGCACAAACTGTAGGAGCATCTGCCCAGCTTCCCCTACTTATGCAATCTCAAGGCACCTCTCTATAAGAAGGGAAAGCTGGGGTCCCTGCTTACAAAGACCTAGACTGAAATCTCCATGGGAGTGTCTCTGTGTAGAGAAAGCTGCATGAGTGCTGGTGTAGAGACATGAGGCCCTGACTTGCACTGGATCCCGCTCTGACCCATGCTTCCCATAGAGGCATCGGTCCCCACAGGAATGGGTTTAAACTTGCTTAATTGAGTCATTAGGCCATCTGATGTTTTCCTTTTTAACCTCATAGGCTCTGGCTACCAGTCCCCTATCACCTCTTACCCTCCTCTCCTTGCTCCTCCATCCCTCCCTTTTGCCTGCCCTACCACCTTTCTGTTCCTGAGGAACCCTGCCATTTCCCTTCCTCACCAGACTGCACCTGTGCTAAACATTAAACAGTAATGCATTACTGGTATAAATATACTTATCATTTAAACATTTAAATGTTCACATCCCTAGTTTGAATGCTGTTTTGTGGAGGGAATAAATATGAAAGGATATTGCTGCTTCAATTTCACTGAAATGATATAATACCACTAAAAGATGCATTGCAAATTTATTTATTTGATAATCCCAAAACATGAAAGAAAAAAAAATGATTTGATGTTGATCTATGAGTGAAACTGCCTCATTCAGCTGAGCTATGGAAAAAGCAAGGTCACTTGCAAACTCTGATCTTTCCGATGACTATTTGACATTATTAAATGTGTTTATGCTTTTGGTTACTAAGCTAACACATATTCCTTGTAACTAAGTGAAAGTCTGCCAGTGAGGACACAGTTAGCAGCAGGATTTTATTGTTGAGTCAAATGAATAAACTGCATAACAATATTTTAAAAAATGTGCTGACTCCACAGAAAAATAGAAGTGTCTGAAGAGTTGAGGGAAGGCAGAGGAGAAACAATCTGTGTGATGATATTACCTTTGCATTTATATAGACCAGATATTTAATTGCAAAAATTCAATTTTGTTTAACAAATGACTAATCATTATTATCCACAGATGTTTGCTATTTGCATTTGATTCAAAACTTTTTAATGTATCCTTGGATTTTTTAAGAAAAAAATGTTCTTAATGTTCTTTGATAACTTTTGATATTTTCAACAAGGTACTTGGTTTTGAGAACCAAAACTATGCTAGTTTTAATATTACAAACAAGTATACTGGCATTCTAAATACAGTACTGTATACAGTTAGTATCAACACACACTGGCATCAAACATAAGTGCAAAATGTAGCTACCTAAGGCAGCAAACTTCAGGTGTACATGATAACTTGATAAGGCCATCCAGCCAGAAAACAAGTTTTTAAATAGGGGCCAAGGTGCAGAAAATGATGGAGACAATGAAATGGAGCAATCTGCTTTTTGACTTGGGAATGTGTGTGGGTAAGAAAGTTCTTCAATCAGGACACCAATAGACCTGGAATATTTACTTCAGCGCTCCAAAGTTACCTGCAAAATTCTGTGAAGCCATTAGAATCCTATACAAACAGGCAGAGGGCAGTTCTTTTTAAAATAAATGTGTAAAACTACTAGAGCCATCCCTTGGGACAACAGAGTCCACACCACAACTGCATTCACCAGAAGTCTAAATCATTACAATTATTATAATAACTGAGCAAGTATCAGTAATATTTCACAAAGTCAACAGACTGGAGAACAGTAATACAGCTGTTTGTGGTGTAGTTCTCGTACTGGTAGGAATATAATGGCATCTTCCATTATTAAAAATGCTCCTGATGCATAAGTGTTATTATGAGACAGCTGTCATATGGAAAAAGACAACTAAAAAAGAGAGTCTTGACAATTCCTCTGCTTTCTGACTTTCTATGTTTCTAATACGGAGTTACAGATCTGGACTTCTGGAAAGAGATCCCTGTTCTCATCTCCTATCCAGGAGTGAATTTTCCAAGGACATATCATGCACAAGTTCCTGTGGTGATGACCCCATTTCTTCTTCTACCTTCCCTCTGAGTGGCTGTGAGGACACACTAATATAAGGAAGAAAAATAGATCATCCAAACAGAAAAAGGTTGATGAAAAAGATTTTTCCAGCTCTGGAATTGGTTTTGGGGCAAAGGTTCTGGATGAAGAATGCCTGAATACCATAGTTCTAATCATGAAAAAGGAGGCTCCCTTGCTCTATTGTGCATTCATACCATGGGGAAAAACAAGCTGCATCTCAGATTTGAGTACCAGCCCTCCAGATCTGCCACAGCCCCAACCTGGGCCCAGGGCCAGAGCCAGAGCTCCCCAAGCTGCTACTGCTGCTTGGAATCAGCAGCAGCAGCACCGTGCATACCAGTCAGGGGTCAGGGCTGTGGTCTGGGATCAGGTGTCAGTGGACACCCAGGGGCAGGGAGTGGGTGGGGGGTGGGGCAGCAGCACAGATCAGGGGATGGGGCAGCAGCACACTGGGGAGATGGGACACCAGCACATACTGTGCCCTGATCCATGCTACTTCCCAATCCTCTGACCCACACTGCTGCCCCATCCCCCAATGTGCTGCTGCCCTATCCCCTGACCTGCGCGTCTGATTCAGCAGTAGCATGGATCAGGGGATGGAGAAGCAATGCATTGAGGGATGGGACAGCACCACACACTGCTGTCCCATCCCCTGATCCAAGCTGCTTTCTGATCCCCTACTCTATCAGCAGCATGCGCTGCTGTCCCACCCCCTGATATGCTGCTCCTCAATCCCTTGCCCTACACTTCTGATCCGGCTGAGGGGCGGGAGAGAGAGGGGCAGGCAAGGTGGGGTAATTGACAGGTTGCGGAGTGCCAAGTGGTAGGGGAACAAAGTAAGGGGGATAAGGTGGCTGCTCCTCTCCCCCACAACTGGGGACAAATTTAAGATGACCCTGCAAGAATTTGATTCTACAAATTGAAAATTATTAATTTGTTATAATTTTCCATGTATAGAATCTAATTATTGGGGTGATGGAGTTTTATTCTTAAATTCAAAGTCACCTCAGATTTAGGTAAATACAGTGTTTAACTGGAAGCTCAAGAGACAAATCTTTTGGTTTCTGTAACAATTCTTGGATGTCTGCATACTGCTATGACGAGTATAAATGATTAGATAAATATATAGAGACAAGTAATAAGGAGCATCCAGGAATGTGCTGTCAACTCCTACACTTAAGAGCTATAATCTTCTGTAAATGGCAGTGATCTCAGTATATTCAAGTTCATTTGAGTTATTTTGCTCTCAGTTAATGAACAAGTATAAGACACAATATTTCAAAACTCATTTCTGAAATTTTATGTGGAATATCTTTAGAGTATCTCATGAAAACAACTTGGAGGGGTCCATAATCTCCTTTTACAATTTCATGATTTTCATGTGGTTGGCTCCTACAGAATATACCACAATACAGTACCACTGGATACTACTTTATGATGTATAGAGTCAAATCAAACTCTGACAATACTTCTCCCGGGACCAACACAAAAACATAACAAAAAATGACACTAGTCCTCATTTTTCTTCTGGCAATTGTACTTTTAGCATGGTTTGCTTGGCAGACAACTTATCTCACACACTCTGCATCATTACACATGTCTATCTAGATAGGATGAAGTAAAGTAAAATACATACTCTTGTATGTCCCTAGCCACAAGCAGTAATGTGTCTTAAATAATTTCTATTTTGTACTTTAATTTTGTAGCGTGTATAATTAATAAATCTAAAATGGATTCAAAGCCAACAGAAGCAAAGTTCTTAATGTATATCCTATGGTACAAGTCAACAAAAGAAAGGAAGTATTCAGGATTACAACCAGCTAGGAATTTTCCACTGGAATGATTTTAAAATGGAAAGTGTAGTTTCTGCTAAATCAAAAAAAAAATCCATTTTTTAATTTTAGTCAAGTATGTTTGCTTTCTGCCACAAAAATGATAATTGAAATGAACTAATTAGGTTTTTTTATATCAACTTGAATCTGAATATTTCCATTAGTAGAACTGGAACAGTGCATTTCAATTAATTTCATTATTAAACTGTATTTCCATATTGAAACATGTTGGGAGCTGTAGTTCTGAGAGCTCATGTTGTTCTTGGTTCCATGACCTTTTTAGATATCCTATAAACATGTTCCTGGGGATCAGTTCAACAGTCCACAAGAAGTACAGTAATAGTTAGATCTAGGAATATTTGATAGAAAATGGTAAAAAAATGTTTAGCCATTTCTAAAGTGTATTTTGTTCATGTTTTGTTCCATGAAAACTATCACGTTTTCAACTTTTAGCCTAGAATTGAGACTCAAACAAAGACTGGAATATCAGAATTCTATCCTGCAGGAGTTTCTTATTTTTTATTCGGCTCTACTATGTACACTTGTTTATTTGGAATTATATACCTTATTTCTTCCTATCATTTAAAATATTAAAGAGAAAAAGGAAGACATAAGGAATTTAGAAAAGGAAACCCAGTAAATTGGAATATATTCTCAACAGACGAACACATATATTGTAACACGCAAAATGTTCCTGTCTTTTGAGAACGTAGCTAGCTAAATGCAATTACTTATCTCTTCACAAAACTCTTGTACATTCTCATCAGGGAAATTTACTATCAGATATTCTTCCAACATTGTTGAATCATTTCTACTTAGCCAACATGCCTGAAATTTAGTATTTCTATCCCTAAGGTAAGACAGTAACTCATTCATGTGAAATAAATGAGTTGGTAAAAAGTATCATTAATGAAACATGTATTCAGAATGTAATAAGTTGTAGTTCAAGTGCTGCAAAAATAAGTAATAAGGAGTGTCCTACCTATGGTGGTAATAACAGTGCCAGCAAAGAAGAAGGAACTTCCCAAGTCCCAGTGACTGGTTTGATTAGATGTGTTTCCTACAGGTATGATTCCTGCATTTATTGCTGCCACTACTTGCTGCAAATTAAAAAAAAATTGTCAACATTCATGAAAGAAACAATAGTGTTATCATACATTATGCAGTAAATCAATATACAGAAAGTCACTTATTAGATGTATATTTTTACCACCCACTGACCACATCTACAAAGTGCTCTTAACTGCAGAGTAGACTAATTCGCTGCAAAGTAAAGCATCACCATCTAAAAGTGCAATGCTATTAGGCAGCAGTAAACCAATTAACGCAGCCATAAGATAGTACTATCAGGGACAGTACTATCTTATGGCAGGGTACAGTTGGGGCATAAATTGTATCCAATCAGGGGGCCAGACTCCTGCCGGTAGCCTAGTCACACAGCTCTGCATTTGCAGCACCCTCATGCCCCAGCCAGCTCCTGCGCTGCCTGACACCACCACACAGAGCCTGGGACTAACCCCCCATGCCCTCTGACAGCAAGGCAGGAGCGGCCATGGCATAAACTTCTCCACCCCACCTCAGACTGCTGCTGTCCCAGGCACAGGTGTAGCTGCTGCACCCAAGAGTAGTTTACTCCAGCTCAAACTGCTCCGGAGTTTACTACTTTGGATTAACTGCACACTTTGGATCATACCCCAACAAGATAAAATAATAAGATTTAAGATGTAACTATTTTTACATGCAAAAATATATGTATTAGATAAACATTTTACATTTAGTTTCCTAAATACTGTTCACATTGTCTCCATAACACTGTGTGCAAGACAACCAAGATTCAGTTTATAATTTGTAAAAAGAATAAAGTCATATTATCAATTAATTAAGAACTCATAAAAAGGACAGAAAGTGCAATACTTGTATATCATTATTAGTGTTATATCATTATTATGTTTTCACTATTTTAATGAAAATTTGGAATTGAATACTATAATGTAACTATCTATAATTATGGATGTAAGGCTGACTATTGGTTTATAATAAATTATAGACCAAATGTAATTATTTAAAATATCTTGCTTAAATATTTTAGCAGTGCCAACTACAATGAATGAACATGAGTTTTGTGAAATCTATATTCTCCTGAGACATCAAAAAATTCCTCAGTTCCTGCAGTGCCATCTAAGTGAGATTTCTTATCATAAAAAAGGGGGGAAAATAACATTTCTGGGTAGCTGCCTGTTGTGCAGACACACATGAGTATTTATTTCACTGTTAAACATTCAGGAGAGTGCTATTTTAAACTGACAATAACTCTTTTAGGAAATATAAATTAAGGGTGTTTTGAAACATTAAAGCAAAACTCATTTTATAACCATGATCATTATAATGGTTGTGTTTTTAAAAACAGAGAAAATGAAGGGTAATATGAAAATGAATGTGTAACTAGTAAATGGTTTGTCTTGATGAGAAAATTGACAGCAATAAGGTATTCAGCAACAGCTATGCCAGACAAGCTCCCACCATGGACATTCTACTCCATAATAACAGTGACTTTGTTTTGGAATAGCTACACCATTCCCAAGGCAAAGCAACCATTCCAGAATAAAATTACTATTATTCTGGAATCAATAGGCTCTCCTGCTCTGCTCAGCTTACTGGTACATGTGCAACACCACATCTACACTATTTCTGTCCTCTCAGAACAAGCATCTCTCAGCACAATCTTGTACCGTATAGACATGTAAAGACTCTCTACACAAAGGACAATAGTTCATTATACCAAAATAGCTATTCCAGAACAAATATGTGTCATCTATTTTTGCCCACATAAACAAGATCTTACAGCCAGCATTTTCAATTTTCTGCTTCCAAAGATCAAGAATACAGATGAGCCATTAGGAACCCCTCAGCAGGTTCTACACTAAAATATGGGACATCCTGGTAATGGAGGAATTATCTCAGCAGGTTAGAGTATTAGAAAAAGATACAAGAGAGGTATAGATATTTAGAAATAAGCATTCCATTCCTGACTTACATAGAAGATAAAAATTCAATGGCTAGCAAGCCAGAGCCTCTACCCAGAATCTTTGAATAATAAGTGTATGTTCATATATGTCTTCATTATATTGATAGTTGAGACAATAATTTATAAGCTTATTTTATATTATTTCCATTATAAAGATGTAATAACTTCAACCTTGTGCAATTCCTGTGTACTCCTCTAATGTTGGAGTTTTATTTCCATAGTGGCCAGAACAAAAAATTAAGCAGGAATCCCCCAGTGTAACTATGCAGTAGGGCCCCCCGCGTGCTCCCCAGTGGACCCAGAAGTGGACCAGAAGTAGCACCAAGCATGCTCCTGTGGGATGCTTCATTTGCCCCAGCACTGCAGTGTTCACAAGCTGTGCCTTGAAGGTGTATTATCTTGTGCTGCTTTTAAGCCAACTGCTGCACATACGTGTGTACGCTCTGACAGTTAAGTCATCTTTAAAAAAGTTAAGTCACCTTCACAGTCAGAAACTTAGTATGTGTGTATGCACCTCTAGGGACTAACTAGTCTCTAGAAGGTGCCACTCTACCTTCTGCCACAGTATGTGGCAGGGTTTTGATCATAAATACCTGTACTTGGAAAAGGGATCACATTCCCTACCTGGAAAAGGGGTCACATTCCCTACCAGTCTTTTACTTTATCAAGCACAAGATCAGTACAATTTGGGGACCCATTGCTTATTATATCACAGTTTGTATTGCATTAATATTTTGTAAGAGCAATTTGCATATGTTCAGGCAATTAAGTCTGGCCATTCTAAATGCAACAGGTGCAAAAAGTTTTCAGCGCTCTCTACTGGCATTGAAAACCAAGGCCAAACTAAAGGATGCAGGAGCATTACACTAAGCCATCCCTCAGGACTCACTCTTTCATGATGCCCACAGCAGTAGATGCTTCCATTCCTTCTTTTGTGATCCCAGAAGAAAGGCTCTTTTGCTGACCTCACAGCCTCAACATCAGCAATTTCCCAAAGCAGCACGGTTTCCTCATTTTGCTTTGTGAAGAGGGGGGAGAAGCTGCTTTTCTAGGACTCCCCTCTGGCTTCAGAAAAAAAGAAGAGAAGCCAGTTGGTGCTGCAGGCACTCAAATTTGTATTTGGTCAGAGGGGCAGGGTGTGGAGGGGAACATTAGGCTGGGGCTTTATGCCATGGTAAAGCTAGTTAATCCAGTCCTGCTAAAAACTTTTCAGGTGATAATGTCATTCACTTTTATATACATGTATCTTAATCTGTAATGTTTGAGAAGCCATTAAAGTACCATTTTCATTACTACAGTTCACTATAACAGATCCCTGCTTTACGAAATCCAGTCCTTGAAGAAAATGGTACAACTTGAAAACACTGCCAGTCACAAAGAGCCAAATGATGCCAGCCTGTGTTACCTGCTTATTACATCTTGCTATTGGGCACCATCAGGCTTTCCCCAGCACTATCCCCAAGGGCTCAGAAGAGCTTCCCAAAATCATCCACAAAATTATTTCATTACCCTCTTTCAAATCTGTCTTTGCTATGATGCCTACTGGAAACTTGACAAAAACACTCCTTTTATTATGCTGAATACTATCTCATTGTTTCCTTGAACTTGAACTCCATCAATCTGTCCCCGAAATCAATCTACTGTTTTTAATCAGAGTGTAAGGGCAGGGACAATTATTTTTGTCCTGAGTTGCCACAGCACTAACACACAATTGGATTCTAGTCCATGAGAATAACAAGGCATCAAAGACAGACAACTAAAAAAAGTAAAAAAATTCCAAGCTCAAGTAAATCCACATAGTTCCATTAAATGTAAACCTAGCAAAGTAATTTAAAGCATCTGCTAGTCTTCAGCATTTCTCTTTCTAATGTCTCTGTCAAATA
>NW_017729022.1:164392021-164394563 GCF_001723915.1 Gavialis gangeticus | reverse complement strand
GTAAGGGCAGGGACCATTATTTTTGTCCTGAGTTGCCACAGCACTAACACACAATTGGATTCTAGTCCATGAGAATAACAAGGCATCAAAGACAGACAACTAAAAAAAGTAAAAAAATTCCAAGCTCAAGTAAATCCACATAGTTCCATTAAATGTAAACCTAGCAAAGTAATTTAAAGCATCTGCTAGTCTTCAGCATTTCTCTTTCTAATGTCTCTGTCAAATACATGACATAGCAATTTAGAACACTGGATATAAACAGGGTATAACACTGAGTGAAAAACCTGGATAAAAAAAAACAGTTGCCATTGACTTCATTAAGACCAGGATTTCATCATTAAGGAATAAATAACAAGTTATTCATTGTCAGTGCTTATCTATTTTGAGTTTGTTTCTCATTTTACTTCTGTCAGTTGCTTTGCTTTCCAACTGATGCCTTGTAGTTATAATACTGAAAGCATAGCCATTTAATTTTTCATAAATTTGGCAACTCTGTTATTCATAGATGTAGCCTGACTTGTGTGGCAGGGTTTTGAGTTCTGTGCATCTCAAAAAGGTGCTGTATAGCCTTCCTTAATTCTGAAGAAAAGACTGTAACCATCAGACTCCCAAACCATCTAAATAATATCATCATCACTGATTCAAATTTCTTCCATTCAGCCTTTTGCGACAGCTTGCAAAAATTTAAGTTTCTTGGCTTTATTATTGTAAAAAACCTGTAAAATATGACAGGTTTAGTAAACACTTTTTCCACATTCCATAACAAGTCAAATTTTGACTTAAATCTGACTTCAGCTGCCATGCCCACAAAGTACTCAACAATGGTCAGGGACTTGTTCTGCTAACATTTTCAACTTCCTAAACTAGTTAGGATTATTTCATTGCTTACCTTACCCTTATTTCTTTCTCTACCTGTTATTGCCACGTACTAAACATTTGATATATTTACCCTAACGCTCAACCTGTACTTTTTCTTCTTGAAGTAAAAATATTGGCAAAACAAAGCACCACTGACAGTTAATTCTATGTTTAAAATCAGAGACAGCTTTGAATTCCCTTCATAAATTTAAGAAATACTTTCCGGATAACAATTTCATTCATGTCACATAGGAACCTATGGCTGTCTCTGGTTTCCTTTATAGGGTATTATGTGAATTAACTGCTAAGACTAGAAATAAACACTCACCCTTTCAAAGCAGCAAGTTCCTTCTCTGAAAATATAGACACAATTTCCCTATGTCCAGTCAACCATTATCTTTGCTACTGGTCAAACGAAGCAAGCAGTACTGAGTGTAAGCCAAAATAATTCTTTGTATTCCCTTCACACCCCAACACACTGAGCAGTGAATTTTTCCACTGAGGCATTGGGTCTAGTTGCTCTGTTTTTATGAAATAATGTAAACCATACTGGTGAGTGTCCATCAGAAACAATTTGGTGCAACTGTTTCAAATGTGAACAATACAACTGTGATCTAACCCAGTTCTAGAATCCGGCTGAGTATTGAAATGACTCTATCTAGACAAAGATAAAAAGCAAATTCTTTTCAAAATACATTTCCAATTAACTAGAAAAAACTTAATGTTTTATTCCTACTGATTTGTCAAAAATAAGAGGTACCTTGTTTGTCCTGGCAGCACATAAACAAGGTATAACATAAAGGCCAAACGTGTTTCCAAATTCTTTTGTAAACTTAACACCCTACTAGTGTTCTTCCCTACTTCCCCATCTGGTTGACACGAGCTGCCATTCTACCCAGACTTCACTACCAAAAGGTCACCTCCAACTACAATGATCTGCCTCATATCACAATGGCCACAGGGTCTTGTCTTTGTATTTCAACTTTGGTGTGTGGTGACAAAGTTCTCTAGCAATTTGTTCACATCATAGTATACTTTTAGCACTAAGGGGAACCACTTTTCAGCCTAGAGAGATCAGGACCACAAACCTTACTCAGGAAAGTGATTGTTATTTTTTTTGGAACATGTCTCTGACAATCTTTGGACTTGGCTTTGCTTTGTAGGTATCTTTTATAATTGTGTCTTTCACTGTAGATTAGAACCCCCATGGTGTATCCGACAAATTGACAGCCTGTTTTAAACTGAGTCATGCCTAGCTTGACTGTAATGAAAAGTACACTGTCAGAAGAAAGTGTTTCTCACCCTCTGGAGATCTAAGAATCACCCAGTGGCTGCCTAAACTGTTGACTTGCTGCTGATGCTGTTCTGTCAGCCCTTCTGAAACAAAGAGGGTCATGCACATAACTCAGCATGCCTAAGTTATAGGTTCTCATAACAGGATTCATGACCAAGATTATCCATATAGTCTATACATGATTCACAAGATAAACTCAGAGATTTCAGATAGGAATCTATAGTATCAAAACCATCCTGACCTGTTGGCCATGTCCAGATGAGCATGGACGTGAAGTATGTGGTGCCACAGACCTGTCTGTTACCTTGCAGACCCACTGTAGACCTACTGCCTTGCAGTGTGGAGGAGATATTTGACCCCAGGAGATCCCAAAGTAAAAAAAAAAAAAAA
>NW_017729022.1:164390405-164391882 GCF_001723915.1 Gavialis gangeticus | reverse complement strand
GCTGGAGCCACACTCCAGCTGCCAGCCAGGCTTCCTGACTGGCTGCAGCTTCAGGAGGCCCCCAGGGCCACAGGTAAGGCTACTGGAGCCAATGCAGTTGAGCCCCAGCCTGTCCTACCCTGCCTGGGGTAACATGCCATGCATCAGAGGGCACGTAGCATGGGCATTCCCTGGGGACAACTAGCAGCACGCAAGGTATGCTGCTGCTACTTGTTCCCGGGGAAACAAATGTCCGCACTTTTCTGGATGCATCTATAGTGGTCTTTCTGAGTTCTTTGCAGCAGAAGAATCTCTATTACCATATTCTCTTATATATAAACACATACCTTTTTTCCAAAAAACAGCTGCTGGAAATTGGAGTGTGCATTGTATGCAAGGAAATATGGTAAGAACAGTTTCTGCCACTTACCAGAGAGAGGCAAATATTAGTCTGCATGCAACCCACAAGGAGGAATCATAGAATCATAGAAGTAGGGTCAGAAGGGACCTTGTAGATCTTCAAGTCCGACCCCCTGCCTGGGCAGGAGAAAAAACTGGGCTCAAATGATCCCAGCTAGGTAGGCATCAAGCCTCCTCTTAAAGACCCCCAGGGTAGGAGCCAGCACCACTTCCCTTGGAAGTTGGTTCCAGATCCTAGCCGCCCTAACTGTGAAGTAGTTCTTACGGATGTCTAATGTAAACCTACTCTCCAACAACTTGTGGCTGTTATTCCTCGTTATGCCAGGGGGCGCTAGGGGAAACAAGGTCTCTCCCAAACCCTTCTGGTCCCCCCTAGTGAGTTTATAGATGGTCACCAGGTCCCCCCTCAGCCTTCTCTTGTGAAGGCTGAACAGGTTCAGGTCCTGCAGTCTCTCATTGTAGGGTCTGCCCTGTTGTCCCTGGATCATGCAGGTGATGAACAATGAGCAGACTTGGCTCTCTAGGTACCCCTACTTAGGCCCTTTCTACACATTACATTTATGCCAGGATATATAATAGAGAACATTTTTATGGCTGTTTTTTATGCTGCCTTAAATTGAATGTGTGGCAAGGACAGCCCCAGGGCTGACAATTCACTAGGATCTGTTTGAGACTCCAGTGTGGTCTGGGGTTGAAGCCAACAATCTGTCATGCTATTTTGTGGGTAGCTAGGTCTGAGGCCATTTTGGGACTGAAGTGCCAACAGGGGTCAAGAGGAATGAGCAGATTCCAGGGACAAGCCAGGTCAGGAAGCCAAGAGGTAAATCCAAAAATAAGGTCTAGGAACATGTGAAGTCAGGAAGACAGGGGATCAGGTAGACAGCAAGCCAGGTGGAGAAGCCACGAAGTCCAGCACAAAGCAGTGTCTAGGAGCAAGCCGAGTCAGGAACCTGGGGGATTAGGCAGAGAATGGACGTAAAGAGCAAACTAGGTTGAGAAGCCCAGAGATCAAACAGAGAATGGAGTCAGAGCACAAGCCACAGGAAAAAGTGAGGCAGTCTAGGATTACTGTTGCCCA
>NW_017729022.1:164364007-164385405 GCF_001723915.1 Gavialis gangeticus | reverse complement strand
GCAAGCCGAGTCAGGAACCTGGGGGATTAGGCAGAGAATGGACGTAAAGAGCAAACTAGGTTGAGAAGCCCAGAGATCAAACAGAGAATGGAGTCAGAGCACAAGCCACAGGAAAAAGTGAGGCAGTCTAGGATTACTGTTGCCCAGATACTTCCTCTTCTAGGTCGTGGGTTTATATGGGGGGAATTGGAGGGTCAGCTGACCGCAACCAGTCACACCAGTGCCACTGAATGGACAGAAGGCTAAGCCCTGCTAAAGACTTCAGGACAGCCTTGATTAAGTTGGGTGACCAGCTGTAGGGTGACAGGCCCTGATGAGCAACCATGATGGTCATGCTGAAACCTCAGGATCAAGGCCATGGCCTGACATCACTCCCAAACCTAAGGGTGGCTCCTGGAAGTCACTGCTCCAGGGTGCTCTTTGGGAATGTTTTTCAGTCAGGGGCATGGTTGTTTTCTGCTGGTTCCCTCATGCAATCTTCAGGCCCATATCCCTCCCAGTCTATCATGTAGTATAATTTCCCCCATCTCCATTTTAAATCTAAGATCTCCTGGACTATATATGCCTCCTATCCCAGCATGGTTACCAGGGATGGGGATGAGTGGGTATGGTATAGGAAAGAATTCTCTGTGGATGGCTTGATTAGAGACACATGGAATACCACTTGAATCTTCAGTGTCTAGGAAAGTTGTAATTCAAAGCCTACCAAGTTTATTTGTCAGGTTATGCAGGAAGGGGTGGAGGAGCCAGTGATCCAGTTCCTTTGAGGGCTGGTCCATCTAAAGATGTTCAGTCGACAGCTATACTTTCTGCCCCACAGAGTAAGCAGGCCCTTGCTTCTGATAGGTCTCTCATTCCTTTTCCAGGTGTTGATTTAATTCCCTCTGGACTTTCGGAATAGTACAAATCCATTCTGTTTCTGTGGGGGTGTCAGAGTCTGTGGGTAAGGCAGAATGCAACCAGGGATGGAACCTATAATTTGAAAAGGAAGGGCTTGGCCCAAATGGGGCATGCTCAGAGTTGTTGTATAAGAATTCTGTGAGAGTTAGGAGTGAGACCCAATTAACCTGTTGAAACTTAAGGTAACAGCAAAAGTATTGATCTAAGACTTGATTGGTCCTCTCAGTATGACCATTTGAAATGGTAGATCTTCTGTTCCAGAGTGGCCTGCTAAGGGGGAGTCATGGCTTAGGCAAAAGACAGTTAGTTTAGCCCAGGGGTGTCCAATATGGTCTGTGAATCTAATTTGGCCCACAGAGCTGGATCATCTGGCCCCCCAACCTTGATAAGACCCATGGCTCTGGAGCCCCAGCAGCACCAGGGCTTGTTCCTGGGGCAGTAGCCAACTGCCCACAATGCTCAGCTACTTACTGTGGTGCTGCTGGGGCTCTAATGTTGCTGCTCTTACCCAGATACTTGGCAGCCAAGTCAGCAAGAGCCACAGTGCCTACAGCCCCAGCAGCACTGAGGTTACATCAGTTTATTGAACTTCTGTCCAAGATCCCCTCCAGCACTCACAGTCCCCTGGCATCCCAGGATGCTTTGCACCTCCCTAGCAGCTCCCCTCCCCTCGCATGGTGACCAGGCTAGACATGACCCAAGCTGTCTGCTCCAGCAGAGCAGGGAGGCATTCTCTAACACTGCAGAAAGAAGCCCAATATCACAGGCACTTGGCTGCCACCATGGGAACAAGTAACAGTACTGCTCTTCTTCCAGTGGTGTTGCTAGGGCTCCAGAGATGTAGCTCTTGCAAGAGCACTTGGCTGCCTCCACAAAAATAAGCCATGGTGCTGCTGGGGTTCCAATGCTGTGGCTTTTGCTAGCTTGGCTGCCAAATACCCAGGTGAGAACGGAGGCAATGGAGCCCAAGCAGGACCACAGGAATAAGTCCAGCATTGTGGCTTGCTCCTGCAGTGGCCAAGCCCCAGGAATGTCGAGCCTCTTCCCACTGGGTCCTGGATTGGTCAGAGTGAGCACCATATGCCTGGATCCATCATGGGGAAAGGGGCAGTCCATGGGCAAAATCTGGGTCCTGAGGCAGCCCAATTCATAGATTAACCAGATTTCATAGACATTAGGACTGGAAGGGACCTCAGAAGATCATCGAGTCCAGCCCCCTGCCCGAGGGGCAGGAAGTCAGCTGGGGTCATAGGATCTCAGCAAGATAAGCATCCAAATTTCTCTTGAAGGCATTCAGTGTAGGTGCTTGAACCACCTCCAATGGCAGGCTATTTCAGACCTTGGGGGCTCGGACAGTAAAGAAATTCTTCTTTATATCCAGCCTGAAATGATCTCGCAGTAGTTTATAACCGTTCAACCTTGTCATCCCTTGGGGCAGTCTGGTGAATAAACATTCCCCCAGATACTGGTGGTCACCCCTGATAAACGTATAGGTGGCCATCAGATCACCCCTGAGCCTGCGCTTTTCCAGGCTAAAGAGCCCCATAGCTCTCAGCCTGTCATCATAAGGTCTGTTTTCCCAATCTCTGATCATGTGTGTGGCTCTTCTCTGGATTCTCTCAAGCTTCTCCACATCCTTTTTGAATTGTGGAGCCCAAAACTGGACACAGTACTCCAGCTGCGGCCTCACCAAGGCCGAGTACAAGGGGAGAATGATGTTCTGGCATTTGCTTGAGAAGCATCTATGGATGCAAGCCAGTATTTTGGTTGCTTTACTAGCTGCAGCATCGCATTGCAGGCTCATGTTCATCTTGTGGTCAATCATGACCCCCCAAGTTTCTTTCTTCCGTAGCACTAGCCAGCGTAGCACTGCCGAGCCTATAAAGATGCTGCAGGTTTTTCCTCCCAAGGTGGAGAACCTCGCATTTTTCAGTGTTAAACACCCTCAGGTTCTCATCCACCCATGTGCTGAGCCTGTCCAAGTCAGCCTGTATTGCCCTCCTGTCTTCAGGTGTGGATACTTTTCCCCAAAGTTTGGTGTCATTGGCAATGATAAATTACAAGCATTGTATATCGTTTCTTTAGTAATAACTCCAAATTCATACAATTCCAGTGTTAGACTTTTGTTCCTATATTTGCTCAAATGAAGAAAAAAAGAAATGGGAGTATTTGTAGTCTGACCCAGAGGGCTGCACTATGCAATATAGTGTAGCCTTTGCATATACCTGTACTTCACATATTATGCAAGCCCTTGCTTGTACTTGTACTTCAAAAAGCTATTGATTCACAGCTTTGTAATGCAGTCTGAAAATGCAGTTCTGTTTACACCAACTTTGCTGTTCCTTCTCTGTCCTGTCCTCTATTCAAATCCACAAGCAACCACCAATCTGAATACTTAATGCAAATTCTACTATCTGGCATATATTTTAATTTGGAAGTTTTACCTGTTAAACTTCAGTACTGACTAGTATTTAAATTCAGCCCATGGACTAGTCCCATACAAGGGAGTTTTACACCTCTGGGGGCATAGAGACCCTCCCTCAGGTAAATACAACCCATCCTAGGCCCAGCATGGTTGTTGTACAAAGATGTTCTGCTCTTCTGCAGAAGTAGAGGTCTGCTTTAGGTACTTGCAGGCTTGTTGGGCTTTCACAGACCAGTAAAACTGGACATTTTTACATGGCAGTGTGGTAAGAGGGGGCATCACCTGGGCAAATTTAATGATGAACTGCCCATAGAAACTGGCAAACCCCAGGAATCATTGGAGTTCCTTGATGTTCTGAGGTGCCTTCCACTCAGACACCCTGAACTTTCTGGGGATCCATTTTCAAGCCCTCTGGGGATAAAATAAAATCAACAAACTCAGTGGAAGTTTGGTCAAAGGAACATTTTTCCAGCTTGGCAAAACAGCCATGGTGGAACAGCTTCTCCAATACCAGCTGGATATGCAATAAGTGTTGATCTTCCGAGAGATTAAAATGTTATCTGGGTAGGTAATAATGAATTGGTCCAAGAGGTCCCACAGTACATCACTGAAAAAAATGCTGAAACGCTGCTGGGGCATTGGTGATTCCAAAGGCCATAACTAAACATTCAAAGTGCCCATACCAAGTCTGGAAGGTGGTTTTCCATTTGTTACCAACTTTGTTTCACACCACATTATATGGTCCCCATACATAAAACTTAGTTAATATGCAGATGGTTTTCAGTTAATTGAGAAGCTCTGGGATGAGAGGTAAGGGGTACTGATTGCAGATGTGACCTGGTTAAAGGCCCTATAGCCTACAGAGGCAGAAACTCCCTTCCTTCTTCCTGACAAATAGGATTGGGGCTTCAGCAGGCAAGGTGGACTTTCTTATGAATCCCTGGGCCAGGTTTTCCGACCGATATTCATGGAGGACAAGTTCAGGCTCTTACTTCCTACCAGGATCTTTGCTCCCAGCTGTCGGTCAATAGGGTAGTCATAATACTCATGTGAGGGGAGGACCTCCATATTCTTCTTCTCAAATATGTCAGCATACTTCTTGTATTTTCAAGGCAGGCTGGGTCTAGCCTTGGGGGCTGAATCTCTTGGGGAGCAATAGTGGTCAGGATCCCTGCTTGAATACACAGGTGGGCAGTGATCCTGGGTTTACAAAGTGCTGCTGACAGTAGCTGGAAACAAAATGAACCTCCTGAGTTTTCCACCTAACCAAGGGATCATGGCAGGCAAGCCAGAGAAACCCCAGAACTGAGAAATAATGTAGTGAATTGATTGGTCTGTAGTGTCTCATGGTGTTCAGAGGATGTTCATCTTCAGAGTGGTGGTCTCTCACTCCACAGGGCTGAACACCAGAGGTAAGCCATTTATAGTTTCAATGGTCTATGGCTTGGACCACAACGTTAACAGAATTCCTAGGGCCTGGGCCACAACCTCATCAATGAAATTGCCTGCTGCCCCAGAGTAAGGTGATCAGAACTGGCTGTGGGAAGATCTGGCCCAGGACCTGGAGATGAGTGTATAGCAGTAACTGAGGGTTCTGAAGGTTAGGTTTGCTGTTAAGCTCCATGGCTAAGTAGGCAAAGGGAGTTTGTGATGGCCCCAAAACAGCTCCCCTTACTGAGCTGGGGGTGGCTTAATTCCCTGATCACCCTTCTTAAACATTTAATGATTGTGTCCCCAGGCCCTACAACAGAGACAAATCCTGAGAGCCACATGACTCTTGTTCCTCTGGCATAAGATGGCACCAGTCTGCATGGGCTCAGGCATGACCATAGTAGGACATAGGGGCCAGAAAGAGATGGGAGTACCTCTTTTCCTCCCTTTGTTCCTAGAGCCATTGATCAGAACAGACTACCAGGTCCATAAAAGCGTCAAACCCTGGGGACAGTTCCACCTGTGCTAGTTCTTCCTTTACCTCTTGCCACAGCCCCACCAGAACCGGTAAAGCTGAGCTACTTCATTCTAGTGGGTGTTTGCTGCACAGTAGTGGAAAACAGAATCATAGGTGGTGGCAGTACCTTTTCCCTGGTGAAGGTTCCTTAATATGGCCTCTGTCATACAGGCCCAGTGGGATTATCAAACAAAGTGGAGAATTCTCAGAGAAACAGCTCCCCATCCTGAAGGACAAAGCCATCATTCACCATGAATGGTGCAGCCCAATTCAGGACATACCCCACTAGGAGTCTGATGCTGAGGTTCACCTTCATTTGATCCCTAAAGCAGGTTACAGGTTGAGCTGGGAATGAAAGGTAGCATTGGATAAGCAACCCTCTCAAGCACAGCCAGTCCCCATCATACCTTTCAGGTAGCAGGAGAGATGCATGGAGCTTGGTGGAATAAGCCGGAGCAAGTGACTTCACTGTGAAGCTAGTGTTCATCCTTACACCCGTGCTAGCTATTCTCATGGTCCTATGCCACCTGGGATGGGAGGGATTGGTTCTGAGACATCATCTGTTGCACCAGAGTTTTTAATGCCAGATGGGCACAGATCAGGTTGAGACCTGTTGCACAGGCACGTCATGTCCCAAATTGGGGGTTTATATGGGGGAACTAGAGGGTCAGCTGACCCTGGCTGGCCACTGTAGTGCCAGTGAGTAGGCAGAACCCTAGACCCTGCTGAAGGCTTCAGGACAGCCTTAACCAGCCTGAGTGACCATCTGTAGGATGGGAGGCTGGGATGAGTGGCCATATTGGTCAGGCCAAGGCCCCAGGTTCATAGGCCAGAGGCTGACAATAAGCTGATTGTTGGCCCCAGAGCCAGCCAAAGTCTTGCCAGTGTATAAGCAAGTATAAAACTCATGACTGGGTTCTGATCCTTGATTCCAAAAATCGCTTCACCTGCCATGCAAGTAGGGCATGGTAGGAGGCCTGATGGTTGGGATTGGAGATCAGATGCCATGGTGCCTTTAAGTGAACATGCACCACAGGCCTTGTTTACTTACTACAAAGAATTATCTTTTTTTTTTTTTTAATTCTGCCTTTCAAAAACAAGGTGCATATCTTATTCTGGGCATTTTCTGAGGGATGCCTTAAATCTAAAAAACTAGTGAAGGACTGAACTAGAAACACCAGATCTCACCAAACAGGTGGTCTCTAAATAGAAAATGTCCAAGCAATGTCCAAGTGGGGGAGGCACTGAGGGCCCAGAAGGTAGAGGAGATGGGAGTCCATTAGGGATGGTTGTACCTTAAGGGGGCGATCCTCCATGCCTAAAAGGTAACAGTCCCTGAGAGAAGCAAGGTGGGTAAGAGTGCTCAGAAACCCCCATGGCTCAGCAAGGACATTCAGGAATGCCTGAGGACTAAAAGCGAGGTGTACAACCAGTGGAAGGGAGGGGGTATCACCAAGGATGAGTACTCCTCCTCGGCCCGTGAGTGTAGGAGGGCTATTAGGAAGGCTAAGGCAGAGATGAAACTCAGGCTAGCATCCAGGATTAAGGACAACAAAAAGTCCTTTTTCAAGTACATTGGGAGCAAGAAGAGAGCACCAGGTAATGTAGGGCCCCTGCAAGACTCAAATGGTAACCTTGTGGCTATGCCAGACAAGAAAGCCAATATTTTTAAGTTTCTTTGCCTCCATTTTCTTGAACAGGGATTGGACATCGCTCCTGCCAGAGGTAGGGACAATCTTGGGGATAGCTCTGTCAGGCCTTAGGTCAGCGCAGAGGTAGTTAGGGATCTTCTGGAAGAGCTGAACATTTTTAAATCTGCAGGTCCAGATGCCCTCCACCCAAGGGTTGAGGGAGCTGGCAGGGGTCATCACGGAGCATTTGGCCCAGCTGTATGAGCATTCATGGTCATCTGGGCAGGTGCCAGAGGATTGGAAACTAGCTAATGTGGTCCCCATTTTTAAGAAAGGGAGGCAGGAGGACCCAAGTAACTATAGGCCTGTAAGCCTCACCTCGGTCCTCAGGAAGATCTTGGAGAAAATCATCAAGGAACACATCTGTGGGGTGCCAGCAGGGGAGATCATGCTCAGGGGCAACCAGCATGGGTTCATCAAAGGCAGGTCCTGCCTGACCAACCTGATTGCCTTTTATGACCAGGTAACTAAATCCTTGGATGATGGTGTTGCCGTGGACATAGTCTTTCTAGACTTTAAGAAGGCCTTTGACACTGTCTCTCACCCAATTCTCATTAATAAATTGAGCGACTGTGGCATTGATGCCTACACAGTTGGATGGGTAAAAAACTGGCTGATGGGGTGCACCCAGAGAGTAGTGGTGGATGGGTCATACTCAACCTGGCAAGATGTGAGCAGTGGGGTCCCCCAGGGCTTAGTCCTCAGGCCTGCACTGTTTAACATTTTCATCAGCAACTTGGACGAGGGAGTTGAAAGCACATTATCCAAGTTTGCTGATGACACTAAGATGTGGGGCAAGGTGGGCACACTTGAAGGGAGACAAAGGCTGCAACTAGGTTTATATAGACTACAAAAGTGGGCAGATAAGAAGAGGATGGGGTTCAACGTAGATAAATGCAGGGTGCTGCACCTTGAGAGAAGGAATCCACAGCATATGTACAGGTTGAGGAGTTCCCGTCTTGAAAGCACAGAGGCGGGAACAGATCTTGGAGTCATTCTTGATGCCAAGATGAACATGAGCTGCCAATGCCAAATCGCAGCCAGCAAGGCCAGCCATACCTTGTCATGCATCCAAAGGTGCATCTCAAGCTGGTCCAGAGAGGTGATACTCCCCCTCTGTGTGACATTCGTCAGGCCACAATTGGAGTACTGTGTCCAGTACTAGGCGCTGCACTTTAAAAAGGATGTGGCCAGCCTGGAGAGGGTTCAAAGGAGGGCCACCCGTTTGGTGAGAGGGCAGCAGGACAGGCCCTATGAGGAGAGACTGGGGGACCTGAACCTGTTCAGCCTCGGCAAGAGGAGGCTGAAGGGGGACCTGGTGGCTGCCAACAAACTCATCAGGGGAGATCTTCAGAAAATAGGAAGAGCCCTAGTCTCCTCAGCACCACCTGGGGTGATGAGGACAATGGTAATAAGCTGATGGAGAATAGGTTTAGGTTAGAGATCAGGAGGCAATATTTTACAGTTAGGGTAGCCAGAATCTGGAACTGACTTCCCAGGGAAGTAGTCCTTGCCCCTACCTTGGGCAAATTCAAGCGGAGGTTGAATGATCACCTGTCTGGGGTCTTGTGAACCCAGCATTCATTCCTGCCTGTGGCAGGGGGGTCAGACTAGATGATCTGTTCAGGTCCCTCCTGATCCTAGGTACTATGAAACTATGGCCTGAGGAGAGCTGGGGCACAGATTCCAGGACCTAGGCTTCATGACTTACAAAGAGGTATGATACATGTGGGAAAAGGACCTAGAGGGTTCTTCTAAGTGACCCAGAGCTAGAACAGTGATTATTCACTATGCTGACTCAAGTAGCTTAGCAGCATGTGTGGAATTCAGTATTTGGATCCCATCAAAACAAAGTGGTGACTGTTCAGAGAGCAGGACTGGACCAGATTTTTTACTAGGATCTTCTACAGGAGATCAAGTCCAGTCCCTACATGTAAAAGCAGATTCCCCCCCACAGTGTCAGGAGCTACCCAGAACTTTTGTTTTGGCAAAGAGTAGAGTAAACATAATCTCAGAAAAGGTGAAAGAGCTTAATAGAAAAGGAGGAAAATAGGAAGAAGAGAAAGACAGAAAGGGAAGATAGGCCCCAGTAAAACATGGTGGAAATGATTACATGTTTATTATTAACAATGCACTTAAATGATTTGATGGATAGAAGCCTAATAGGTATAATACATTCCTAATAAGAATGCATGGAGGTGGAGACACAAAATCCAACTTTAAGTTTCCATGTGTAAATTGCCTGAAATAAGATTCACTCCAAATTGTTTCCAACTGTCAATAAACAGGCAGCTGTTACCTTGCTATTTGTACTTCCATATGAGCTTCATAACTAAAGTGTTCTGGAATGAACTTGTATATAAAAAAATGATGCAATGGTAGTTTGATTCTCAAAAAGAACTAAACCATCAGTCTTTTAAGCCTTCTAGCTTTTCAGGTGTGGAAAGACTGCAAAGCATAAACACCCGCTGCTTGCAGGCTCAGAATCAGAAAAAGCACAGGGTGTATTTTTGGCCAAGTAAGGGCAATAGATGTCGATGACTGTCAGTCTTCAAGAAGCTGGAAAAGTTACCTGCACAAAGGTTCTATGAAACAGTATTTGGTTGCTACCTTGATCTACCTTTAATAAATTAAGCTAATACATCTCATATTTATAGACTGACTTTCTGAACCGAGACAAACCCTATCTGTTAGTTTGTGATATATTATAAGATCTTCAAAAATCACGTAGCAAGAATCTTAAAATAATTAAGTGAGATTTCTTGTTACTCTTCCAGGGATTACAAGATTTTTAACAAATTATCTACAAAATCTGACTGGTTGCATCTGAATGAGCCTATTTGGTTAAAAGTAGAGAACACAGTTCTGAAGATGCAGCAGAACTGACTTCTCACAGCTAGAAGACAAGATGTAAAATATCTCATGAATGGGACACCAAGTTAATTAGAAACAAGATGCAGTGTAATATACAATATATTCCATCTATATTTAATTACACAGAACAATATACCATTGACAATAAATTCTGAAGGGTGTCAAATATTTTAAAGAGGAATGGTTCAATTAGAAACCAGGCATAACTTTCTGGTGGTGTGATTTAAGCTGTGAGAAATGCAGTTTCCATATCATCCGTAAATATGTCAGGCTTTTCTCAAAAGAAAATAAATTTCAAACCCAAGAAGCAGACAAGCTAAAAGGTGAATGATAAGACAAGAGAGATTTTGGCAAACTTGAGTTTAGGATGGAAGCGGACATTTATTACTGAGAGTTCTTTACAAGTACCCTAGAACCTGCCACACTTGTTCTCAGATGAACCTCTGATTTTATGCAGATCCCTATGTAGAATACATTATGGAAAAAGGAACACAATCATTCCATTTAGATGTATCCTGCTCATTCTTAAGGTATTTCCAAAAAAGTAAACAATTTTTAGGAAGCTAGTTTTCAGGAAGAACTGCGTATTTGCAAGCACAAAAAAATCCTTTATTGCTAGGGTGACCATAAAAATCCAGGACGTTTGGGCCCTGGCACCACCCCCAAAGTCAACAGCACTGCTGCAGGCAGTGGGAGAGGCCAGTGGGCAGGGGAGTGGACACAGTCTGGTGGGGAGGTGGAGCTGCTTGGTGCACCTTGACTCTCTGCCTCCCCAATAGACTGTGCTCTATGCCCCTGTGATTCCAAAACGCTCATTTTATTCTTTAAAAACTGTCTGGGACAGGCCTATGAAATCCAGGACTGTCCTGGTCAAACTGGGAAGTATGGTCACCCTATTTATTGCTATGCCTGATTCAATAGACTGGAATCTTTTGTAGTCAGGGCAGATCCAAGGAGGGTACGGCAGTGCAGCTGCACCCTCCACCCTCCTTTTGGCAGTGTGCTGCACATGTTATGAGCTTTATGAGCTCAGTAGCTGATCAGCACCAGCTCTGGCCACAGCCCCTGCTTTCATGCAGCTCCAGAAGCTGGAGGTGAGCGTTGCTGCCTCTTGCCCCCTCTTGTCCCTTGCTGCTGAATTCAGCGGAAGGTGGTAGAAGGCAGCAGGAAGAGAGAGTGAACAGGGTGGTGCTCACCCCCGGGCGTCTGAGCTGTGTAAAAGTGTATGTTTTGCTCATAGCCTAAATTGATTAGCTGGCAAGCTCAGAGCTCAACGCAGAGCTCCAGCAGGAGCTGCGCTCACATGCTGCTGAAGTCAGAGGTTCACTGTGTATATGTGTAACAGGGAGCCTAGGGCCCCTGTTACTTCAAGGGGAAAAATTGTTTCAGATAAACCTCAGGCAGTGGAAAGAGGCAGGCTAGCTACAACAGGGTAAGCAGCAAAGAAACTGCTACCTGAGCAGGGAGCTGCACAGTAAGAAAAAGGTGAACACCTGCAGCCAGTCTAAGGGACACTACAGAGAACAAGCCAGCTGCAAGAGAACAGTTAGCTAGAAGCCAAAGGCTTGGAGTGCTTATTGCAATGCTAGCTGCTCTGCAATAGGACAACAAGACCAAGCCTAGCCTGGACAACAAGGATGCTGCTAGAACAGCAGTTACAAGCTGCCAGGAGACCAGCCATCAGGCCTTGAAGAGAAACCCTTACTGGTTTAGGAAGTTACCTGACTGAAGGGACAGGGCTTGAAGAAGCAAATAGGCCCAGGGCTTGAACTGGGGCAGGAGGTCTGACCCTGGAGATAGCCTAGGAAAGAACTGTAGAGCAGGAGGGATGTGGAGGAGCATCTGAGAGACACTGCTGCTACCCTGGACATGCAGGGAGAATTCTTCTAAGTGGAAAGAGGTTTAGGGCTCAGGGTAGGGGAAAGTATTGCAAATCAACAGAGGAGCTGATGTTTGGGGTACACACCCAGTGAGAATTTGTGGTATGGCCAGAAGGCTTATTGTTAATGTTATAGTTAATCTGGTGGACCAGATAGGGAAAGTAGGATGTCCCAGAGTGCCAGGGAGGCATGTGAGGCTTGAACCTGGTAGGGCAGGGCACAAGCTGCAGTGTAGCCCAAGAGGTCAAGAGTCAGGGCCAGAGGCCCAGTGAGACCAGAAGAGAGACAGACGGACAGAGACAAGGCCAAGGGCACAGTGCCTGCAAGCAGCGCAGACTAGGGCCAGAGGCCTCCATCCCAAGAAGAACAGGCACTAGGGTCAGAGGCTCCCATCCCATGAGGAGCAGAAACTGATAAGGAACATAGGAACCTGACAAGACAGGAGATGAGACTGGGGCCAAAGGCCCAATGAATGGATTGATTGGTGGCATCTGCAAGGCATGGGTATGGCTACAGGGGAGGTTGGAGGCCATGAAATGAACCCATAAGGTAACAGGTGCCCTGGCACACGTACAGGCCAGAAAGGCCAATTTAGTGAGAGGGGTCTGCTAACAAGAAGACAGATTAGGGCTTGCTCTCAGATCCTTGGGAGGCCTCCCTTTAAGAGCATCAAGAATATCAAATTTAAGAACATCGAGGCATGGCAGTTAAGATTGAAGAGAAGGACCCAAGAGCCAGAGCAGAGCAGGACCTGAGTGGCCACCAAGGGGGTGTTATGGCTGCCCCTGGAACCCTGGTCCTGTTACAACATGCCACACAGATGACAGGGATGTGACCATACCCCTCTCCAGGAACCTGAATCCATCCATGCTTGTAGGAATTTCATTCAAATTTTAAAAAATTAACTTTTTACTGATTTAAGTAAAAAGTACTAGAAGCAGTATCTTGACCTCTATGTTTGGTCCCTCTGAGGCAGCAAATATTAAACTCCCTACTCACTACAGTTTGGGGTGGTGGAATAAGTATGCTTACAGGATGTTTCTATTGAAAGAATGAAAAATGAAATATAGTCATTAACATTATTGACTCCTTTAAGTGTAAGTCTTAAGATATCCTTAGTTAAAGTATCATCACTAGTGGGGTCAGTCAACCCACTGAAAAGACTGGAGCAGTTCGTAGTTCTCTGAGAAACTGTATAACTATACAGGCTCTGAAAGACATTTCTTCTGTGCTCTGTTCAGTAATGAAAAAGGAAAGAGGATGGGCCATGGCACCATGGCCCAGAGAGAGAAGGCAGTAAAATGCCATCCTGTCCTGTTCTATTTTGGGTCGTAACAGTCCTAAGTATTTTTTGCAATCTGTAGTATATTGCAACCTATCAGCAGACTCCTGGCTGGGAGTCCCATGCTGTATATTGAAGTTAACACGCATAAGATATTTTAACTAATTATTGAAATGGTTATTATTTACATCATAGATTCATAGATTATAGAGTCAGAAGGGACCCAGTGGATCATTGTGTCCAACCCCCTGCCCCTGGCAGGAAAGAGCACTGACGTCAGACAACCCCAGCCAGGTGATTGTCAAGCCTCCTCTTGAAGACCTCCAAGTTAGGTGATAGTACCACCTCTCTTGGAAGCCCATTCCAGACTGTAGCCACCCTTACTGTAAAAAATGTCTTCCTAATGTGTAACCTAAATCTGCTCTCCACTAGTTTGCACCCATTATTCCTAGTTACTCCCTGGGGCACTCTGGTAAACAACACATTCCCAATTCCCTGCTGTCCTCCCCTGATAAACTTATAGGTGGCTGCAAGATCATTTGATCCTGATCTTTAAATGAGAAGTTATTTAACATAAGAACAGGGTTTTTTTCTTTTGTTGTATAAGGCCAACCTTTAAAGCAGCTGAATGCTGAGCTGCACCTAATAAAGGAGTATTTAAATAAAAAGTTCTCATTTATTTAATCAATGTTTTGTTTGGCAGGATGACAAAGTTCTCTCCTTATTGCCAAGTGCCTACGCTATTTGAGTATCCCAGAATGCTCTGCTCTGCTGACATTATCTCCCTGGAAGAACTCTAGAACAAAAAAGCAGCCTTTGATGTAGGAGCAAGTCCGTTTTCCCCAACAGACAAGAGTTTCAACATTCTCATTTTTTGTATTTTGCATGAGTTCTATAAAATGTGAATACCACCAACATTAGAGAGTTGCTAAATAAAGAATTCAGTCAGACTTTTCCCCAGCTATCTACTTTTGCTTTTATGGCAGGGGTTATTGCCGTCAATCATATACATGCTGAAATGTTTGCACAGAGCATGCTAATGAAAGGAACCATAAAAATGCATGTGTATATATTTCATGGTAGTGCAATGTCACATGAGGTTACAAAAACAACCTGATCATTAAGAATCTTGCCTTGCTAAGTATCTAAAAGAATTTGCTACTAGGCATGTGTGAACAAGTGCAAAAGGGGATTCTTTCAGATACATTGCAATGTGCTTGGTACATCTAAGATTTGAAACTGCCTCACCCATTTTCAAATGTTCAGCAGCAATCATACTACTGGGAATACTCCCACTCTGAAAGGGAGCTGGAAATAAAACTTAGTCCTTTCCATCTTCTAATTCCTATTTTTGTTCATATACTTCTAGATAGATATTCCCAGGTTAAAATACCAGCTCCTGCCAGTGCAAAGCCTAGTAGAAAAAAGTAAGCGTACCAATGGAAGTGTAAAAAGTCCTCAGTGGATGTGTTTACACCTGCTATTGAATAAACTCCACTGCAGTTCACACAAGAGTTTATTGCTCCTGAGCGCACCATTTGCACATGCACATGGGACTGCAAAACACTAAGCCAGGGCAGAGCAGCCCCAGCTGTCAGGGGGCCCCAAGAGGCAGTCTGCCAGTCCAGTCTGCTCCATCCCAGCTCAATGTGTTGCAGAGGGGCTGGTTGGGGCATGCAGGTGCTACAGTAGGGATCTAACTGGCCAGCAGCACCCACACCTTTGCACTCCAGCCAGCCCCATCACTGTCTACACATCCATTGTGGAAGTATAAATAACTCCTCTGTATGATAGTACTTGTGTTGGGCAGTACTATCCTACAGAAGAGTTAATTAGTTAATCAGTCCTAATAGCACCGCATGTCTAAGTAGTGATGTTTTATTGTGGGGCTAATTAGGCAACTCCATAATAAATGTCTCATGTACACACACCCAGGATATCTAAGAATCAGGTTTACATAAGTACACACTTTAAGAAACGCCCACACACTTTAAATTACATCTACGCTGTTATTGCATTGTATGATAATTTCTCTGTGTTGTGGCAGGGCCAACTTAACAGCAGGCCCAGGTTGAGCAATAAAAAAAAATGCTGTAGGGTTTATTTATGGAGTTCTTGTTCAACCAAAAGAAGATGTAGCAGCTGAGTTTCTGGCCAATTCCCTTCATGCTGCTTAGTTTGTAAACTCCAAATATATTATTACAAAACCTGAGCAAAATATAATTAGGATAGGTTTCTGTTCTTCAAGATCTCCATCCTAATGTTAGCAAACTCATCTTTTTCCCTCTTCATAATTACTGAGACCCTTTTAAACGTCATTCCATCCAAAAATTTGAAACCCTAAGTTTTAATCCCAAAACATGCGCTTCTATCTGACTCTCTTGCTTCCTCCTATCAGTACCACTGAGGCAGTGTACATATAATGTTTCATACCTCCTTCCTGAGAGCATCTAATTAACCATATGCCCCATCTTCTGTTGTTGTGCCATTCCCAACTTCAATGAATAGCGTGAGAAAGATGATATTGCCTACATTGTGGGCTTCAGACTGGCCTTAAATAACATTGCCATTAGCATCCAATATTTTAACTCTGGCCTCTTCGGGGTGAAGAGCATTTCTATGTAAGGTTGTGCATGTTTTTAGTACAGTACTTAGGGAAAGCATTTAAGAAATATCTTCAAAATTATGCATCTGGAATCAGCATTTAGGGTCATACATTGTCATTCATTTCAGGCAGTGTTTTATTACAATATACAAAGAAGAAAACTGCAATGATTTGCACTGAAGAAGATTTGCAGTATTTAATCATGAAAAAAAGAGATAGAGAAAGGTCATTAAGACCATCTCTCTGCCAACAGAATATAGAAGTGATACTGCTAGACTAATCTGATCAGCCATCAATTGCCAACTCATTGTTCTAAGGCAGTAGAAGCTACTCAACTGTCCTCAAAGGTAAGAGCATCCCATTTAATTAGTCTTTTATATTATCTACACTGTATAACACCTGTCTCCTCTCATGTCCTACATCAAAGTATAAAAACATGAAACATATTTCACATTCTGTACTTCTGATAGATCCATGCACTCCCATGAAATCGTAAAAAGACAAGTTTCCAAGAAATGAACCCAAAAAAGTTCTGGATGCTGAATAACTGGTAGATTGAAAGTAATACAGATTCCCTTGTAATAGAATTATTTTTTTTTGTTGATGAGCAAGTAGAGAACAAGAGTAGTGATACTTTCTTGATCTCTTGTCCTGGAGCATAAGGTCTATAAGGGGCCCAACAGATATGTAACAAGGTACATGGCAAAGAGATGATTTAACAAAGAAAATGGAAAACTAGATGGTCTCAGTGGGCTAATAAACTGAACAGTTGTCTCTGGAGATACTAAAACAAATCCTTATGCTGAATGTGTGTTTTTAATTTAACCTTCATGATTTGATCATAACCCTTATTCTTCACATAATTTAGTGGGATCAATCCCAGTTAGCAGCTTCTGAAGTTTAAGACTGGCCAAGAAGTAAGGCTGTATGTCACAGATCAGAATTGATGTAGACTGGAAGAGCCTTGTGCCACAAGCTGAGTGACTGCTAAAACAAACTGGTGTCAAAGCACTCTGAATATGAGGAGCATGAAATTCAATATGAAAGTTTATAATGGATTTCACTATAATTTGGAGCCAAGACGAATACATGACTAAAGAGACTATCATAGTGTATAAGCTCCATTACAAATACCAATCCTTACAACTACCTAATATACTCTGTGTTATTTTCAGATGTATACCCTCTAGATAATTCTTTATGTACCATGAACTTTATCTTTATAGTTATTCTTGTAGTCATTTAGGAAACCAATCAGAAACACTGTGTTAAAATTGTGTTAAGAATCACACATGAATCCATAAGGATCTCAGCTATATCTAGATCCTCAAACATATGAAGGATTACACCTTTAAGAAATATATACACAATATGCATCAGATATAATCTCTCAAAAATAAACATTTTAGACCATATTCTTAACTGATGTAAATCAGCATATTACCAGTGATTTTGGTGGAGCTAGGCCTACAGCATGAAATAAACTCCCATTGATCTCAAGAGCCACTGGGTACCAAGATAGAAGCTAGGCAGGCATGTAAATCTCTTGGGGATCTGGACCTTATGCAGTCAGTGCCTCCATTCTTCCTCTGTAAAATGGGGGTGATAGGGTGTTGTAAGAATAAATACCTCAGAGGTTGTGAGGCAATCAGATACAACAGAAATGAAAACTAAATAAGCACTTTGAGCGGATGGATAGTAGTGGAGAATTAAGTCTACTATTTGCCCAGCCAACAATCAGAAAAAAACTCTTCCTACAACTGTCTGGCTTCAGCTGTGTTCTGGAAAGGTTGTCTCTCTAAGAGTGGTGATGCCAAGGATGATCACCAGAATGGTGACTAATTTTGATATGGCCATGTGTAGCTTAGCCATAAGACTCACCAAGGCTAGGGACAGAAATTACACATAAACCAGTAAAAATGATCAGAAACTGGTTCAAATCTGTGACAAAACAGAGTTCAGTGCATATAAACCACTTTCAAAATGGCCAAAACTAGTTTAAGATAAATCTGGATGGACACAGTATCAAACCTAACTGATTTAGGTTAAATTGGTTTATTGAACTTCTGTCCCAGATCTCCTCCAGATTCAAGTTAAACTCAGAGCCCCCAACATCCCAGGATGCTTTGCACATCCCCAGCAACACACCCCTCCTCCCCCTTCACAGGATGGGTGGGCTAAGCCATGGCCCAGCAGGAAGGTGTGCTCTATCACCCCCTAGCTCATGGCCTGGGTCACTGCAGGCATGTGGCTGCATTTCCAAAATCAATAGTAAATGTCTGATCACTTGCATATCAACTCAATCTACACAACTTAAACTAATCTGCAAAGATTTAATCGATTCAGCCTTGGACTTTTTGACTATCTGTACCTAGCCCAACTGGCCATTATATGCTAATAACTTTTTGCTATTACCAATGCAGGCCCTAGAATAGAGAAGCACATATGATGAGATATCTAAGCACATCAATCTCAGCAGCCTTAACTTTGAAGGTTTCATGTTCACATTGCTCCACTGAAGCCACTGGTTTGTATGAATTAAGGATCTGGCCTAAACCTTGTTCTTCAGAGTTTGTATCTGATGCATAGCTTTATCTCATGCATATATTTCCTAAATAAGTTGTGCTACATACTGTTGATGACAGTACTGAAACATCTTTATTCAGCACCAAGATACTTCACAGCAACAACACAGCTTTCTCTATAGTAAGAAGTGTTTTAGTGCACAAGGAGAAAGGAATAGCTTCATTAACTTTAGTTGGTTGCCATTTTTGGAATACAACTTGACAAAAAAAATGAAATTCACAAAGTATAAAAACTTCCAAAGTTCTGCCAACTTAATTTAAAATTCCAAATTAGTGTTCCATAGGAACCACCTCAGTAAATCAAACTTCCATTTTAAAAACCTGCAGTAAGATAAGTTTCCTTGAAGGGCCATTTGAAATATGCAATAGAGGAACATAATCTTTAGGACTAGGCCTGCAAGCACATCCAGAGCAATCTCCTGCTACTGAAAGTAAATGCATGATATATTCCTGTGATTGTATCATGAGCCAGATTATCATCCAATATAAAGTGACCTTTAACTGAATAACAGTGATAAAAACCTGTTGATAATATGACCTTTACGAATATGTCTGCACTACAACCCTGGTATAGCCGGGGTGGCCTTTCCTGAGCACACTAACCTACCTGCTCCTGTGCGTACACACCAAACATGGAAACACAGCAACAAAGTCATTCCAGGAGCACTGCTCCAGGGCTGTTCTTGAGGTGGCTGTCTCCTGGGTGCTTGGACCAGCTCTGAAGCAGGGCTGTCCAATTTCAGCACAACTGCACAGGCAACCCCACCAGGTTCCCCCACTGTAATCGGGCTGTGTTGGTGGTACACAGTCCCCACTCCTGCTGGGCCATGTGACCCCCCAGCATGCAAACTGCACCAGTCGCACACATGCCCCCCATCCTCCATTGCTGTACCCACCATACACGCCCTGCTGCTCCCTGCCACGTAGGCTGTACCAGCAACACACAGCCCTCCACTGCACAAGCTGTACGAACAGCACATGAACCCTGTTTGCTGCACGTTGCCACCTGTTGCTCAAGCTGCATTGGCAGTTCCCAGACCCCAAGGCCCTTTCTCTCCTTGCAGCGTTGAAGGAGGTGGCTACTACGATCCACAGGCTACACGTTAACTGTTGGAAAGCCCTGATGAAAGGGATAACCCCAGAGCAATTTCACTGCCACATTTCCAGGTTTGGCACAGGCAAACAGGTGGGAGTGGGTAGGGCTGGCTCCAGAACAGACACCCCAGCAGCAACAGGGATGCAATGTAAACATAGCCCTCAATTTTGAAATAAAGTCAAGATGTATAATGGATATAGGTGGCTAAGATTATTTTATTCTATTAAAAATAAAAATCAAGAGAAAGAAATGCACAGTGGGAAAAGACAATAATGATAAATGTGAATGTTTTTAATGCAAGGGGTGATCTACTGTGGTTGCCAGGGTCCACTGGTATTGATGAACCAGCTAAGGCTTGATCAATACACCCATTCCTTTATAGATTATTAAATTACATCTATTGCTCCTGAATAATCATTTAATTAATGCAACAGGAGCATTCAATGAAAAGGTTGTCCAAAATGGGTACTGAATATAAAAAAGTGCACAATGACTTTTCAACCAAGATTCTTCATGCAAAAATGTTAGTATTATTCTCTTTGTCCCAAGATAGGCTTCTTGTTATAACTGCAACCCCCATGCTGGCACAACAGCATCCCTCCCCTCTGTTTTGTTATTGTTTTTATAGAACCACTGTTATATAAAAAAAGAAGCTGCTTTAAAACCTGATAACAATATACTATTTTGCATGGATTACCTGAATCAGTTCATCAAGCTCAGATACATTCACACAGGAATGCTGCGATACAAACGTCTGCTTCTGAATCACAATGGTGGTTCTCTGAGAAGTTTCATGAGGCTGCTCCAGGGCTTTAAAGACAGTAGCTCCAATTATTAAATACACAACTACTACCAGAAAAATTGTTGATACTGTCTTCCATTTCATAACATTAATGGTTGAATCACTTTCTTCCCGTGAAGAGAGCACTGTAGGCTTTGTAGAAAATGACAGCCTGGGCTTGGAGTTCTGAGTGGCAGATTTGGGATCCAGCAAGTCAGGTGCCGCCACTAATAAAAGAGAAAAGGCAAGTTAATTTTCACTGTTGGTCAGAGTTTGTTTAGCCACGTTCTCCTCTTTCCAGAGGGCTACAAAGATTTTAAGTCGTCAAAACAGAGTTCAGAGGCAGCTATGTTAGGCATTTCACATGCACCCCATGGTACAATCCTGCAGAACTGTTCTTAGGTATAAAATTATGCAATTCATATATTTACCTACATTCATATAGACGTGCACATCGTTTCCTCTATGTGGGTCTTTTATACATCCCCTAGGAGTGTGGTTCTAAAATGCAGTCTTTTTCCTAACTCTCTTGTTTTCCTCTGCATGAATACAAGAGGGTATTTTTCAAGAGACATTCCGCACACCCTCCACTATCTTATACATAGCTAATAAGGTTTCCAAGCTACATTTGACTTCAGCACTTGGCCGTTACCAGAAAAATAGGAACCTTTCCTTAAGCCTTACCCATCCAAAGTTGTGCACTCTGTAAAGTGCCTCATTCAAGTATGTGCATGTTTATTTCCAAAGTCTCCACATGTGTGACTATAAAAAACCATGCGCTATTAATCCTAGGAGTTCAAAAGTGTTGATTAAGTATTGACTAAAATGTGTGTACTCACTGGAAGAGTCAATCATCTGTTAAAGGATATTTTATTGTTTGCAGCTACAAGAAGCTCCCTGGGAGAGCAGTGGTCAGCTGAGGCTGTTATCAAGTATCCCCATAACTGATGTGATCACAAGTGATTACACAAGTAATAATCCACAGCCAGTACCAATAAAGGCTTCCTGTGGAAAGACTGCAGCAACACTGACTGTAGAGGTTATATTTAAAAAAAATTTCAATTACCCATACATTTTGGAGAGTTGCAGTACCCCTTTCAGCTGTTGTTGGCAAAGCCCATATCTAAACGTGGAGCTGAGTTTCTCTCCACAGGTGTCTAGAGGCTGCCAGTGTCATAGGGTTTGCGAGGGAAGTCATTTACTACATGGATGCAGTCTTGAGCACCCACTGGGGGTTAATCTATAGGGTTCCAGGAGCTCACATCCGAAAGAAAACAAGCAACACAGGTGGGAAGATGGGCAGAACTAGGAAATTAAACCAGTAGGCCCTA
>NW_017729022.1:164362120-164363946 GCF_001723915.1 Gavialis gangeticus | reverse complement strand
GGTGGGGGATGGGATGAAGCCTAGAGACAGAAAAAGAGGTGAGCCATCAGTGCCATAACTGAGATGATGATGAAGGGCAAAGGGGTGAATGCCTGGCTGTAAATATAGCAAAACCAGCAACTGGTGCCAGCTAAATGGTTACACATCCACACCTATAGGTGCACACACACACACACACATATATACATCCCCCCCCCCACACACACACACATATATATATATATATATATATATATATATATATACACACACACAGCCCTTTCAAGCCCAAGGCACTTGCACTGCTTGAGGCTCCTGTTTCTGCCTCTTGGAACAAGTGCACCCAAGTTAGGAAAGGCTGTTTGTGGAGCGAGCTGCTGCCTGTTTGCTCCTTGCTCTGCTTTCCCTGTGGAGGGCTGGACAGCTGTATTGGGGTGGGCAAAAAACCCACCCACCATCTATCTCCTGGCCACTGCCTTCTTGTCTTCCCCAGGCTGAGATGGGATCCCCACCTCCCAACTCAGGAAGGCAGGCAGCCCTCAGGTGCCACCAGCCTCATGCTGTGGGCTAGGAGCCCGCTCCTTTTCTGCCTTCTCTCCGCAGACACACAGAGCCTCACAACCCTCCCCCTCCCCACACACACATCCCCCTCACACATACACACACATATCCCTACATATGCACACATACATCCACCCACACACATCCCCCTACAAACAAACAAACAAACAAACAAACAGTACAGAGAGGAGAAAAGCACCACAATGAGCGGTTTGGGTGGATCCCTTGCCTCCGCCGTTCCCAGGGTCTCTCCTGGATCCCCCTCCAGTGCCTGACCTCTTCCTCTGTGCCCTATCACTGCAGGAACAGAAAAAAAAACTTTTTAAAATACACTTAAGCAATACAAGGAAGAGGACCATGTTCCCCACTACAGAGGAAGGCAAAAAACCCTACAGTCCATGCCAGTCTGAAAGCGAGATAAAATTAATTTCTGTTCTCCTCAACCCACTCCATCCCCAAACCTTCCATTGCAATATGATGTTAAACTTCTGCCATCCACAATCCTGATCCTTTTCTTGGTTCATTCAGGAGAGTTGAGACCAAGCCGTCTAAAGAAAAAGTAGTGCAAATAATTAATTCTCAGCCTCCAGTGGTTGTCCTGCAAATCAGTTTTAGCTCCAAGTCATAGAATCACACAATATTAGGGCTGGCAGAGACCTCAGGAGGTCATTTAGTCCAACCCTTGCTCAAACCACAACCCTTGCTCAAACCACAACCATCCCCAACTAGATAATTCCAGACAAGGCTTTGTCTAGCTTGGTCTTAAAAACCTCCAAAGATGGAGATTCCACAACTTCTCTGGGTACACTGTTCCAGTGCTTTACTGTCCTTGTAGTGAGAAAGTTCTTCCCAATATCCAACCTAAACTTCCCTTGCAGCAACTTGAGACCATTGCTTCTTGTTCTGTTATCTGCCACCACTGAGAATAGTTAAGCTCCATCCTCTTTGGAACCGCCCTTCCCAAGTCCTTAAATACTAGGTTTGTAGTTGGTGAGAACTTTATTTGACTTTGCTTTGGGAAAGGGAACATTTCCTCCTGAGGTTCATTTCCTTGTTATAAGTTTGCTTGGTGGAAAGAACCAAAGTTAGCATTAGTCACTTTGCCATGAGCATAGCCTGAAGCTTATAGCTATGCAATGAGAAGAGTGCATGTCACGGGGCGGGGTCCTAGGGGTACCGTGAGCTCCCCTAGCACCCCGTACCAGTCAAGTTGGTGTCCTTCCACCCTTGTTCTCGCCCACCACGTCTTTGATGATAAGATTGTTAAGGGAGGCTGCCTTTCGTCC
>NW_017729022.1:164356511-164357120 GCF_001723915.1 Gavialis gangeticus | reverse complement strand
CGCGCGCCATTGTGCGGGTACTCACTTCTTATTCACAGACCCGGTGCCCCCTCCTCGCGGCACGGGCAGGCATTTTTTCAGGGCTGGGGGGTGCAGGCGGCTCCGAGGGGAAAGAGGCAGCGAGGCACGGCCGGCGGCGCGGAAGGCGCGGGGCTCTTGCCCTGGCACTTGGCGGGAGGAGGGGGGTGGCTGGCTCTGTGCCTGGGGGGGTGTGTGTGAGTGTGAAATCACAGTGCGTGTGCAAGTCGCTCGGTCGCCATGAGCACGCAGCGAGCCTCCTTTGTGTGGCGAGCGCCGAGGTGTGTCTGTCGCCAGCCTTGGTGCGCCTGGCTCTTGCAGTCGGGGGTGGGTGGGTGTGCGAGAGAGAGAGATCTGTGCGAGTGTGTGTTATGTGCGCAAGATGTGTGTGAGAGAGAGAGATGTGTGTCAGAGATCCGTGCGCGTGTAAGAGAGAGATCTGTGCGTGAGAAAGATCTGTATGTGAGAGAGAAATCTGTGTGTGTGTGTGTGTGTGTGTGTGAGAGAGAGAGAGAGATGGAGAGAGCTGTGTGTGTGTGTGAGGGAGACGGAGAGCGGTGTGTGTGCGTGCGTGCGTGTGAGAGGTGTGTG
>NW_017729022.1:164331868-164351028 GCF_001723915.1 Gavialis gangeticus | reverse complement strand
GGGAGGGGCAGGGCAGGGCAGGGCAGGGCAGGGCGGTGCGCGGGGAGCAGCCGCAGGAGCAGGATCCCGCAGCAGCGCGCGCGCCATTGTGCGGGTACTCACTTCTTATTCACAGACCCGGTGCCCCCTCCTCGCGGCACGGGCAGGCATTTTTTCAGGGCTGGGGGGTGCAGGCGGCTCCGAGGGGAAAGAGGCAGCGAGGCACGGCCGGCGGCGCGGAAGGCGCGGGGCTCTTGCCCTGGCACTTGGCGGGAGGAGGGGGGTGGCTGGCTCTGTGCCTGGGGGGGTGTGTGTGAGTGTGAAATCACAGTGCGTGTGCAAGTCGCTCGGTCGCCATGAGCACGCAGCGAGCCTCCTTTGTGTGGCGAGCGCCGAGGTGTGTCTGTCGCCAGCCTTGGTGCGCCTGGCTCTTGCAGTCGGGGGTGGGTGGGTGTGCGAGAGAGAGAGATCTGTGCGAGTGTGTGTTATGTGCGCAAGATGTGTGTGAGAGAGAGAGATGTGTGTCAGAGATCCGTGCGCGTGTAAGAGAGAGATCTGTGCGTGAGAAAGATCTGTATGTGAGAGAGAAATCTGTGTGTGTGTGTGTGTGTGTGTGTGAGAGAGAGAGAGAGATGGAGAGAGCTGTGTGTGTGTGTGAGGGAGACGGAGAGCGGTGTGTGTGCGTGCGTGCGTGTGAGAGGTGTGTGTGTGCGGGGCCGTGTGCGCAGCCGCCTCTGCCCGCCGCCCCGTCCTTCCCCGCGTGTCTCGCACTCGGGCACCGCGCGGTCCTGCCTCTGCCTGCTTTGTCTCGAGCGCCGCGGGGTGCTCGGCGGGGTGCACTGGTGCCTCGTGTGGTGCAGTGTGTGTGTCCTTCCCCTTAGGCTGGCTGTCCCTCTCAATCACGGCCCTTTTCCCTTGGGCATCTCTGCACACGCTTCTTTCGCGCGCGCGCGTCTGAGAGCGATCTGTGTGTATGAATGAGTGTGAAGACCGGGAGAGCTCGTGTGCGAGAGAGAGAAATGTGTGTGTGTCACGGTGCGAGTGTGTGCGAAAGAGAAAGATCTGTGAGTGCGTGTGAAGACAGGGAGAGATTTTGTGTGCGTGTATGTCACGGTATGAGCGAGTGTGCGCCTCTCCCCCTCAGAACCCCCGCCCTTGCTGTACCTCTCGCCCTGAAACCAGGCGCAGGGACCAAACCGGGCAGGGCGGAGAGGCGAAGCAAAAGGGGAGGAGAGGAAGGCGGGGGATTAGGTTTCGAGCAAGAGCCACGTGCAAGGCAGGTAGATCCCAAAGTGCTGGGGATTTTGGGAAGCCCCGGGCGGTGCTCTGGGAAGGAGAAACATCGCGCTCGTCACCAAATGCGATCTTCCTCCCGGAGTCTCCGCCAAGTCTGGAGGGGCACGAAATGTCCCTGCCGCAGCACGAGCCGAGCAGCTCTCGGCGCTGGGCGGGGGGAGGCGTGGGAGGCAGCAATGGCCGGGCGTGGGAGGGGGCAGACCTAGATCTTCCTCAGCACCTTAGAGCCGGCTGGAGTTTAACCCGTGCAGTCTAAGAGCTAAGGAGTGCGCTGGCCCCTCACAAGCGGATGCTTGCTTCCAGCCGCAACTGAAACGCACCTGAGTGTATAAGAGTGTGTGAGAGAGGACAGAGAGAGATCTGTGTGTGTGAGTGAATGTGTGAAGACAGGGAGAGAGAGAGATCTGTGATCCTGTTTGTCATTTTGTCCTCAGGCTCCTCTTTAGTCTCTCCCCCCCCCCCATAAGCTGTGGCATTACCCTGGGGGTCAACTTCACACTTAAGGGGTTAAGAGCCAGGTGCACCTGGAGGATACAAATGCACAGGTGCACACATAGGGATAGATATTTTACTACCTGCCACCTTCAGCACAAAAATCTCAGCAAATGTATTACTGGGGTAATAATAATAAATGGGCACTGGTCACACACAATTGAAGCCAGAGGCTATATTTTTAAAACTGCCACTTTGGAGCTCCTCACATGGTTTATGGGCTATAATCCTGCTTGAATCAGCAGCACCAGCAGTGAGCATTTAAGAACTGCACTTACTTTAACACATCTCTATATTAAAGTGACATAATACAGACAGGGTTGTTGGTTGTAGCCATGTTGGTCTAAGGATATAGGCAAACAATGTTTGTTGGGTAAATGTGATACCTTTTATTAGACCAACTAAATAGTTGGAAAAATTGTTCTTTGCAAGCTTTCAGGTACAAACAACCTTCTTCAGGTATTGGAGAGGGTGTTTGAAGAAGGGTGTTTGTGCCCAAAAGCTTGCAGAGAACAATTTTTTGAGCTATTTAGTTGGTCTTATAAAAGATATCACATTTACCCAAAGAAACTTGTCTGCCTATAATACCTATAATGCTTTATTTATGTTTCTTCCATCTCTGATTTCAGCAGTACCAATCATGCCAATCTTCATGTCTCTACAAGGCCCAGAATATACAACCAACTGCCATCTGCTACTTCCCTGTGATCTTTGCAGACCACTTGCCACCATTGTGGCCTGTCCAAACTGTTGTCCAGTAACAAGAGATCTTGGGCCCAATCCAGAAAATCCCTTTGCAAGTCCTCTTTATATCATCTGGTGCAGTGGAATTGATTTAAGGGCCCTGTCCTGACAGAAACAGAGAACAAAACCTCCTGCAACAGCAGCTTTCCACTTAAGAGGTTGCAGGATTGGGCTTTTATACCACTTAACTAACAAGGAGATAAAGGAACAGGTCCTTTTTTAGCAGAGCCTCTACATAGTCAGGTGGTCACTCTTACTTACATGACCTAGTTCCCTTACTTTAGAGCCCGGAACATTTCATACATAAAACAGCACCATCTTTTCCCTTTTTGCCTGAAAGGTTTGCTGCCTGTAAGCCTGCATAAACACTGTCTGTTCCTCTCCACGTGGAAAAATTGGTTTCATAGGATCACTTCCTGTACCCTATGGGAAAAAAAGGAATGAAAACTTTCTTCCAAGCAGAGCAGAGACTGCAAGAAATATTACAGAAAATAGTACTACATGCCTTTCTTTAGCTATCAAAATAGGATAGGAATTTTTTTTCTAAATGGAGAAGTCTTTATGAAGTGCTCAGGAGAGGCCAGATCCATTGTCCATAATCTGAAGTCAGTGTTAGCCCTTCCAATAACTTTAATGGAATTGGATCAATAGGATCCTAATGAATAGGATCTGAAAAACAGATAGAATCCATTTCAAGTCAGAAACTCCACTCCAGGGACTAGTGTATTGTACCCATGAGTCTGAGAGCTGAGAAACTGCTTCTGGAATACCAGTATGAAGCAACCAAATGTTTACATCTTGTTTGATATCTGGCAGATTCACCGATAACAGCCCGGCTGGTCTCGGCATGGAAAATCTTCACTGTGATTGGTGGAACACACCCACCAATCAAGTAACTGCTGGGATGGGCTTGCCCCGCTGCTACCCAGAGCAAGGCAAAGAGCCCTTGACCTGGTTAAAGCCTGCACTTTTCAACCTGATTGGTCTGTTCGCTATCTGGGGCTGGAGCCCCTGAAAGATATAAAAGAAGCAGCGTGCCCAACACATGGCAGACCCGTCAAGGGATGGAGAAGAGAGCGGGGCAGAAGAAGAGCTGCCCAGCAGAAGGAGCCAGTATCCAGAAGAGCCCCAAAGACTCCCCACACCAGTCTGATGCTCCAACCCCAGCTGGTACACAGCACAGCCCACAGGACCCAGACCCTGGGATCCATTCAAGGCGGCTTGGGTCCCAACTCCTGGCTTGAGACCAGGCTTCCAGTGCATGAGTGGTGCACGGTGTGGACCAGGACCCTGGGACTTGCACTGGGCAATTCGGGTCCCCATCCTCCTGACAAGTGGCCAGGCTTTTTCTGTGCACGGAGGGTGCATGGTGGGTCTGAGGCCCTGGAAGCCTCTTGAAATGGCTCAGGCCTCCAAGCCCTGGTAAGTGACCAGGGCTTGGTGCACGGTAGGTTCCCAACAAGCCAAGACCCTTGGAGCTGCTTGAGGCTGCTTGGATCTACAGCTGCTGGCACAGTGCCAGCGACTCCGTGCAGACAACGCTGTGCAGAGGGTCCAGGAGCGAACTGAGCCCCAGCACTGCATGAGGCAGCCCAGACCTCCAACCCTTAACAGAAGGCTGAGCCCCCTGGTGCATGCGATGGTGTCCAGGGCCCCCAGCAGGCAGCAGCCCAAGGGGGAGCCATTAGCCCTGAAGGCCTCGCAAGTGAGGAGCAGCAGAACCAAGGGAATGCTGACTGCCCACGGGATCCCTCCGGAGCCATGAGTTGCCCAGGGAAAGGGGTCTTTTCCACAGGGGAGGGAACACCCCAGCCAGGCCCTCCCAAGTGGGCTATTTTGGGTGGCATCCCTGCCAGGGCCCCAAGGGCAAGAGCACTGGGGGAATCTCCACCCTTCTATCGGTTGCTGGAGTGCAGCCAATGCCCCAGGATCAGCCTGTGGCCCTGGGGATTTAAAGAGTTAAGTTTAATCTAAGGCTAATGAATCTTATATTTTGTGAGAAAGTGCCTTACATTTTTTAATATTGCACCTTATAGAAGTACACAAAATATATTTTGTGAATTGGTAGTTTAACAGTCTATAACCCTGCCCGGGGGGATCCTCTGGGACCCCTTGCTATTACTTACCTGTGTTTACCTGTGACTTATCTGAAACCCCAGTGGTGGTAACCCATTATAGAAAATAAGGTTTATAGTTATACATCTGAATATATACTTATATACATATATATCTGTACTTATATTTATGTTTATCTTTTACCCACTTATGTAAATAATAAATTGGTATATGGTTAAGTTCCAGATTGTCCTGGCCTGGCTCTTTTGGGACAGAGGGAAACTGTGAGTAGTCTGCAGTTTCATGCATAGCACATCTGCCAGCTAATAATCCCCTTCAATTGGAGAAGAGAGTACATACCCATGTACACTCAGGTTACAGATATCATTTTTTCACCTATGGCAATCACAACTAAAAGTCTTGACTGAAGTTTATTGCTCACTTAAATTGGATTATAGCAATGCTTTTGAATAAAATTTCTGTTCACTCAGCTCGAACACTACCAGATGTAACACTTCTAATATGAGGAATCTTGATCCAGGAAGAATAACAACATTTTTGTTTGTGGTGAGCAAAAACAGTTGTGTAGAGCAATTCATGTTTTCTTGAGGTCTTCTATAATGCCAGCATTTTTGCTTTAGTCATGCCCTCCACTATTTGTGTTGTAATGTACACCACATATTGTTTGACTGTTACGTGTGACCATTCTGCCCTCAAATTTGGAGCTGATATTTGAACAGTTTGAAGCATCAGGACTGTAGCAGTTTTGAACTTTACTAAACAAACACACTCAAATGTAGCCCATCACTGACAAAACATACCACCAACCAACATGGAAAGGAGTAACTAATAGATGGGGTTACAACGTAGGTCTCCAACTTTCCAAGCACATGCTTTGCTGATGAGCTAAAGAGAAAAATCATTCACAAACTCAAAAGTTATTAATTGTACAGCACAAGAAAGTATTGCAGTACATAAAGAACCTGCTTATTATATGTTGGTTACAGGGAGGCACACATATGGGGAGACTACAAATGTGTGGGGTTGTCTATAATTGCATTGATGCCACAGCCATATTATTCATCAAGGTTTGCAGTTGCTACAACATTAGGAATGTTAAAAGCAGAGATGAAGTAGTGGGTACCACACAAGGCAAATGAGTCAAGCTGCATGATGAATATAGTCATACATACACACAAACACAACAGCTGGGGGTGATCTAAACATAGATGTGACAGGACAAGATCATGCTTGTAGGAAGGTGGTTGTTTCTCAAAAATACTTAACTTTTAAGTAGAATTATGGAAAAGAGAGTGCGCCTGGCAAAATATCCTCATCTTTCTATGGAACATCCTTCCCCCCTGCCTTAAGTTACAGAAGGCACTTGCTCTCTGAAAGGTGAGAGGTTCACTCATAGTGAAGAGTGACTGTGTTGAGAATGGAGTTAGAATTCCATCCTTAATTTTCCTACCACCCACTTGTGGCAACTTCTTCCATTCCTGCTTTGCTAAACTGAAAACAGATAAATCTTTTTTATGCTCTTTGGTAACTGATAATTTCTACATTCCAAAAGATGGTCACAGTAGAATGTAACTATGGGGAAATTTTAATCCCTGATCCCCCCCAGTGCAGGGGAAAATGCTGATAACCCAGACAGGAATACAGCTTCCCACATCCAAACACATGGGAAAAGCAGCATACCTTATGTGGCTAGAAACCTCCTGCTGTATGCATATACAGTGGATTCTTCTTATTGGAATCACTTTGGAAAATGGTGATTTGATTCTATTAACCATCTGATTCCATTAAAAGAAGACCTGCTTTTTTTAAGAACACAGATACTCACTCCTCCCCCACAGCCCACTGGCCCTGCTTATGCCTCATCCCCCCCACCCCCGTATCCCCAGCCCTGCTTGTGCCCCTTGTCTGCTACCCACAGCACCCTGGCCCCCCAGCTCTGCTGGAGGGGGCCCCCAGCTGCAGGGGGGGACCCAGGTCTGCAGCCCCCTTCCCCCAGCAGGCTCAGGCAGGGGGGTGGGGCCAGCTCCCCAGCGTGGCATGCATTCCTAGAGGGGCAGGGAGATACCTACATCCCCCAGATCTGCATGGGGTGGGGGTGGGCACAGGCAGTGAGGGCAGCAGTGCAAGGTTGTGCCCCTCAAAGCTACCACGCACACAGGGGGTGCATCGTTAGGGAGCCTGGCTCCCACCCTCTGCCCCCGAACGAGTCACCCACAACCCCAGCCCCACTCCCCACTGGGGTCCCATCCCTGCCCAATAGGGTTGTGCAAAATTTCACTGACTGTTTTGATTTGACACTGTTTCGACTCATTTTGAGCTTGAAACAGCAAAATCAAATAGAAACGAAGGGCTTTGAAACAGCCTCGAAACAAAACAAGGCTAGTCAAAACATTTTGACAGTTTTGAAACATTTCAAATTTTGAAGCCAGCAGCAAGGTGGTGGGAGACAGGAGAACCAGGGCTGCGCTCCCAGCAGCAGCCGGGAGCACAGCCCTGGCTCTCCCTGTCTCCCACCGCTGTCCTGCGGGAAGCTGATCACAGTGCAGGGGAAGGGAACTGAGCCTCGGCTCAGTTCCCCTCCCAAATGTTGCGATCGGGTTGGGGAAAAGAACCGAGGCCGATTGCTAAGTTCTCCTCCCCAGCCCTATGATCGGGCTGGGGATGGGAAGTCAGCCCAGCTGGGCTGAGATCCCAACCCCAGCCTGATGATCAGGGCTGGGGAAGCAAACTCAGCCCAGCTGGGCTGACTTCCCAACCCCAGTGCAATGGTGGGGCTGGGGAGGGGAACTGAGCAATCAAGCTCAGTTCTCTTCCCCAGTCCCAGGCAGCAGCACCAGCTTCTCTCACTCATCTGGCAGGCAGATGAGAGAGGCTGTTTTGAGCTTCCCCATTATAGCTACTGGGTGAAATGTCAAAAAAGCATCGAAACAGTCTCACTGTTTCAACAAAGCAAAACAGAACAGCTGTTTCGAATCTAAATGAAATTCGAAACAAAACACTGTTTCGTGGAACCCTCAAAACTCGAGTCAAAATGGAACGGTACCGTTTCACACAGTCCTACTGTCCAACTTCCTCCCTCCTTTCCTACCAGGTTTTAATTCCCTACCCCCCACACTTACCTGCAGGAGCTAGTCTCCAGGCTCCTATACATGCAGATGGTGCCCCCTGCCTGACCACCCTCCTCCTTCTGCCTCCCAGCCCTTTGCAGGCTGGAACTCTGCCAGCCTGCAGAGGGCTCCTCACAAAACTACAAAATCCCCAGCCTTATAGTTTCATAGTTTAGTTTCATAGTTTCTAGGGTCAGAAGGGACCTGAGCAGATCATCTAGTCCGACCCCCTGCCATGGCAGGAAGAGCACTGGGGTCAAATGACCCCAGTAAGGTGGTCATCCAACCTCCTCATAAAAACCCCCAGGGTGGGAGCCTGCACCACCTCACTTGGAAGCTGGTTCCAGACCCTAGCCGTCCTGACCGTGAAGTAGCACCTCCTGATGTCCAACTTAAACCTTCCCTCTGCCAGCTTGTGACCATTGTTCCTGGTCACCCCTTGCGGCGCTCGGGGGAACAGGGACTCCCCCAGCGCCTGCTGATCCCCCCTAACCAGTTTATAACAGGCCACAAGATCCCCCCTCAGCCTTCTCTTTTGAAGGCTGAACAGGTTCAGGTCCCGCAACCTTTCCTCATAGGACCTACCCTGCTGTCCCTTGATCATACGAGTGGCCCTCCTCTGGACCCTCTCGATGCTGTCCACATCCCTCTTAAAGTGCGGCGCCCAGAACTGGACGCAGTACTCCAGCTGCGGCCTGACCAGTGCCGCATAGAGGGGGAGGATCACCTCCTTGGACCTGCTCGAGATGCATCTGTGGATGCACGACAAGGTGCAGTTGGCCTTCCTAGCCGCCTCCCCACATTGCCGACTCATGTTCATCTTGGAGTCAATAATGACTCCCAGATCCTTTTCCACCTCCGTGCTGACAAGAGGGGAGTTCCCCAGCCTGTATGTGTGGTGCCGATTGTTCCTCCCCAGGTGCATCACCTTACACTTGTCTGTGTTAAACCCCATCCTGTTCTCCTCCGCCCATCCTTGTAACCTGTCTAGGTCCAACTGTAGCCTGTTGCTCCCCTCTATTGTGCCCACTTCCCCCCACATCTTAGTGTCATCAGCAAACTTGAACAGGGTGCTTTGCACCCCCTCATCCAAATCACTGATGAAGATATTGAACAGTGCGGGCCCAAGGACCGAGCCCTGTGGGACCCCACTTCCCACATCCTTCCAGGTCGAGAAGGACCCATCCACTACCACCCTCTGGGTGCGACTCTCTAACCAGTTGGCGACCCATTGGACTGTATGGGTGTCTACGCCACAGTCCCCCAGCTTCCTAATGAGAATGGGGTGAGAGACAGTATCAAAAGCCTTCCTGAAGTCCAGTATCCAGTAAAATAATTTCAAAAACTGAAAAATCTGATTCTAATATGAACAATTTTTACATGTAATAATATACACATGGTTTTGGTTTTCCCATATTGATTCAAATAAATGGCCGGTTCTATTAACCAGCAATTCTATAAAGTGAAATCCACTTTATAGCTATGTACTACTTGCCTCCCACTGAGTGGAAGTACAGCCCAGGTAGTTATAACAGTTGTGTGGCTGTCATCTGCAGGAAGAAATTCATTTGGACTTCAGTCTTTTTAAGCATCCAAGTAGTCTCACTGATTTCATTGAACTATTCTCATACTTCAAGTTATACATATGCTTAAATGTTCTAATGAATGAGGGCCTTAGGGCTATTACAGGATTCAGGCTCTTTTCCGAGTGTATAGTTTGTCCCTCTGAATTTCAGAAAGTACCTAGCTACAAGAAGTGGAAGTTCATGAACATGCAGAATAGGAACCTGGGGTTTCAAGAATGAGTCCAAACCTATACCCCATTAAAGTCAGTGGCAAAACCTCCCAATACATGAAGTTTCATTACAATGGAGGTCAGCAAAAGCAAGTTCTACTAGCCTCACTGATAAAGGTAATTTTATAGCTCACTTTATTTGACAGGTTTTTCATTTAAGACCTTGCCTCCTGGTTTCTTGGAAGGCATTAAGATATCTTTGTCAGATCTTCATGAGTATCACAACATTAAGTTCATGCTCTGCCACTATATTTTGCCATTACTTACATTACATTCTGCTTTAGAAATATGCAATTAATAATAATGATGATGATGACGATGACCCTTAGAGCTTACTTCCTACATGCTGATAATATAGGTATATGCCACTCTCAAAACCTATAAAGGCAGCAAACACACAGCACAAGTCAGAGTGAGATGTGCTCTATTTAGTATATAATCTGTCATACCTGGATGTATCCACACATGGCTAACAAGAGAACGCTGTGGATAGATATTGTGGATGGACCCTAGTCATGTCCACTGCATTGAAGCTGAGCCTTCATTTACAAGCTGGAAAGTATCAGTCCTGCTAGAAACTGGAGTAGCTCCAGTATCATTACCCCACTCCCAAGCTACCTGGTTAGTGAATAATAATGCGCAGATCTCTTACAGCTCCCAATACTCTAAAATACCTGTTCCCATGAACACTCTCAAATACCTCTTCTCTTGAACCATTTACTGTCATGTCCAGATAGAAGAGAGTCACTGGTAAAGCTAAGAATTATGACATGGCATTATAAAAGACTTACAGTCCATCAGCCAATGTTTAAACAACAATTCTTATTTAATTGTAATATTTGACTGAGGATTAAGGATCTTGTGCTACAGACAGTCAGGTATAGATATCAGTGAGTAATACCTCAATAGCAGCAAATTATTACACCCACATGTGTCTGGTTTACAACATGATAAATGAATTGTTAGAAGACAACCCATTCTCTCTCACTTCATCAGTTCAAAGAACAAAAAATAATATATGGCCATCTATTTTCACATAGGTCAGCTGTTGGTTTTATTTGGACTCTAATTCTTTCCATCTCTTGCACCTCTAACATATTTATCCATGTGCAACAAGTGAGAAGTTGTTTTACAGTCCACAAAGTCTTTGCTATTTTATTAATATTGTGAATGTGTATTTTTCTTTACTCCCTTGCAAATCTCCCAGTGTGTTTCCTTTCCTGCCTGTGTCATATTACTGGATCTAATGAGATTTTTTTGTCAAATGTTTTGCCACTGCTTTTTACATTTCTTTTACAAATATATTATCCTTGGACAGTTTCAGAAGACATGGCTATGACTTCATTGCCACTCACTTGAACAGACAAATGTAAATTACCATGTCATCACTATTGTGAATTATTTATGTATAAAACAACTAGTAGTCTCATCTTATTTAAGAATTTGTTGTCATCTTTTTATATAATTAACTTCTTTAGTTTTAGCTTAAGATAGTCTGTATTCAGAGGAGGAGACTGACAATTAGGAGACCCAATTTGACTCCTGGTTCTACTACCAGTTTTTACAAATCATGTACCTGTCCCTTGGTAGATTTTCATGGAAGACTAACAATATAAAGACATATTTCTATTCTGTATACAGACAAAGAAACAGCTATAAACTAATACAAAAAAGAACAGATGATAAAGGTAGTTGTGTGTAGATAAGGAAGTACTTAAAAACCTTGCCTTGCAGGTACAGCATCATCCTTTTACATTTGTAAAATGCCATATGCACATTTTATGGTATTCTAGAAATTGCTACAATGACAACATAATAAATAAGTATAGGGAGCATTGCCAGTTACCTATAATAGTGTTAGTCTTTTGGTGCAGGGTAAGTCACAAATAAAATTTGAACACACAAAACAAACCAGATAAACACAAGAGAAGGAAAAGCAATTAAGACAATATTTTAAAAAGCATAATGAAAGAACTTGCGATCAGAAATAACAAAAATGGATGAGCAGATACAAAAGGGGAATATTATGTATCTTCTATGTTTCAAAAAACATCAGAACCGTACTAGGTAAGAGTAGGCATAGGAGAAATCACTGTGATATGTAAAAATACTTTCAAATATACAGTGTCTTTTTTCTGGTAGTGTAAGTGCACTGCAGTGTGGAAATCGATCTGGGTAGGATGCATTACATTTTTTCTACAAGAGAGGACATTGGGAATTCACATTTTAATTTGATAGTTTATTCTAAGACAATACCTCTTATTTTATTTCCTCTCAATTATTTTGTTAATTCTTCATGCCAAGAAGAGAATGTTCAGATCACCAATAGAAGCCTAAACAATGCACTAAGCATGAGGTGAAAATATGGCAGATAGTTACTTAAAATATTTTGGAATCCAGGTTTGAAACTTTTGGTTAACATTAAACACCCAAATTTACATTTACATTCCTAAAGAAAAATCACCTATCATTTTTCAGCATGCCAAGTCATCCCACAACCCAATAAGTGCCTGATTTTGGTATCGAGGGGCACGTGTGCACGGCACTTTAAAATGGGGTAAATGCTTCTGCACCGCTTTAATGGTCTCAGTGTTTGTACGCCTTTGCAGCATATTGCACATTAATTCCAGCCACTGTAGGAAATTCAGTGGCTTAATGTGCCTTAAATGACTTGGGGCCTCTGAGGAGTTTTAGTTTGCTGCCCCTATAGCTGCAGAGCAAATCACGGGGCTCCGTGCAGCTCAGGGCCTCTGCAGGAAGCCCTACAGGCAGCCTGGCAGCAACCACGAAAGGCAGGCTCCACCAAAGAACAGCAGCTGGCCTGATCTTTTTTGCTTGTTTGTTTCCCCCCTAGAGCCTGCATGCCTGCCTGAGCTGCGCGGGGGCCAGTGCTTCCCTCCATGGCTGCAGTGCCCCCTGGGACCATCCAAGCTGGGTGCCTGTGGGCGGGTGCTGCTGGTGGGGGGCCTGCCACCCCCGCAGCCTAGGGACTGCTCCACCTGCTGGCAGCTTGCACTCCCCTCCCCGCCTGAGAGGCAGGTAAGTCAATGGGGTTTAACTGGCCCTAAGTTGAAGCATTGTTTTTTAAAACCCACTGCTTCAATTTAGGGGCCCCATTACGTCTACACATGCCCCACATCTAAGAATTTTGGCTGTTACATTTACATAATGGAGTGCTGACCAAACAAGATAAAGCACCCTTTGCCCTTTTTGGGGAGTGCAAGGGCAGACTGCGGGGGTAGGGGTGGGAAGGTGCATTGGTGCAGTTGAGATCCCTTTAATTCCTGGTCCACCCAAACTTTACAACAAGATGCTGAGAGGGGCAGCTGCATTTCTGTTAGGAAAGTGTTGAGAGAGTCAACTGACTTTGTGTATCATTTATCATCTCCCTGACTCCTGTTAATCTCTCTCTACTCCACAGGTGTGGGCAAATTTCTATCCTCTTTAATGGTCTTGATGTTCCATTATTCAAACTATCCTTTGGCAATTTTTTTGTCTGTTAGCTATTCTTGGTAATGTTTCTCTTCTATTTCTGAGCTCTGAGGATTATTTTTAGCTCTAGCTGAAAAATTTAACTGTGGCATGGTAATATTAACTCAAGTGTAAAAAACAACTGACAGATAAGTATTGGAGTCACTGTTAAGACACTAAAGAAGGCTCAATTTTGTCTTATAAAACTGAAAAAGAGATGTACATTTAACTATAATGACTGCAGGGCTAATGTTGCCATCTTTTGTCTATTTTGACAATTTTTGCCTCATTTGTTGTGGTTTTTTAACTCTAGAAAACCCAACAGTTTTGGGTTTTTTTTGCTTTAATGTAAAACAATATAGTGCTAGCCCCTAACATATTAGTAAAGTATCTGTTTTTTCTTAACTGGAGAAAAATACGTCTTTTGTTTTATTGATGAAATGCCACACCATCTGCACCCTTCTTTTTAAAATTCTAGATCCACCCGTGCAGGAGTGAGCTCCTCTCTTATGAAGAGTTCCCTGTGGCACTGGGTGTGGCAAGCCTTGTAGCAATCTAAGCAAATGAAACCCATTTTTTGTAACATGCTTGAATAAAGACAAGCACTGAACTGTTGCTGCTCAAATATATTGTGCAGGGTATAAAATGCTCTTGGAAATAAGTTGGCCTGACATTAACATAGTCCAACAAAATTCGCATTATTTTGGCCAGAGGATTTTTGGTTCATTACAAGAAGCGTTGACTAAAATTCTATCTTCTGAGCTATGCAGAAAATAAGATAAAATGTACATAATTTTCTTTTTTACTTTAAAATGGACGTGAATCTCAATATTTTCTATAGGTAGAGACTGGCTGTAGATTGTACTTCCATGCCACAGGTTAATCAACAGTTTGTTTTGTGGAGATTCAAAAACATGTTTGTCTTTCAATTATCATAGGGAATTTTATAAATAATAGATGCTCCTCCAACCCAGGAATCATATGGTGTTGATTCAAATCATGGGGATCACTGGGGAAAGCATTACCTATGCTTCTCTCTTCACAGAGATGTGAACACACTTAGTGCTAACTAGCAGTATTTAGGCCTAATGTCAATGATAAAATGACATAACATGATACTTAGACCTATACACTGATTAGAAGACCAATACAATTGCCACAACACTTTAACACCCCAAACACAAACTGTTCCCTGTTTCTATAGAATTCACCTTGGGCCATTTTCTATTCCCCCTTTTAGGAGCCTAAATGGACTTGGGCATTTCTTTTCTACCCTGCTCAAGTCCCTGAAAAAAACATGCATATGGCAGATGGATCCTCCTCCCCATTACTGTTCTTTTTTTTTGTAATTCAATCTTATGGGTAAGATGATATTGTGTTACAAATGTAGATGTGCTAATGGATTTGGGGGACTTAAACAGGGTGGAATAAGTTTACCTAGGTGCCTAATAGGTCAAATAGAATCTGTCCTAATCTTACTGCATTAGGTGTAAGAAAGTGATTCACTCTCCAACAGAATAGGTAAGATTTTGCAAGATGGGTTAGGCTACTATAAATAGCTAGATTACACTCTTGTAAATACTAGATTTTTTCTATTCTTTCTCTCAAATCACTTGTGGTTGGTAACCAGTGACCCTCTTCCATAACAGCTTTGTAAAGGATATTGTTATACCATTATATTTACCATGATTGCCAATAGTACTTAATATAACAACTGTAAAGAAATCAGTTCCTGAAACGACTGCTTTTCTAGCCTGTCATGTTCTCCTTGTAATGACTTACCCATAAAGGAGATTACTACTTCAAAATTCACTTAAGACTTCATCTAGGTTGAACAGCTTAATGAAAGAAACTATAAGAAAACCAGCATCTAAGAAATGTTCAGTTTCAAGCTGAACATTTACACTGCATGCTTGGGCTTCACAGGTAATTTCCAATTGTACTGTGGAGGAGAGAGATGATTATTATTTTTCACAAAAGTCACCAAGAGTGGCTATGATCACTGACACACTCCACCATAAATAGAAGTCTTTAATAGTAAACATGGTATAAAAATTCTCTATCCAAGTGAAAAAAAAATGTGGAGAATAATGATGTGTATCATCCAAAATTGTAAAATTCTCAGAAATGCTTAAGGCAGAGATCCATAAAAGGACTGAAGCTACCCAAACCTACTTAACTCCCAAATTGGTGTTGAAATCCCCTGCTCAGCTGGCTGCCTGCCTAGACCCCATAGGCAGCTCAGTTTTCAACATTATACCTCCCCAGGTACTTGAAATTCTGCTGTGCACATCAGAAATACCTCTGTCCTTACAATGCTGAACAGCTCCATGCCTCTCTCACACCCAACCCTGATTGAAACTGATAACTGTGTGTTCCTACTCTGATCAGGATCCAGAAACTAGATGTTCCTTCACCTTTCTCCCCTAAAAGTCTTGCTCCTTTATTTGGCACTCTCAGGCCATATCTACACAAAAGGCTGATTGTGCAGTTGTTACTGAGCAGTCATTTAGTACTTGCATACACAAGTACTAAATGACTGCACAGTAACCACAGTTATTGCACTGGAGCCTCCCCAAACAGCTTTTTGGTGACACTGACTGAGCAGCAGCTCATTTCTACTGTGCGGTAGCTCATTACTACTGCATAGTAGCATGGCATCACACTTTGTGCCATGCAACACTACTGTGCAGTCAGCATCTTATGTAGACCCAGCCTCAGAGCACCTGTAATAGATCAGGCTCCACACAATAGTAGCTGCCACTTTGAAGGAATATAGAAAGAGGTGCCCTCTTATTATACAGTGGTCAGAGCCCTTACCCAGAATACTTTCATTCACCCAGGGGTATTCAAACCATCATATCCCAGCTCCACAGACTGTTCCTTAGCCACCAGGCTAAAGGCCACTCTGATGTTAGGAGACAAGCACCTTCACTCCCTCCTTTTGAAGCAGTACTTCAAATTCAGTGTCTGAAGAAATGAGTCAAAGAGACAGTATGAGAGCTCGAGCATATGTGCATACTCAAGAGCAAGAGTGAGAATGACTCTCCACATAATGATTAGGGCACTTAGGAATTGGAGTTCAGGTCCATATACCACTCCAAGAATTGCTTCCACATTTTATCCATCAACCATTTCCTCTAAAAACATATGACAGAAACAATATATCTTTGGTTATTTATGCCTACATTAGTCGTGGTTGGACAATATAAGTCACTTCAGTCAGACAAAAATACCTCTTACAAGGCAGTTACCTGTTTTGTATATAAGATGACAAGAATGCTGCAACTTGCAAAAAATTCCCATAAACTCAGTTCAAACATATTGATTAACAAAAAAGATCCATTTCAATTACAGTAGACCGAAGAAACCTTCCTTCTGCTGGCTGTTTAGAGTAACTGAAGCTATTTAATCTTCAGTTACCATTTTCTTCATTCTCCTGATCCCAGATGATTGTTGTTGAAAAATTAAAAAGAGAAATCTGTTTATCACAAATTCTTGTTCTTACTACTGGAGTACCTACTGTTCACAGGCAGTGATATTTCTTATTGTCAGCAAGTAGCCTGATCTGCCAGTGACTGCCCAAATGCTTCATGAAGCGATTAATATCCAAATTAGACATCCAAATTGACTGCCCAAGGAAAGACTCTAAGCATAAAACCCAGTGGGTAGAATATTTGATAATATGCCCTACAGCAAAAAGGCCTGTCTTATATTTTAGTGTCACACACACAAATTCCTCTATAGAAATAAATAATGTTAATGTATTGCAATATGCCCTAGTAGCCAATCAACAGGGACACACACTTACTTATACATTATGGGTGTGTCTGCATAAGATGTTTTACTACACTGTAGACTAATCTACTGTGCAGTAAAGCATCACTATGTAGCCATGCACAGCAGCTACTGTGCATTAAAATAGCTTTATGAGTGGTTTTCTATTACCTGTAAATGCAGATAGTAGATTTACTACACATTAGCTAATGCACAGTATCACACGGTTACATAGCTGACTAGGAGCAAATTACTCCTGCTAAGCTCAAGCAGCAGGAGGTAGGAGAACTGTCCGCCATCCCCGTCCCCCGTCCCACCTCCCCCTCCCCCCGGAAGCTACCTGCTTCCCAGCCCCTGCTCACTGTCAGAGCAGGGGACAGTGTCCCAGCTCCCACTCCAATCTCAGAGCAGGGGTCGGGCACCAGGCAGCTGCCTGGAGCAGGAGTGTGGAGTGAGAGATAGCTGCCCTAGGAGTGAGACAGCTCCCCCTGCCCCCCAGAGTCTAGGCTTGAACTCTGTGTCTCTGCTAGCCTGGGGCTGGCACCCAGGGGACCCTAGAACTTCCCCTGGCTTCCATATGGGAACAGAGCAAGGCCAAAGTAGCCCTGCCCTGAACTGCTCCCATCAGGAGCAATTTGCTCCCAATGGGTGCACATGTAGACGTGCTGAAAGCTTACTGCACAGTATTTTACTATGCAGTAAGCTTTCTCCACATTAATTACATGTATAAATGCACCGTATAGGTATCATCATACTACATTCATATATCAGCTCTAGAGAAGCTGTGTACAAATGGGATAAATAATAGAAGTCCTGTATAAAATAGGAATGCTGCTCTCTACTTCAGCTCATAAAAGGATCAGAACGCTCAGCAAGTAGAACAATTTCTGATAAGAGATGCCTGTGTAAATTTCTGAGGTGGAACCAAAAGGCTCCAAAAGCCTATTATCAGTCTCTTCTGGGGACAGACAAGAAGTTGCAATAGTATCAGCAACCTTGTGCCCCTCTACTTCATAATGGCTTCATGCTGCAGAGTTTGTAGGGTCAAAGGAAGAAAAACACACACAGAACCAAGACCAACAAAGCCTAACTAGTTTTCAGATGGAGGTTGATCAGTTTATGAAAGAGATGATTTGATGTGGTTACCTGCAATAGCAGGGATGATTCTGATTATCTTGCCCTCCTATGCTTATGTTCCAATAGGCAGTGAGTCCAATTCGCCTCTCTTCTCTTCTATATATTTTTTATATTTATCAGCCTAAGTTGTGACTCCTTTAGTACCATTCTCTATGCTGGTATAACACTACTGACAAAGTAGATCGTGTTTGGCCCATTCACTTTTGTGACTTCATATTCATCCTTAAGAGCTCTGGAGTAAATCCACTGCAGGACTTAACCATTGTGATGTTTGGTATTGCAGCTCCTAACTTTTACAGGCCTTCTACCCTAGTAGAATACATAAGCCTAGGTTAGGTACCTAAACCCCCTATACCATACATGACAAGAGTAAGACAGCTAAGTCCTGGTCTTTGCTACACAGTGTTGCCAGAAGGACATATGTATATCTACACTCACAGCTCCCCTCTGGCATCAGATCCTCTTCTTTCTGCTGGCAGAGAAATGCCAGCTCTGCTCTGCAAATGTCAAAGTTTCTGACACAACAGCTGTTAGAAGAAAAGTGTAGGCACACCCACAATTTCTACTGGCAGCTGCCCTTTAGTACCTGGTGCCTCCCAAGGTTTACTGCATGTTCTGCCAACACAGCTGTCATAATGCAGTTATACTGCTCTGACAGGAGCCATGCGGAGTTACCATACCATGAAAGTGGGAATAGGATTGGGCAGCATTCCTGTTGGAGGTGTTCTGTGCCAACAGAAGTTCTGCCTGCAGAAGCCTTGTAATGCAAGGTATAAGAACCTAACAGCCAGCAGGGACCTGCCCAAGTTCGCCAATAGGAAATGCCAGAAAAAGGGGTTTGTCTTACATTCCACTCTACTTGGGGACTTAACGCATTTTACTCTGGGCTCTAAGGAAGCATTTTCTTCTATACAGGGTTTCTGGCCAGAAAGTCTTTCCTGGTAGTAGGTACATAGGCATTAGGCCTGTGTGAAACACCTAGTATTCACTTCAGATTCGGCTGGTTCAGGGGACAGCGATTCAATTTGGTGATTTGAATCACTATCCCAAATAGATTTGGCCAAATCTCTGAAACAAACAGGCCCCATCCCTTGCCCACTCTCCCAGCCCCCTCAGTGACTGCCCCGCCCAGCCCCAACATCCCAGCTCTTTAAAAGAGAAAAATTAAAAAGCCCCTCACTCACCAGCTGCGGCCAGGTGGGAAGGTGATCCCTACTGGTCCCCACTGCCCCGTGCTGCATAAGGGACTCTGCCCTTATTCATCCCCCGCCCACTTTCCCATCCCC
>NW_017729022.1:164326430-164331732 GCF_001723915.1 Gavialis gangeticus | reverse complement strand
TAGGTATGGGCAGGTCAGCCATGTGAGGGGGCTGGGAGAGCAGGCAGGGCATGGAGGCACATGGCAGAGCCCCCCATGCAGCACTGAGCAGTGGGAATCACCCCCTCACCCGCTAGGATTTGGTGGGTGTGGGGCTTTTTTTTTTTTTTTTTTTTTTAAAGTGCCAGGAGCTGGGCCTGGGTGGGGTAGCCATTGATGGGACTGGGAGAGCAGGCAGGGGATGAAGATGTTCGGGAGGCTGGGGGAGCAGGCAGGGGACAGGGCTTGGCAGGGATCCTCCCATGGTCCCCTCCCCGCTCCTCTGGTCTTCCTCCCCCCCACCCCACCCCCTACTTACAAGCACAGAGCCTGGGTTCAGCTCCCTGCAGCGAGTGGGGACTGCCCGAATATCCAAAGCTCTCCAGATCTTTTCTGAATTGATTTGGACCTTTTTATTGTTCTCCCACTTCAATTCAGATTCGGAGATTTGGCCACCAAATCTGGCCAAATCAAATCAGCACCTGAAGCTTTGCACAGCCCTAATAGGCATAGATCTTTAGAAAGTATTTAGGCATGTATGTTTCTTCCAAATACATTGGGAATTAGAACCCCCCTACCTTTAAAAATCTGGGCCCTGGAGCTAAACCCAACAAAATAAACTACATTTCCCAACCCAAGTGAGCTTGCTCCCTATGACATTTCTGCAATTTGAAGACCCCCAAAAGCACTGGGAAGAGATTTGTAGAAAACAGGTTCCTGTCCTGGTTCACAATACCATGGAGACAGCCATTGTTTTTGCAAGCTCTACAGAAGAGCTGGTAGGGCCTTCATCTCTTGTAGCATGCTTTTGATTGAGGGAAGGAAGAGTCTGTCCTATGAGAGGAGACTAGAAATAGCTTCACTTGTACAGTCCAGCAAAACAAAGGCAGGAAGGAATGTGATTGCCATCTATGAATACATAAGGGGGGCATACACCTAAATTGGAAGGAAGGCTTTTTAACCTGCAAGAGAACACGGGCAACAAGTACACGCTGATGTAAACTAGCCAGGCTCAAAATATAGGCTCAAAATTAGAAAGTTCATAACTTTTAGAGCAGTGAGATTCTTTAGAGCCATTCAATTGGAGTAGTGGGGACAAACTTAATTAGCTTTAAGATGGAGTTTGATCATTTTATGAAAGGGCACATCACCTGGGTCTCCCCCAGTAGCCCTATGTTCTCATGTAATATGGTAACTGCTGAGCCATACTCAGATGCACCACAGTCATCCCTCCTCTAGAGAGCCTGTGGTCCAGGAAATAGCAAAAATAAAAACTGGGAGAAAAGATTTGTTACTTTTTTTTAAAAAATTTCTGCTTTTGTCTTATTTCCCCTTCCTATTTTAACTACAAAAATACTAGAATGATAATGAAAATTGGTCAAGTTTATACTTAGTGCTATCACGAAGGTGGATTTTTGTCCACTTATCCTTCCTACAAAAATTAGTTTAATTTTCACATATTAATAACTTGAGTGAATTTCCACTGAGGAAGGAGGGACTGCATCTGGGACTGACTAAATTTTAAGGCCAAATAGATCACAGCAGATAAATATCAAAACTCAAGGGTGGAAGAAAATTATTATCTGAACATATAGTTATTGCTGAGTTGAAAAGTACCCTCAAGTTACAAGTATAATGACTACTGTTATTAACTGTTTGAATACCATGTGAAAGAAGAAAATAAACTATACAAAATGGGCTGACAAAGTGCCAGAAGGTAAAATGTTTTAAAGAAGTAGTGGGAATGCCTTTTTTGGTGTTTTCTTCTCTCTTTCTCCTGTCCTCCCTTGTCACTCTAACAATGTTCCCCCTCCATATGTATCTTCCCTTCATCTGTACTTCTTTCCATGTAGGCTAGAAAGGTTATTTTCTACCAGAACATAGTTTTTGGTTTAGGAATATATGCTTAGCACCTGAACTAAAAGGAGGACAGGCTAGAGCGGTTTCAATATAAACAAAGGAGGATTAACCAAAAAAAATGACAACAAAGACTACAGTTCTGAGGGCAATACAAACTGGCAATACAACTTGTTTCAAATGTGAGGTTTGTGAATAGAGATACGGAGATAGGACTGAAGGGCTGAAACGTGAGGTTCTTAGGCAGTGGAGGGGATTGCAGCTTGCTTTGTTTATTTAAATATTTTCCTTTTGGAAGTTTCCCAGCCCTGTTTTCTTTGCTGTTCAGAATTATTTTTCCTGTTTCTCTGTACATTTTGCAGTTTCTCTGCTTTATCCAGGGGAAATGAGAAGCAGGTAGGGCATTCTAGCAGCTGACATGCAGCTTGAAATGTCTAAGTACAGAGCGAGGAGATTTCCAGGAGCCAAACTGAAAGGATGGTACTCATGTTCCCAGTACAGCCAGATGGGCAACTGTTTTCTTCCACAACTCTTTGAGATGTCAAAAACCCCTCTACTCCATTACAAACAAGATCAAAACCAAGACCTGTCCAAGTTTTTTTGTGAAAATCCAGAGATCCCCACCCCCAGTAAAAAAATGTCCAACAGAGTCATGACATTCTTTTCCCTGGGATGTCAGAAATACAATCACAAGCCTGTTCTACCTGATTCTGGTCAATAAACTCAAGGCTAAGTTTCTCAGGTGAATGCCCCTGGCCAATGGACTATTCACATGCTTGTGCGCTCTCTCTCCCTGTCCCTCAAAATTCTGAACCTACTCTTATTTACAGCAGACATGGTAGACTGCAATCCAAGTATGTAGTACCACTATGCCAATCTGCTGTCTGATTAGCTATTTATTCCTCATAGCCATTCAGAAGCAAGGATTGGGTTGGATGAATTGGCTGTAAGGTGGATAGAAAGGTGGCTGGATCATTGGGCTCAATGAGTAGTGATCAGTGGCTCGAGATCTACTTGGTAGCTGGTATCAAGTGGAGTGCCCCAGGGGCTGGTTTTGTTCAATATCTTCATTCATGATCTGAAAGATGGGATGGACTGCACCCTTAACAACTTTGCAGATGACACCAAACTGAGGGGAGTAATAGATACACTTGAGGGCAGGGCTAGGATTCAGAGTGAGTTAGGCAAATTGGAGGATTGGGCCAAAAGAAATTTCATGAGGTTCAATAAGGACAAGTGCAAAGTCCTGCACTTAAGATGAAAGAATCCCATGCACAACTATAGACTTTGGATCAACTGACTAAGCAGCAGCTCTTCAGAAAAGGACCTGGAGTTTACAGTGGACAATAAGCTGGATACAAGTTAGCAATGTGCCCTTGTTGCCAAGAAGACTAACAGCATATTGCATTAGTAGGAGTGCTGTCAGCAGATGTAGGGAAGTAATTATTTCTTTCTCTTCAGTACTGGTGAGGCCACATCTGGAGTAGTGTGTGCAGTTTTGGGTCCCTCACTATAGAAAGGATATGGACAAATTGGAGAGAGTACAGTGGAGGGAAAATGAAAATAGTTAAGGGGTCGGGGCATATGATTTATGAGGACAGGCTGAGGGAACTGGGATTATTTAGTATGCACAAGAGAAGATGGAGGGGGGATTTAATAGCAGCTTTCAGCTACCTGAAGGAGAATTCAAAAGAGGATGGAGCTGAACTGTTCTCAGTGGTGGCAGATAATAGAACAAGCAGCAATGGTCTCAAGTCACAGCAAGGGAAGTTTAGGTTTCCCTAAGAATTAGGGAAAACTTTCCCCCCTTGAGGGTGGTGAAGCACTGGAACAGGTTACCAAGAGTGGTGGTGGAATCTCCATCCTTTGTGGTTTTTAAGGCTTTGCTCAACAAAACTTTGGCTGGGATGATCTAGTTGGGGATAGTCCTGCTTTGAGCAGGGGGTTGAACTAGATGGCCTCCTGAGGTCCCTTCCAACCCTAATTTTCTATGATTCTATCTGTACAAAAATCACTGCACTTCAAATGGCTGAGGTGATATACTAGGCTGAATACCAAATAATAAGATAAGTAAAATAGTGTTGTGTGTTCACACTATGTTCACATAGCAATTTTTGTATTAAGACCTACCAACCTTGCCTCACAAGTTATTAAGAAATTTCAGAAACATAAAAATAAATCTGTTTTAAAATGTGTGTGGCTGTTTTAAATAAGGGTAGCGCACATCCCTAGCAAGCCAGTACTTCAGTAGTTGGCAAATCAATTATTCCAGGGTATCTTTTAGGTTTTTAGCAGAACTAATCATGTACCTTGTTATAGTAGAAGTTACTAGCCAGTCTAACTCCTTTCAGCCTTATCCATCCTGAGAAATTGAACTGGATGGTGGGAAATCCATCAAGGACAAAACAACAGAAACCTTTGACCTGGCTTCACGGGAGTAGCAATGTTCCAAAATAACTTCTGCCTAAGAGCTGATAACTTCCTAGAAGGAGGAGGAGGAGGAGGAGGGAAAGAAGGTCCAGAGGAACCACAGCAGCAAATTCTCCCAACCAACACACTGTGTAAAATAGTACACAGATGTCCTGTATAACAGAACTTCACATCACACGAGGGTGCAGACCTTGTGCCTTCCTCCTCCATAGCTGCAAGGCAGGGGTTGGCTAAGTGCATAGTTTCTGCACCTACAGAGGCAAGAATGGGTTTTCCCCAGTGACAAAACAAGGTTTCCATGCTGGAAATGCAGTAAACTGGAAAAAGAATATCCTAAGATTTACTAGAAATCCTGGACATTTTTTAAAAGGCTGCATTTTGTTTTCCTTTCCTAGTAACTGTGCTTCCTGGATACAGTAATGTTTAATTTTTCTTGTCACAGTATTTCCTTTGTCAAGGGAAGCTTTTATATTTTTGATCCAACACAGTTTTCACTTCAGCCCTGAAGAGAATTAAAAGAACTTTAATAAACCATCATAGTGTTTAGCCCCATACTTACACATATGCCCACAAGTTTGTTTATACTCTGAAAATATAGTTGTCTATGCACAGGGCAAAGCTCATAACCACTTCTGAGTTTTACAAGGTACCTGGGAGCCAACAGTGTCTGTACATCAACAGGCCAAAGGCATCACTTCTGAGTTACTAACACTCCTCCCCTCCCCGCTTTTTAATATATTGGCCAACTGGGTTGAAGCTTTTATGGTGGTACTTTCTTCTATTGAATAATTATCACAGTTGATTATAAAATGGTCTGGAAACCAAGGGCAGATTCAGGACATAAAGTGTCTAATCTTTCTTAACCGCTGAATTTATGGAGATAGGATAAATAGAATTTAGGAGTTGAAAAAACAATGTCCTTTTTAAGATTAGGGATGCATATTTTTCCCCTCCCATGAAAACATTTCTTTTGTTATATATATATTATAACAAGGGA
>NW_017729022.1:164312422-164326184 GCF_001723915.1 Gavialis gangeticus | reverse complement strand
ACAAGCTTTTCAGATGCAGGTTTTCAAATGAATCTCTTTCTAAGAACACCAAAAATGTATAGATCCCATGAATTCCTAGCTACAAGGTTTCAACTCTTTTACCCTTGCAGAAATGCATAGGTTAACTATCAGTTCTCTTTGTTTTCTTTTTAATATCAGGTTGCAATTACATGGAACGAGACAGAAACCAGGACTCTCAAAACAACTCGGTAGCCAAAAGAAAGATTTCCCAGAGCACTCACTCATCATTACGCAGTAGAGCCATAAAGTAGTTCACATGTAGCACACAGAAGAAAAAGATGCCTCATTAAATATTCCAGATGAAATTCTGGCTCTATTGAGTTTCACTGTTGACTTCAACAAAGCCAGGATTTTCACCCTTAGTTTTCTGGAGTTAACATGATCACACACACTTTGCCAGGGGAATGATTCTTCCCAAGTAAGAAGAAAGCAAATGCTTTTACTTCTGTTAGCAGAGTTCATGAAATGAGCTAGTCTCTGTCCAGTTCCCAGACTGTCATACAATACTAACAAAACCATCACAGCCACATCAGGCAGCAATGACCAAAGTTTCAGAAGCACTCAGCCTCCTGAAATAACCACAGAGAACAATGGGAGCTATTGGGTGCTGCCACGTCAGAAAATTCTGCCACAAGGACTTAGCACTTTTGTTGACAATCTTGGCAGAGACATCCATGACTAAACTGATATGGAGACTCAAATATTTCCTAACCTGAAAAAGGTGGCTTCTATAGGAGACTGACAATGCAGCCATCCTCATGTCTGATCTTGCCCTGCCATTGTCTGTTTTTTAACTGTTCTGTAGATAGAAAACTACAATTTATTGATTGTCATATCCAGGCACCCTCAGCTCCCATTTTTTACTTTAAAGCCCACATGCGCCCATCTGAGTCTAAATATTGGTGTATTACTTTGTGAAATGTTGTTCTCTGGGGTTCTCCAGGAGATGAGACTGGATTATCATAATATTTATTACCAGAAGGGATAATTATGATTCAGGAAATTAATTTTAAGCATCCATAATTGACAGTCTTGGACACAGGCTCCACAGTGACCTCTCTCACTATTGCTGGAGATAGCCCCATCTACTGCTTATTGGCCAGCAGAACAGGTCACATTTGAGATATGAGACACAAATGAAATGATACTTTAAAGTTTTGAGCCACCAGCCTGAGAAAAAGTGGTACCTTCTCTAGCATTCTACTTGTATGTACAGACATGCATGCAACACACATATGGTTTTATAAGTAAATCTAGTGTAAAATGGAGGGTGAAAGCTGAAAGAGTTGTTTTAGGGAACAATGGCAACACAGCTAAGACAGTCCTTATGTAAGCAAATCTCCTATTGAGAAGATTTTTATATCCTAAAAATGACTTATGAAGGAGTGAACAGAAATGAAAGAAGTAAGGAACGCAGCAAAAACAAAAAACAAAAGAAAAGAAAAAATCCAAATAAATAGCATTACCTCAACCAAGAATGCTCAGCACACATCTAAAGGGAAGTGGATGGGAATTTTGTCTTATTCATCAAAACTGCAATCGTAGGCGCCCTTAATGATAATGTTCTTTATTTTATAAATTACATGATAACCATAAGTTGTTTATCTCTTAAATTTAAAATTGAAACCAAAGAATGTAATCAGTTTTGTGGTTTAACCAGTTTGAAAGGGACTTGACCTTTCACTTGCCTCTCTCAATTACCTAACACCACATTTTTAGACAATGATACATTTTTGGTTTGGAATATGATGAAAATGAAAACAGAACAAAACAGCAGGAGTCTCTCCACTGGATAAAGGGCAACAAAGCTGGAGATTCTATATCAAAGTGATGATGGTGCAACTCCGTACATCCTAAAATAAACAGTTTGCTAAACATGACTTCAGCCTATTTGCCTTTCAACTGACAATTTGTAAGATAGCATGATTTGTGCTCCTTAAATACTGGGAAAGAAAGTTTTTAAAAAACTAGGCAATATATACGTATCATAAATATACAGACTGCAGAATCAGGACATCCACAGACAAAAAATCCTCTACTGATGTGGAAGCAGTGTTTAGTTTGGGTAGAGTATGCAGACATGTATAACATGCTTTGGTCCATAACATGTTGTAGATAGCCACATTTCCATGCCTGCATAGAATTCCACTTATTTCAGGAGAGCTTCAGGCTGATGCTAGTACCAGGAATAGATTATAGGATTGGGAACATAACTTATACCCTTCCTTACTTCCAGCACTCCATACCCCCATCTAGTCTAAAGGTGCTAATGTACACCATTATCCATTTTCTATACCAGTAAGTTTTCCAAGTATTACCTTATTTTGCAAAGGTTTTATCCTCATCATTACTTATTTCTTCCTCAGAAATATTGGGTATTGGCTGCAGCCCAGACTGGGGATTTTGCCTGGAAATGTGCCAGGACTTAGCCCTGGAGATTCCAAGTCAGAGGGTCTTGCCCTTTCACTCAGGCTCAGATCAATTGCCCTATTTGGATCAGGAAGGAATTTTACTTCACGGTCAGATTGGTATGGACTGTGTAGGGTTTTGCATACCTCATAGTGGCAATTGTGACCTCTTCCTGGGATCTCACAAGCATATTTTAACAACCTTTGCTCCAGTAAATACATTGGTTGCTGTGGTCCCCCTGCTTTACTTGTGGCAGATTAGAGAGTTATGGCTGGATTGACTGAGCAGTTTTGCTAACAGGTTAGACAACAGATTTGCATAGGATGGTTTGGATAGGGATGATCCTGCCTCTGGCAGGGGGCCGGACTAAATGACCTCTAGAGGTCCCTTTCAGCCCTACTTCTCTATGAGCATTTTTACATGTGCTCCGGGGGTAGGGGAAGGATGCTTTCATTAATAGACCAACTAACGGAGCTAATTAAAGCTCCCAGAGCATTTTGTGCATCAGTGTCCCCACCATTCAAAATGGCAGCGGGGGCACTTTACCTAAATCTTGCTGAGCGAGCTTTAGTTAAAGTACCCTTGCTGCCATTTTGCAGCTGGGGGACGCTGATATACTAGTTGCGGAGGCTGGCTGGAGGGTGCTAATTCGAACACTCCAGCAGACTTGATTAATTGAGCCTGCTCCGACATGCTGTAATTACATGTTGGAGCAGCCTCCCAGAACATGTACAGGCACCCTTTGATTCTATAATTCTATTTATTGATGTTATCTATTGGGAAAAGCAGCAAGTGAACCCTAATTGATCCAGAAATAAATATAAAGTGAGCTTCCAGTGGGGGTTACATATCAAAGCAGTTTGTTTTCCTGCAACATTTTTCTTCAGATAACTTTGGAGGCCAATTCTGCTTTTTTTGCAAAGAATCTAAGACTGAAAATATTATATTTTATGTTTTTAAAATTGCAATATATGTACAGCATACATCCAAAAATTTATGATTAACATTTTTTTTCAGATCAGCAATCAGTAGATCTGGTGAAATATAAGACGTATATGTACATCATTTACTTATTCAATGGCATATTATTTTAAATACTACATTTAACTGAGACAGAGACCTGACCCAATGTCCAGTGAAATCAAAGAAAAGATTCCAGTCAACATAATAGCTATTGATCAGAATCACAGGGCACCTATACACATGCTGGATGTCTGCTCTGATGCGAGCTAATTAGCACATGTCAGAGCATACTTGATTATCTGAATCTGCTGGAGTGTGCTACAGGCAACTCCCGCTTAGCACTCTTAATTGGTTCTAGAAAAACCAAGCATTAAACAGAACTGTGCTAAGCGAAACCTGTTTTCCCATAGGATTTAAAGTAAATTAAAAAATTGGTTACCGCTGCTTCTCACTACCACTGCCACTTCACCCACGTGCCAGCACAAGTCACAAAGGAAGTTCATGGTGAAGGAAGAAAGTAAAACCAGGCGTCCAATCTGTGACCATGTGCATGGCACACCAGTTACTTTAAGAGAAAGCAAGCAGTATGAGAAACCACCTGCAGGTGTGGCAGGGGCCAGTTGGAGTCACCTGACCAGAAGGGAGCCAGGCTTGAAGCATATACGTCCAAGGCCTGAGCAGGTAATGTGTAAAACTGAACCTCAGACCAAAAATCTCAAAGACATTCTCAAGTGTTTTCCACTTGCACAATGTCAACACTAATCATGAACTCACCATCATCTTAAACAGCTTCTCAAATCTGAAACCCACCCAGCTGATCTTGGAGTCACCCTTGACTAGATTTTAACTTATAAATCACATCTCCAGAAAACTGCTTTAAAAAAAAAAAAAAAAAAAAATCAAGAAATAACCTACTTGCCAAACTTGCAGGCTCCACTTGGGGTGCCAATGCATCCACACTATGATCATGTGCTCTCACACTGAGTTATTTAGTTGCAGAATACTGTGCCCCTGTATGGGCTCACTCATCACACAGCAAAGTAGTGGACAACCAACTGCGTCTTGTGTCAGGCACATTGTGTCCCACTCCATTCCCATGGTTACCAGTCCTCAGTAACATTGCTCCCCCTCATCTCCGCTGCACAAATGTGGAAGTAAACTTACTAGCCAGACTCCATGATAATCCTATGCTGCCAGTGCATTGTGACATATTCCACCCACAAATAGCTCAGTTTAAGATGTCCAATATAGACTACCCTTTCAAAACCCTTTGACTTTTCCTTACTTACTTGATGGCACGAAGAATGGTCAGCACAAACACCAATCAATCACTATAGGCAGACAACGTTCTTTGAATAGATGTGATATCTTTTATTAAACCAACTAAATAGCTGGAAACATTGTTCAGTCAATCACTATATCATCTTTGACCCTACAGTCAGTCAACCAGGATTTAACTAGATGTGCCATTATTGGGCACTTAACCATTTTCGAACTGGACAGTGTCACTGTGCTTCAAACCTATGCCAGCAGGGCCTTTGCAATGACAACAAATGCTCTAGTGGAAAAGTGCAAACCATGTCTCATATAGCTGACGACTCATGTCCATTTGCTATGCTACCTGGTTACTTTCAAGCAATTCACAGTAGCGATGACATCACTTTAAGGTGGCCAAAACAACATGCCAAAACCACATACACTAAATAAATTACCCCCATTTTACATATAGTGTACCTAGGCAGAGAGATTAAGTGACTTATCTGGAGCCATCTATAGTAGAGTCAGGGATTGAACAAACATCTTCCAGGTTCAAGAAGCATGTGCAGAGTTGGCCCACAATTTTTGGCACTGATTTGGAGTGTTCATGGCCTCAGGGGGCCTCTTGGCTGCAGGATCACCTGAGGCTGCAGGTTCTGCAGGATCAGACGGGCTGGCCCTGACCATGTGAATCCATCACTATAATTTGTTCTATTTAAATTAAATTGATGAGAAGGGAATCTAATATCACCATCTTCCTACCCCAAGTCTGCAGGTAAGGAAGGAGGAAGAAAGAGAAACAGAACTCCTATTTGAATCACTCATTCATTCATTGGCAGTCATACACCTTGAGAGACCATGGGGATTGTGCCCTTGGTAGGTTACTGGGTACTACCACAGCTTCTTGAGTGGCTGAGGCATCTGATATGTGACAGGCAGACCCTCCAGCAAGTTGCACATACAAACTTGGTTGAGCTTGCACTGGCATGCCGAGTACCATTTTGTCTTGCCTGCCTTTGACACCTCTTCTCTAGCTCATCATTGAACCTCTCCATCTCAAAGCAATGTAAGCCTTGTTGGAATAGTGCCCAGAAAACTACAGCTGTATGTCTACCTACTGTATTATTGCTACTGTCATCTCTATGTAAGACAGGGCATAAATAAAATGAGACCCCTCCTATATCTTCCTCCTAGAAACAGTACCATATTTATTTTCTATATTCTTTTTAGTGCACTGAGCATTGCAACAAACAATCATTTGCTAATAAGGGTACATTCAACAAGCATCTTTCCTTTGTCGCTAGCCAAAACATCTAGAAGGAAGAGAGAAGGAAGAGAAATCATATAGCAGAAGGATGCCAGAAAAAGAAATTTGGCTTCATATGACTCTTTGGTTTACCACACCATACTTAAATGTTTCAGCAATAATAAAGGTTACATATAGTTAGTCGTCAGTGTGGCTCAATTTCCATCTTTTTAAGAAATGGGCACTGGAAAAAAAGTTCTCTCTCCCTAGCCCAGATTAGTGAGGTGGCAAAGTATTTAAATGGCTAGTCCCTGTGTTAACATTAAGCTAACATCTCAATAACTATAGTGAGTGAATTATATTAATATATTATGACAACATGAAAGAGACAAGAAGAAACTAAATTCGTATTAATGCACTAAACACCCCCCCCCTTAGATGTTTTATTTCTCCCCCCAACACAGATAATTTTACTCTTATTGGAATGAATTTCTATTCTGCCATATTTTTCACATTGCTCCAATTTGCCTGGTCACTTTGATCCGTGCTGCATGTTTGCTACCCTTCCAAGCATGGCATCATCCACAAACTTGACCACAGTTAAATTTGCACCAGAGGGAACAACAGACCAGACAAAGCTTCAAGCAAGGCACACAGAAATGTTAACTACTTCTGCAGAGTCCTGAGCTAAGACAGACCTCACTAATTTTAGAATACAATTTTATTGACAGTGCCTGCCCTGCAAGTGAACAAACTGCAGCAATATCACCACAAGCCAACATAACAATGTTCTTTTAAGAGCTATCTTAAAAAATAAATGTGTCCATTCTGATTAGCCCTTATGGTTCATATGACATTTTCAAAAAGACCATAGATAGTAGGGTAATAACCTGGACAAATTTTCCTCTCCCTCCCTCGTGTAGTGCATTAGTCTTCTTCTAGAAAGCATGCCTGTGTTCAGTGTACTTCCCTGGTTGTTGCATGCTTGATTTGCAATGGATAAAACTGAATATGAAGGAAAATTATTAATGAATTTCTAACTCGCACTTCACTTTTATTTTAGAACGGTGTTTACACTCCTACTGTACTCATCTACTTTGTCATCTCATTCCTGAGGTGACCCTTTTGTTGAGGTAAATGTGCATTTTTTAATTGAAGGCCATCATGGGACATATGTCAAAATAAAAATGACAATCTCATTCTGCACTCAGATGGCTCACTGGTACCCTTTGCTTCAGGACATATATAAATCCTATGAAACATATCTATAGCTGACAACTTGCGTGCATTAATAAGACCATTAAGCATTATCATTTAAAGAGATTAAGATTCATGTTTCACAAAGCATCATAAATCTTCTGGTTAAATATATGCATTGCAGCTTCTAAGGTACGAGCCACCAGAAAAAAAAATACAGTAGAATAGCAAACAACTGCATTGATTGGAACTGGCTTCCTTGTAGCACATGTTTTCATAACTGCAATGATAACCCCCCAAAACACAATTGAAAATACAGAAGAATAAAAAGACATTGATTTAGAAGAATTTTATTAACAAGATGATGGTACTGTGAACTAAAAATATATTCATTTTAATTCAATATGAATGGGGTGGAGATGCAAATAAAAGGTTTTGTTTGCTTTTTGATTAACGACACCTTGTATGACAGTGTGCAGTTGGTAGCACTGCAATTGTTTGGTATCTTGCTGTACTGCAGAAATCCAACTCATAGAAGGAAATGCACAATAGATTAAAAGCACCTATGCTCCCACAAATAGTGAACATGCAGGATTTGTGCAAGGAATTACTTTGGGTTTTGAAGACAGGAGAGGTTAAGAGGCTACAAAGCATTTAATTACAGTAACCTGGCTACAGTTATTTTCTCTGCGTTGCTCCAGTAGCCCCCTACAGAAGCCCAATGGTAACATTGCTGTATACCTGGAGTTGGTTCTGAAACAGAGCCCAGTTCCCAGCCTTGCCCTGTAATAGGTGAGGATAGCATAAATGCAGGGAACTGAATTATGGGCAGGCTCATAGGGGTCCTGCACAAGGTGAACATAATGTGTGTAACGGCAGGAGGAGCCAGGGGGTAGTCTGCAGAGCTGGACTGACCATTTGAACTACAACTCTCTGAAAAGAGAACAGTGTACACATGGATCCTGGTCAGCCCTACACAAAGGAGAGCACCAGCGGACCTGGAGATCTCATTGGCTCGGTAAGCCAGGACTATAGACTGAAGGAGCCGGACTCAGGCTGCTGTTTGAGTGCTCTAAAGACTAAAAGCTTATTTGGGGACACCTCCAGAGGTGTGGGTAGGAAGTTAAGGTACTGAGTGTATATTACCATGGTCTTGATTTTTTTAACCTTTAACTTGTTCCCACCCTTTGGCCTGTTGGCTTACAACTAACCCGTACGGGAATTCCCCCTCATTTCTTGTGCCAGTTTCTGGGGCTGCAGGGTTGGAACAAATTGGTGGTAATGGTGGGATTCTAATGCGAGGCTATCCCACAGGTGAGGCAAATGGGGACTGGTGGTCATAAGTCATGAGGTACAGAGAAAACTGCTGCAGTTGATGTGTATATATTTTTTATGAGCATTTGATCAGAGAAGATGAGTACCAAAAAGGAGGTGGTACCCCCAATAGAAGAGGAAAACACACACACTTCACCTAGTGTCTCAAGGCTTATGTTCAATCTGGCACCCTATGTTAAGAAGAAACAAGAATGGGGTGACTGGAATGAACCATTTAAAATGGCAGCTGAGTTAAATGGGTGGAATGAGGATACTAAGCTAAAATTCCTGAGCCTGTTGCTCACAGGGAGGGACAAGGAGGTCTACTCTGGACTCAGCAGTAAAGCCAAACAGGATTAAAACACCTGACAGGGGCCCTCAGGAATGCTTTCAAACCAAGTGCAGGTCCTGATTGGGACCGTGCAAATTTCTTTAATTATAAGGAGACTTCAGAAGAACCAATGCAAGAGTTTGGCATTGCCCTGACATGATTAGCTGTGAAGACCTTCACACAAGTGAGCCCAGAGATACAGGATCTTCTAGCTTGTGACCAGTTCATCAGCAATGCCTTCAGTGGAGAGAAGTGGGTCCAGCTTTGGTTTGGAAAGCCCCATAGCCTGGATGATGCCGTACAGCTAGCCACTGAGATGGAAGTGGTGAGAAAACTGAAGCCCTAGATATCCAAGGCATCAAGGCGAGGGTACATGTGCATGCCAGGAAGGAAAAAGTCAGGAGCACACATCCCAATCCCAGAGTTGCAAACTCATATAAAAAATTACTTGCAAATTGTTATGGAAATATTAGGAGAGAACTGAAATGAACTGAAGCTTAAGAAGAGTTCAAGAAAAAGTATGGAAACCCAGTCCCAAAGTAGACATGAAAAGGGAGATCCTCCTGGACCACAGTGGCTGGAGTGTCATCAGGAGAATGCTGATGGATGCTGGAACAGTGGCAGCCACGATCACTTCTGGAGGGAATGCCCAGAGAGAATGTGGCATTCAGGACAGGGAAATTGAGGTTGGCAGGGCTGGGATACTACCTGGAGGGAAAGCTAGGAGAAGTTCCTTGCCAGGTCCTCCTAAACTCAGGTGTCCAGGCACCCACTGGACATAGCTGAGTATGAGAGCAAGCTAAAGCAGAGGCAGAAAGAAGCCTTCAAGCCTATAGCCTAGTTGTCAAGGCAGCCAATGGAGAAGTGCTTCCAATTCTGGAAGAGTGAAGTACAATCATCAGTTTCCAAGGCCTACAGCTGCCATGTAAAATTATTATAACAAAAAATGCCTATCAAGATGCCTTGTTAGACACCAACTTCCCAAAGAATTCATCAGGTCAGTATGAGCACTTTCTGGGGAGGCGTTTCCCCTTGTATACTACAGATGCCCAAGTGAAGGCATACAAAGCGGCAGTGGAGAAGAATTTAACAATACCTCTTAGAAGTAAGATGAGTTGATCACTAGCAAATTGAAGAGATGGTGCTGTGAAGGGGAGGAGGGCTTATTTGAACCCATGTTCACTGATGAATTGGAATTGTTAGTGTGAACTGCAATGGGTAAGAGCCACAGGGGTGAAATTCCTGCGTGTGTTGCTAACACAGACAGAAGTTGAAACACAAGTACAAATCAAGTCTTGCACTGCCCTTACAGAAGGGCACGAAGAAGTCCTATTGGAATATGCAGATGTATTCAGCCATGGAGACCATGATCTAGGGCATAGAGGCTTAACAAAGAATCTAGTTAACACTGGCAATGCTTAGCCTAACCACCAGTGGTCTAGAAGAGTACATTTCCATTTCCATCCATTTCCAGCAGGAATTTGACCAGCAGCTGCAAGAGATGGAGGAAAGAGGCATCACTGAGCCCTCTGTGAACTACCCCCAGGCTGTTGGTGCAGAAGAAATGGGGAGGCATGCAGGTCTGTGTGGATTATTGTAGACTGAATAATGTTACTGTGCACACAGAAGACAGAGCTAAAGCAGCTTTTTACACTAAGAAGGGACTTCTTGAGTTTAATATTATCCCATTTGTTTAATGTTATCCCCTCCTAGTACATTTCAGAGACTGATAAATATCATGTTAGTGTAGTTGTAAGGAACATCCTTCCTGGTGTACCTGGATAATATTATTGTAATAGAACAAACTTTTCAGGACCACTTGCAGAAACTGAAAGCAATATTTAAGGGACTGCTGAGAACAGGCAAAGTGTGTGTTACCCATCAAGTGGATAAGGTAATATGAATGTAACGTGTGCAACTGCAGGAGGAACCAAGGGGACAATCTGCAGAGCTGCACACTGACTTAATTTGGACTACAACTCCCTGAAACCCTCAGGGATTAGGGGGCAAGGAAAAAAAGGAAGAGGAAGCTTGAGGCTGCAGTGAAGGGAAGAGCAGCATGCACATGGAACCTGATCAGCCCTGCACAGTACAGTGCAGCTGGAGCTCTCACTGGCTTGGGTAGCCAGGACTGTGGCCCGAAGGAGCTGGACTCAGACTTGGATCAGCTGCAGGCAGCTGACTGAGTGCTCTAGGAACTAAAGGCTTGTTTGGGGATACCTCCAGAGTTGTGGGGGGAGGGAATGAAGGTGCCACAGAGTTGATGTTTCTTTACTTGTTCCTTCTTTGGCCCATTAGATTGTGACCCTATCCCCTATGAGTTTCTATATAGAAGTGGGAACTGCCCCTTTCTTCTTGTGCCAGTTTCTGGGACTGTAGTGTAGACACAGTATTATCTCCAGCATGAAGAAATTAGAATGAATAAATAGCTTTTAAATATGCTTATGGTTGATACCATAGTCCTAATATAAAAACTTTTGTATACAGAAAGAACCCTATCTTGCTAGCCCAAGTTCACATCTGAATTTTCTATTGAAAGAGGGAGCGAGCCTGTAATTATCTCCTTCGTTTTTCCATGGGAGGTTCTCTATTAACTAAAGTTGGTGAGATTTCAACCAACTGGCTGCAACACCTTTTCTGAAGTTATGTTCACACATTTTGTATAATGCAGATTGTGTAATATAACACCATAGCTATGCTCCATTATGGTTCGTTATCAGGTTGAAAATTACTGACACTCAACACTTTTGTCTTTATAGTGGTCTATCATTTCAAATTATGCCTGTAGTTCAGAGCAGTCTGTGTAGTCAATATTCTGAGAACCAAGTTCTGGCACCCTTCTTCACAATGAATTACGCTTTCATTCACAAGTGGTCTCAGTGCCCTGCTTGAGTTCTAGCTTAGGTAATTATATTGACACCCTAAATTCTCCCAAGTTTCATAATGGTATGAAACTCACTTTTTGTCCCCAACTGTTCTGTTGTGTTGCTGCAAACTATTAAAAAAGTTGTCATACTCCACGTGGATTTGGGTGGCATATTGGGACTGACAATTTCTATCTCAGGCTATGGACAGGCATGATATATGTCAAAAGAAAAGCCTTTCTCCTAGCATGAAAAGAGAGTATGCAGCCATTCAAGGGGTTTCTGGCAGAATAGAACAAGATCTTCTTCAAGAAAGTTGCATGACTCCTCTTCCACACTCACCTGAACAGCTGTACATTTCTCCTAGGTGGCAAGGACCACCAGTATCCCACAATCCCCTCCTCTCCCTGAAGGAGAGCACCAACTCTCTGAGAACCTCTCCAGGGATGGTTCCACTCATGGAAGAAGGCTCTCCACCCCGTGCACTCCTCCAGGTCACCCAGAGGCTGACCCCAGTCCCTGTAGGGAGAGAACTTTCCCCACAGCTCAATCCATCCCTGGTACTTCTGGGACAAGTGGAACCACACCGCCTTTGCTCCCTGCCCCTGCACCAAATGGGGTGACCTCAGTTTCTGCAGGGCTGGAAGTGCAAAACATGACAAGAGTAGTCCTCAGCCCTATAGGGTAAAGGGCTGCCTGTGGCAGCTGCCACTTCAGCAGAAAAGTGAACTAGTAGTTCAATTTGAGTTCAGTTCAGGTCAGGTTCAGAAGTACTCAGTTGGCTCGGGTTCAGTTCTGGTTCAAACCACCAAAAAAAGAGGTTCAGTTACCAGTACAAACTGGTTCAAATCAAAATTATTACAGCAATAGCTGATAATTTACTGAGTTCAGAATAAGAATAGGCTTTTAAAAAAAGAAACACATTTTACTTTGTAATGCTTATTTAAAGTTGATACAAGTAATTTTTTTTTTTAATTTGACTGCACTCTACTTCAATTTTACATGACTTTGGCAGGTTTTTGCGTTGTCAGAACAATTACTTTTTCATGAACAATTTGTTTGAGCAAACTAAATCAACATCTAATAGCTGCTCTGTCATATTAGACCTGTGTGCTGATAGAGTAAATCTGAGGCCTAAAAATATTCTTTCAACACTCACTTGTGTTGCTGAAACTGCCATTACAATTTTTGTAAGTTAATACAGTTCAGGCATGGTTTTTATTGATATGTGTTTTGATGTCCCAAGTATTTTAATACTTCCTTCTCACAGAGATGTGGATCATCTGCATGTGATGCAAGATATGGTCTTATCTTTTTGGGGGAGTTTGTTTTTTTTTTTTTTGTTTGTTTGTTTTTTTCCAGATCTCTTTCTCTCTCTGGAGATTTCATGAGCTTTGAGAGTCCAATTCATCACCTGATCTTTCACTTTCAGACATGTGTGCCTTTGATTCTATAATATAATTGACCTCAACTTCTTCCAGCTGACACATTTCCATTTTTCCTCCATGTATTGGTTAAATGAAGTGTTGCCTTGGCATATCTGGGATATCTGGGATCAAGGTATAGACATGAGAGAGAGAGAGAGATTTATCTTATTATTATTTTCTCATGGAAACCAGTAAGGACTGAGTGACAGAGGGTGAGACTTGATGTTTCCAACTGGCATTTTAACCAAGCACCATCAGTCACCAATTGGTAGTTGTTGTACTGGAGATTTTTTGTTGTCATTTTAAAAGGCTTCACTGCAATCATTGTGGCTTCAATAGCATCCCATTCTGCCCTGTCCCTGCTTTGGTTGGGAGGGGGCCAGGAACAGTGCATTCTGGAATACTGGAGCCCTGTAAATTGCTCATTTTATCTCTGTGGAGCAGAGTGAAGTTACTCTAACATGAATTAAGAAGCATAGCCCAGAATTAACCCTTGCCTGAAGTTGCATAACTTTGAGACAGAGGGCACTTAGCATGATTTAATGAGCTTTAATATGCAGACACTCACATTTGAAGTACCCTTATTAAAGTCTAAATGTAACGTGTAACTTTCTTCCATCATCTGGGAACGTCTCCTAGCTAAAAGGGAGGCGCACACCCAAGAGAAGGGAGGGGCCATCACCAGGGAGGATTATATTGCTGTTGCTTGGGGATGCGGGGGGGGGGGGGGGGG
>NW_017729022.1:164307185-164312058 GCF_001723915.1 Gavialis gangeticus | reverse complement strand
GACAGCAAGGCAGGCCCTATGAGGAGAGGCTAAGGGACCTGAACCCATTCAGCCTCCACAAGAGAAGGCTGAGGGGGGATCTAGTGGCCTGTTACAAACTAGTCAGAGGGGACCAGCAGGCACTGGGGGAGTCCCTGTTCCCCCAAGCACTACCAGGAGTGACCAGGAATAACGGTCACAAGCTGGCAGAGGGTAGATTTAGGCTAGATATCAGGAGGCGCTACTTCACTGTCAGGGCAACTAGGATCTGGAACCAACTTCTAAGAGAAGTGGTACTGGCTCCTATCCTGGGGGTCTTTAAGAGGAGGTTAGATGAACACCTTGCTGGGGTCGTTTGACCCCAGTACTCTTTCTTGCTATGGCAGGGGGTCGGACTCTATGATCTGCTCAGGTCCCTTCCAACCCTACAAACTATGAAATGATCTGAACCAAATTATTATGATCTTGGTCATATCTTCTTTTTACAATCTTCCCCAGACAGTAAATTTTCTGTTTCCTCTTCATTTTAAAATTTCTTGTTCTGCTTCCTCAGTTTCCTGAGTCTCAAACATTAACCCAGCTGCTTTCAGCATGTTTGCTCCATTACCTGTTATAATACTATATATTTGTCTTGGCATGATTCCATATATATTAAGAACTTTAAGAATCAGTGATTTTATATATTCAGAGGAGCGCTTCTCTCATCTTTTTCACTGGAAGTGTTCAAAAAACAATTTGATCAGCAATAATAACTATGTCCCTTGATTTGTTTTTTCGATTCCCTCCTAAATGCTGACCGCAAGAGCATCAAATTTGTCTTGGATATTTTCAGCATTCACTGTAAATTTTGTTCCCAAAAACTTAAATGTCATCTACAATTTTGCGAAATCCCATATCTTCCATCAACTGAAATGGTTTTCCATTTACAGTAACTTATTCTAAGCAAGCATCCAATAAGGTAGCTACATCCATTTTTTATTGTAATTGCCTTTGTTTTTAACACAAAGTGCAAACTAGCTTGTGTTGTACTTGACTTCTTGGATGCGGGTTCATCAGGACTGCATGCATGTTGTGGCCATTTTACTATGTTTAGAAAAAGAGGAAATGCAGAATTTAAAAAGTGCAGCATGCTCCTTAGGATGCTGTCTTTGAATGTGCCTTGCCAGACTGGAAGCATGGTTCCCAAACATGACTGCACTGCACTCTGGTTCCCCAACTTGGCAGATGGATATATACATGTGACACTGTCACAGCTGAAGAATTTTCTCACAGGATTTTGTTGATTTCTCCCCATGATTAATTATCAAATCACTGTAATAAATTACAATAATTTTATCAACAAAAGGGGACAGGAGTAAAGATCATAGGGATTAAGAGTCCACTAATTGAGAAACCAATAGTATTTATAGATATTTACATACATTAAACACAATCGGCTGTTAATAATATAGACTAAGGAACCAAAAAACCCCACCATGATAGAAACTGCTAGTTCAGAGAAAATACTGAGGATTTACTATAGAGCTGTAAGGCAGGCCTTTCTGGTAGCACCCTCATGTCTATGTTATTCTATTTGTGTGTGTCATAATAAGCCAGTAGTTTTTAACATTTAAAAAAAAAATCTTTAAATATTTAAATCTTTAAATGTTGTTTTAACCAGTAACTCCTTTTTTATTCACTTCAGTTCCCATTCCAATTCAGGTTTAGTAGGGTAGGATAGGACAGTTCCATTCTGGTTCAGGTTCAAGTCAAAATACTGGTTCAGACTAGTTCTTTGGTTTCTGTTTGACTCCCTGCTTTTCAGCAGCTGCCAATTAATAACCTATCCCCTTCCCTGGCAGGGGAGAGCACAAATTCCCAATCAATGGAGCACCTCTGACATTAGGGAAGGCCAAGAAGTCCTCCAGTGCCCCCTAGCAGGAGAGTTCACGTGTTCTGGCTGCAGAGCTACACAGATGTACAACCCAACTCACAACCTATTTTTCTAGTGCAAAGAGTTTCACAGAAATTCAATGAATGTCTGTTGACATCTGTGTTGTTTGCCAAGTTCTGAGATCTCTGGAGAAGCAAGATACGTTGCTAATATTTAAAAATACTGCATTTTATTTATCACCTAAAAATTCAAAACCGTAAGCTCTGCCACAGACAGAGTAGCTTGCAAATTATTTAAAATTCTGTAGAGTGAACAATCTAATATTGAACTAGAGAAGAACACTAATAATAATACTCATACATCACATTGCCAAAAGGTTAAAAGGGAAAATAACTCCAGGCCAAGACATTTTATTATTGATTCCAAGCCAAATGTGCACAGCCAAATTATCTGCCTTGAAAATAATTTTATGTAAAAGAATTATTGAAGGAGTATTACATTAAATTTAGTGAATGGCGGAACTATGATAAAAATAAATGCTAAGTATTTCAGAAGGCATCATTTTAGCAAAACAGCATGCAAAGTAAAGATGAATCCAATTTCTAGTTCTGAAAGACCAAGCAGTGAACAAAAGCAATGCAAAAGAGAAACACGGTGAAAGTAAAACAGGCCTACATTTAAGAATTAACTTCCATAAAGTGGCACTAAAAGCTTGACCTTGAAAGGCAATGAGCACAGCAAGCTAGAAAAATCTTTTAAGAATGTGGTTAGTGTTCCTAGAGTCCATATACACTTGATAACCCTTGGACATAAGAAGCTTCTCCATCATACAAAAGTTGTTGCAACAGCAGAAAATCTCTCTCTACATTGAAGTATTTCATGGGGGGGCAGAAATCAGAGGGACACATTATCCCCCAAAATAGCCAATAGACTGGTAGTTAGGGCACTCACCCAGGATGCAAAGACTAATGTTCAAGTCCTAGATTTAAACCAAACCAGAACAGAAATGTGAAATTAAATCTTCTCTCTAGCCCTGATAAGAACTGCACAAATGTCAGGCACTTGACTGTTCTGGGGTACGGAGAGAGTATGTCTTCAGTTTGTCTCAGAAATGTATTTCAGCATCGAGAAACCTTTTTTTGTTGAAGCTGGTAGTACATTTCTATGAAAACAATTGCATTTTTGCACAACAACCCAGCCAGCTTTTATATACAATTTCAGAAGAATTACACAATCCTAGTGCGGTTAAATTAAAGCATGTACTTATGAGCTCAGGGTCAGAGGACTCAGCCTCTTTCAGGAGCAAACCCTACATGAATATTTAATATACATATGCAATGCACCTCTATGGCACAGGAGACCAGATCTTAACAGCAAAAATTATACAGCAACAAGTGAATTTAACAGAAATTAAGAGAGCCAGATACAGATCCATAAATTCATGCATTAAATAAGAAAAATGGATATAAGCCATAGCACAGGATCATTATTTCTAAAGAAACTTGAAAAAACCACAAAAGACATTTAATTTAGATGTAGTAGAAAAAATGATCACTATATTATGGTATCTCCATCAGAAATTAACTCATGTAATCCTATCTTCTAATCTACCCTACAGAGTCTGATCAAATAATATGAAATATAAAAACACCTAAAGGATGTGATGCTGGCTCTTTGCCTACAGTAGTGATACTTACAGTAGAAGTTATGTCTTGCTTGTGGGTTCCTCATTTGGTGATGTAATTTTCAGGAGTCACCATGCTTTTGTTCTTACATAGAGCAGTTCCTTCATGGTTCCTTTCAAGTACTCTTCAGACCAAATAGTTTCCACATAATATATTTCCTTCTTAATTGTATGTAAATTCTGTGCTTGGAATCCTGTACAAAACACTCAAGCATGTATACAAAAGTCAGTCAGTCAGTTGTCAGCAATACTTAGCATCTTCAAAGCCCTTATAAATCATAGCTAACTTAATACTTGCAAACACCCTCCTGCTGAACAAAATAGCCAGCTAATGAATTGAAAATCATATCACAAGTAATCCAATAGATGCAAATAGACCATGACCCATTTTCTACAAATGGAAGATCGAAATCATTGATCCCATGTATTTTGTCTCTGCGGATTATGTATCATTCATACAAAACATGCATATGCAGTGTAATCATTACCATATTAATATCCCAAACATATTCTACAACTTCAGCATGCCTTGAAAGATATAGTGTTTTCCATTCTTTAAATAAGAAAGTGAGCTACAGTATAGACATCTATTTTTAAGCTGATGAGTACACCAAGAAATCAAAAAAATGACTTTTGATTCCTGTAGCACCATTCTTGAACTCTATTGTTGAAAACTAGTTGTTTTTTCCCCAGTCCTAAACAAATATAATTTTGTTCCAATTTTAAGGCCGTATACAAACATTTGGGGAGGTTACAGGGAAGTTAGATCAAGTTAAAAATGGGCATTGATGCAATTTAGTTTGCCCAGGTGTGGACCTTGAAGTAGTTAGCGGGAACATCCTAAGTGCAAATGTACAGAAGTTCAGGACAGTTAGATCAGTCTAAAAATGGCCAACCTAATCTAAGTTAACCCAACCTCTAAAATACACTCAGTTTAGATGAGGTTGGCTATTTTTAGACCGATCTAATTGTCGCAAGCTTCTATATAGTTCCCAGTGCAGCCCCAGAGATGGGAAAGCTCAGCCTCTGGCTCCAGGCCTAGGGCTCTGCCTCCCCTGTGCGCACACACTCCAGATGGAAAACAACCCCCGCCCCAAACCCCACATCCCACAAGCTGCTCCCCATGCCACTTTACCAGCATTTGTCTGTGTCAGAAACTGAGGAAGTAAGTTGGAGTGGACAGGATGGCGGAGCAGGGGTTGGTTCACCAGGGGGCAGGGTTTGTTGGTCTGACAGTCAGGAGGACCCTGGTCCCAAACTCCCCTATAGACTCCACTAGGCCTCCTAATCCCCCCGTGGATTCTGCCTGGCCCGCCAATTCCCCAGTCCCCGCCCCC
>NW_017729022.1:164300514-164302185 GCF_001723915.1 Gavialis gangeticus | reverse complement strand
CAGTCCCCGCCCCCACCCCCGACAGCCCCACTCAAGACCCTGGTTGCCTTCCCCAATCCCACCTGCTAGCCCCCATCCCAACTAACCTTCGCTCAGGTGGCCATTTTTAACTCAACGTAACCCCCTTAGCTCCCCAAATGTCTGTAGATAATCTAAATTGTGTAAGTGCCCAAGCTTTTTTACCTTTAAATAATTTTGTTTGTCCACTCCTTTGAGGACGTTCAGAAGACATTGATTTAACCCACATTGTTTTAAGGAAAGCTCCTTCCAAAAGGAGAGGCTAGAGTTATTTATAATAATCTAGAATTTAAAAAGCAAGTCACTCAGACTAGCGGCGTACTAAACCTGCAGAATTTGTCTGTGTCAGATAGACTAAACCGCAGTACCGTTTTAAACAATGGATTGATTTAGTAATAATACAATCTGTTTTGAAATTTCTAGGCCTGTAGTATTAGGGTTTAATGCAATAATGTGGGTTTAATACAATAATAAATGTGATAATTGTTAAGCAGTCTTTTTCAATACAGCTCCACAATAAAGGCAACTAACTTTGCAAACAGTAAGAGGGAAGCTCACTTGAGACTTAAAAAACAGGAATAAAGACTCCTGGTTATAGCTATGCATATCCTTGTCCTCAGTTTGCGATTCCCTACCATGTTGTTTCATGACATTTGTGGGAATTGGTGAACAACTCTGGAGGTGGCAATAACCATCTAAAGACTTTGCTTCCCAAACGTAAATCTGCTATTGGACCTAGCCTTGTTCTCTCCTGAATTCAAAGGAAGTGTCAAATCCCCGTGGATTTCAGAAGGAAGCATTCATATACACACATGCTTTAGAGCAAAATTCAGTGCTGGTAAACAAGTGTGTCATAATTTTCTTTTGACTATTATTATGCAGCCTCTGTGGAGACGTGCTGTTCGAATGCAGGACTATGATTAACATTTAAGTGTTTCAGCAGTTCTGAAACTGCCTACTCTCATGATTTTTCTCCTCATGAGGTTTGAAAGACGTGGTGCCTTGCTTGTAACCCCAGTTCTTGAACTCAGGTAAATATAAGAAGTCAGCTTTTACATTTGTTTTCTAGTCCTCAATTGCCAAGAAAAGATGGAAAAATAATGAATCGTCAAAGCTGAAGACAAAGGCCCTATTACTATTTCTTTAATGTTATGATTTTTTAATAACAGCAAACCAGGTTTTTTCAATGAGTGGGGTTGAATATAGGATAGAAAAAAAAACATATATATGTTGGTAAATCTGTTTTGCAGAAAGTCTTGGCCTTCTGCTATCGCTTAGTAATTAGCCCAAACACCACAGAAAATGGCCCTTTTTCTGTGTACTTTAAACAAAATGGGCACATCCAGAGCAGTGGGCACGTGCATTTCCCCAAGGACATAACTTGTCACCAGGGAATGTCCCTGTACGCACACTCGGGCATGCAGCAAATTGCCCCGGGTGGGGTAAGAGAGGTTGGGCCCAGTAGCTGTGCTGGCCCCAGCAGACTTACCTGGCGTCCTCCCGGGGCTGCAGCAGTGGAGATCCAGGTGCCCAGAGCCTAGCCAGCAGCTGAAGCGTGGCTCTGGCCAGCCAGACTCCTGTTTTGGGTGACACATGCTGCACCCACATGTGCCACCCCACTTTTTTTTTTTTTTTTTTTTTTTTTTTTTTTTT
>NW_017729022.1:164297630-164300390 GCF_001723915.1 Gavialis gangeticus | reverse complement strand
TTTTTTTTTTTTTTTTTTTTTATTGCATTTGTTTTAGATCCTGGGATTTAATTATGGCTCCACGCTGCAAATAAGTGGCACAGAAAAAGCTTTTCAGATGCACTGCATGCATTTTGTGGTGCCTTCAAAGGCTTTTGCATCTGGACACGCCTAATGGCTTCAAATCCACTGTGGTGTTGCAGTTGTTCCTTTATGTTTCGGTTCAAAACCAAAATGCTATCGTGGTCTCACCTACCTGAAATAAAAGTAATCTCAGTAGAAGGGCATCTTGTTTTCTCCTCCCTCTAAGGAAAACAAAACATTCCTAAAACTTGCCACTGAAGAATCAATGCAAATCTTTCCCTGGGAACTATATTATGACTTTTAGATTATAAACAAACAAGGTTGTTACTGGGGCTCTATATGAGACATGGCAGATGCTAAAAAACTTTTCATAATCCCTGCAATCCAAAGGCATTATTATCAAAGAGCTGTATTTCATATAACATAGTTTTCTGCTCTACTTTTGAACTCGTTTCTTGGCTTCTTTACTGATACATTAAATTATTCATCTGGGCCATATATTCTCCTTATTTAAGCCAATTTTTGATAATTTCAGTATTGGATAAACATATACTTGGCCTGATGTGCAACCATCTGTGTTACACATCTCATTTGTGGGATTAATTTCCACAGCTTCCCCATGGCTATCCCCAACTGTGGTGCTGTATTTCCTAAATGTGGTGCATGTACGTCAATTAAATTTTAGTACTTTGAACAAATCAGATGGAGTAGCCAGATTTGATAATTTGGTATGACTTAAAGAAACTCCTCTGAAACTAGTGGAACTTCAGTAATATAAACCCAGTATAGGAAAAGAATCCGATTCTGTGATCTGATGACTAATTAATATGTTTTCTTGAAATACCTGAGAAAAATGCAGATTCTCTCCCCAAAATTAGATATCAGAGCACATCAGCCTCCTTTTTATATAAGGAAATAGTGAATCCTTTAATAAATTCATAACAACACAATTGTAACTATAGCATCATCACAGCTCCATCATGATCTGGTGTTTAATATTTCACGTTAGGAAAGCTAGAAAAAAATCTCCCTGTTGCACCAGTATGTTAGTTTTGACCTCAACATTTCAGTTTACTGTTACACATACACAAACACATGCCAAGTAGCTCTCTAGACTCTTCTTTAAAAAATGTATTTATAACAGTCAGCCTCCAAAGTTATCAAAACCAAACAAGACCAGTGGAGCAAGAAGTAAATACTTCCATGTGTTTGTCATACTTTAAGGAACAGTTTTGGTTTAGGTTTATTTTCTGCTGGTTTCTGTGTTTAAATTAGGTTCATCTGTGTTTTTTCTAGTATCATTTGTAATCTGCATTTATGCATGTGTTTTCCACTCATCGGAAAGATTTGCTTAGATGGAGGTTATCAATCCTTGCAAGCCCTTAATACTCAGTGATCACACCAACATTTTTGTTCTATACCACAAAGAGAAAAGTTGACGTGTGGTTTCTTTGCACTCCTACCCTCATTTACAAAGCTTTAGAGTAGGAACCCAGGCAGCAAAATCTATGCAGTATGTGCCATAACATGCAAAGGATCTAGGAATCCGAATACTGCATTGTAGAAACATTATCAAAAGGTTTCCTTTTCTGTCCTCTGCCTTCAGTCTTATAATAGGCCCCAGAAGCATCCTCTCCCTGACAGAAGTTGTCAACCTGCCATAAAAATGGACTAATACCATATTAGCTGACAAGACACTGCATAAAAATTGTCCAAAGTAAAAACTGTCAAAAGTTTTAAATGCTTTTTGTAGGCTGATGGTAGGAGACCAAGAACACCAACAGGTTTATAACAAATAAAAATTAATGACTTGTTACCCTTCTCCAAAGAAAGTAATAAAAGTCTTTCCTGTTTACAATGCTTAACAGGGTTCAGATCTTTGTCACACAGAGGCCAGGCAGCTATCAATAGAGAAACAGGAAATATTTGCTTGTCCCTTCTCCCATCACAAACCTATTAATAATTAACCTCATCAGGTTCCTCCACTGCTAGACTAAAATCAGCCCTACTTCCATACGTGCATACTTCCCATCACTAATAATGCTTCGTATTTTAAGACAAATATGTTGTTGATGGGGGGAGGGGGAAGGGGAATCAGACCATGTGCTGGGGATAGCCATCATATTTTCTTAGCAATGATTACAATATATGGGACAGATTGTCAAAATACTCATCACTTATCATTAGCCTCACTCTGCTCTTTTACAGAAAAAAAAAATAGTAGAATGGAATTTTAAATCCCCCTCCCTCCCTGAAGTCTAGAGAAGAGACAGGAATATAAAACAGTTTTCCTGGAGGAATATAAGTTTTTTTTCCTTCTTAAAATCACTTTTAGATTAAGGATTTAACCACTGCACTACCAGAAGATGAAGTTACTTCACTCTTCCATGATACCTAAACTAAATCTGACTTCACTTCATTGAAGTAGGCATTAATTTCTTCAAATACAGGAATGCACAAAACCAAGGTACAGAACAGCAAAATGTACCCGGCCCAAAGTTCCAAGCAATTCATTAGCAGAGACAGGAATAGATTTCCTAGAGTTCTGACAGTGTATTTAGCCACTAGGCTATGCACCAGTTATGCACAATTGTCTACAGTATGCAATAAGGTTCTACTAACTAATGTTGCTGAAAGCCAACCTAGGTATATTTTTACCAAAGAAGTAAACAAAAAAAAAAAAAAAAAAAAAAAAAA
>NW_017729022.1:164293052-164297577 GCF_001723915.1 Gavialis gangeticus | reverse complement strand
AAAAAAAAAAAAAAAAAAAACTCTGAAGGGTGCTAAACTCAGATTCTGGCAAACTAGGCTCAGAAACAGACCAATTCCAAAGACAAGAAACTTGCTTTCAAAGAGCTCTGTTAAAGATTCTGAAAAAGCTGCCTAAGTATCTCATTCGTTTCCATGCTTGCTAACACTAAGTTGTGAGATGGTCTACAATGGTCATTGAGGCCACACACTTCTCAAGCATTTAAAAAACTTCACGCTAGGTGCATCTACACACGTAATTAATGTGAAGCAATAAACTTCAGAGCACTTTGAGCTGGAGTGAACTGCTCCTGGGCACAGCATCTACACAGGCACCCAGGACAGCAACAATTTGAGCTGCGGTGGAACAGGCTTGGGCTGACAGGGGGCACCTGGAGTCAGCCCTGGCCTCCAAGTGGCTGCATCAGATGGTGGAGGGATTAGCTGGGACACAAGGGTACAGAACCAACGGAGCCATGTGGCTAGGCAGGAGTCTGCCGCCACCTGGTCACCATCTACACCTGTGTTTCAGCACAGTTAAGTACTCCACCATAAGATAGCACTGTTGGGGACTATATTACAGTGGAGTTAGTTTACGGTGCCCAGATACTGGCACACATGTACACAGTGATGGTTTCCTTCAGAGCTAGTCAATCTACTCTACAGCAAAGCACATGTGTAGACACACCCACTAAGGTGAAAATTGCACCTCGACTTGTTTTTGGGGAGGGTTTTGTTTTTTCTTGAATTCATGGAAGTGATCATTGCAACTTTCAGGATAAGTGTAGATACTTCTGAGAGAAACAAATTTAAATCAAGTCAAGTTCTCCAAGAGTTCAACAAATGATTTCTGTTTACCCTTTAGCTGTACTGCAGGTCTTTGCTTTTAGCTGTTGGCTCCAGTGGACACAGATATAAGAAGGTTTTTACACGAGTGGATCACATTGTTGCTACTTAAGGAACAGGGGGAGAAAAGCACAGGAATTGAATTGCAGATTTTAGCTGCAAATGGTATTTTTCTTAAAAAGTCTTGTGTACATACATTGGCAGGAAAAATGTCTATCATGTACAATAGAAACCTCATGCTGCACTAGAAGAATATAGGCAAAGCTTCACTGTTCATAAGTATTCAATGAGAGCAAAAAGATATTCAAGACCAAAGAGGAAATACTTTTGCTCCACATAGGTTTTGTTGGTACAAAGATGGAATAGACATTTATATGAATAAGAATAGCTAGATCTGTAATAAGTTCATGCTAAAAAGATCAAGCAAGAACCACATATCAGTTCATAAGTAAATCTCTCAGGATTTAAGATGAGGCCTTCACATATAGATTATTCCACATTTGCCTGCTGGGGAGGGAGGTCTCTCCTGGTCCCTGTTCTGAAACATTTGTGGTAGGCTGTTGTTGAAGACAGGACATTAACCCATGGGTCAGACTCAACATGACAATTCCCTTGTGCCAAGGTCTGCAAGTGGATACACAGGTAGTACTCCAGTTATATGCACCAGGATGGATATTTGTGATCCCCGCAAGACTAGCAGTGCAGAAACTTAAGTTACTGATATTATTCTATATTTACTTTAAGGCAGTGGTTCTCAGCCTGCCTAGATGGAAGGCACTCCTTGGACATTGCTAGCTCTTAGTTTTCGCTCATTTTTTTGACTATGGAAAAATAAAGAGCAATTCTCCTATTACAAAGAACTAAGAAAAACCACACCAGTTAGAATAGTTTTATCACTATAGGTTCCAATTTGAAATCTCTGGGCATTTATAGACATATTCCAGGAGACAGGGAAGGCACTTTAATTAGCACAGCTGTGAGAGCCATGCTAATTAAAAGCACTGGAGCATCACATGCATCACTGTCCATCCCCACACTGAAAAAATGGGAGCGGAGCACTTTGAACTAAAGCTTGAACACCCACTACCATTTTTCAGCATGGGGACACTGATACATGTGATGCTGGAGTCTGCTGGAGCACGGTAATTACCACGTTCCAGCAGACTCAATTAATCAAGTCTGCTCCAATGCACTGGAATTACAGCACGTCAGAGCAGCCTCCATGCCCATGTATAGGAGACCTCTGGGTTTACACACAATTCACAAAATAAGGTTTCAGCAGTGCTAACATTGCGTGGCACCCCATGGCTCATGACACCTCAAGATGCCTATAGCACCCTGGTTGAGAATCACAGCTTTAAGATAACCAAGATCAGAATCAGGGCAGTCAAGTAATTAGTAGGGAAGTTTCTCCAGACAAAAATACCTCAAAGGCTTAAACTCCCCTTCTTGTTGATTATTATTATTTACCATTTTTATTATAGAGCCTAGGAACCCTGTTGAAAAACTGTGACTCTCATTGAGCCAGGCACTGTACAAGACACAAAAAGGAAATATCTGACTCAAGGAGCATACCACTCAGCTTTAATACAAGAGAGGAAGGAAGGATTATAAAACACAATAGGACAATACTGGTCAATGTGCTTTGCTACAACTACTGCATATAGGTGGCCTAATCACTACCAAGTTTTTTGTAAGCATCAACAATGAGCAAAAGGGATAAGGGATGGTTAAGAAGGAAGAATATGGAAGTTTTGCAAATGTTGATAGGAAGCTCCTCTAAAGTTTTGTGGGGAATATGAGAGAAAAACACAGAGATGATTAAGTATGCAGGTTGAAATAAGCTGAATGGAAGTCAATAGTGAATGACAGATAATAGGTAGAATGTAGATAAGCCATGAAGAGCCTTGAAAGGAAAAATCAGTAGCTTATATTTTATACAACAGAGAAAGGGGCTCCCATTGCAGTGGGATTAAGAAAAAGAGGTAGTAACAGTGACACAAAGACTAAGCAAACAGACATCCATGCCCACAAATGACCAAAACTGGGGAAGCAACAATAAGTAGTATACATTTGTTCAACTTTGGAGGCAGACGTGTTTGTTTTTTGGCTGGGCAGCCCAGAGTTACCTGTGCTCTCCAGCTGCCCCAAGAGTCTATGGTAGCGAATTTCCCAACCACACATTGCACTGTTTAGCCCCTCCTCAGGGTGCACCTCTGAAAATAGGGGAACTTGCAATGGCGCATCAGGGATTCCCCAGAAGTGCCTCTGAAAGCAGAGAAATCCAAAGTTACCCCATCTGCAGAGATGTACCCTACATGCAGGACAACAGGTGACATCTGTTTCGTTCAATGAAGCGGATCAGCTGCGCCTGGATGCATCCCAGCACAGATTATTATGCTTCATTTGGATACATCTGTTTATAGGCTTCGTTACCAACAGAGAAGACATATTTTTCTAGAATGGGAAGAAGAATATGTTGGGAGCAGCTAATTTTATTGCCAGAGTACATAAAACCAGCTGATGGATGTACGTGAAAGAATGCTAGGATATACTTATTAACATTCCTGATGAAGTAGGTGTATCTATCCAATATAACAAGAAAGGTTTTGTCTGATGGGCAGACATAGTTGCTATTAGGTAAAGGAAAAATTTAGGTCACCACTTTGAATTCAGTTCAAAGTTGTATTCTACAACCTTAATTTTTTTAATACTGGCCTTATTCTGAAATTCATCAATGGTGTCCTGCAGGTGCTTTTTTTGGACAACAATCAGTCCATCCTTGCCAAAAGAGACTACTTTACTTGATTTTCCACTTGCTGAAGTTTAAAAGGTCATGCATTTGGTACCTTTCAAACAAACTACTTCCTCAGTGAAAAAGAAGTTTATACAATTGGCAATGGAAGCGAAGAATACCAAAGGTAAGTTATGTGAATTTCAGCAAGAGAGGCAGTCTTGAACAGAGATTATTTGAATATGCTAGAAAAGTACCCAGGCACTTCTTAAAGTTAGGAAGCTGCCTCTTGGGTAAGAAATCAGAGTTTTGGGGGAGTAGCTTTTTCCCAGTGGCAGGCATTTCTCTCTAAGAAAGTGAGAGAGAAAGAGAGAAAAGACAACCACACCAGCAGTTCTATCTTCAAAAGCAGCCAAATTTTCACACAGAGAATTCCATTTGCAGATGAATAAGTCAAGTCCAGCTCAGTAGTTGAGAAAAAATTTTCTTTGTGCTTTGATTTTACTCCCCTGCCTTATGCATGCCATTTAATTCTACCCCGGCCTCATCCTCCCACCAGAGACTCTCCTCAATCCCAAATCAGATTTTCTTCACATGGAAATTCAACACAAAGCAGTTTAAAAAAAAACAAAAAACAACAGTGGTTCAACATTTTTTTCTTTCAGAATTCCTCATCCTCAAAAAATGTTCTTTTTTTCCTTTAAACAAAAGACTACTTTAAAAAAAAAACCCACAAACAACTATTTTTCTAATATTTATGTTGAATATTCAATTTTACCCCTTTTCTCTTTTCCTTATTAAGTGAAAAAGAAAGAATGTCTGAGAGTTTACATTCATGACTATATCCCCTCACCCCTCAACACCCTGGGGTGGAGATCATCCGGATCCGCTGACTTGAACGCGTCCAGCCCCTCCAGAAGCTCTCTAACCCGGTCCTCCCCAACCTGA
>NW_017729022.1:164286214-164288052 GCF_001723915.1 Gavialis gangeticus | reverse complement strand
TTTCCATTCCAACTTTTTCCAGAATTAAGGAACTGGAGAAAGGTTGCAAAGAATGGAAGGTTGTAAATAAAAAAGAAAGCTATAAGGAGTATAGAAAGAAACAAAATAGGCAGTAGGCCTGTGTGAAGCCCCAAGTATTTGATTCAGATTCAGTGGGACAGTGATTCAATTCGGTGAAGCAAGTCACTGTCTCGATTTGATTCAGCTGAACTGAATTAAAAAATTTGGCACCAATTCGGAGATTCAGCCATAAACTAAACAGGCAGCAGTCCTTGACCACATTGGACACAGCTGCCTCCAGCTGATAGGTCTGTTCTGGTGGGCAGAAGGAACGGGCATGGGGAAGGGGGTACATCAATGCCCCCACAGCAAGGAAGCAACTGGGGCTGGGGCAAGTTGCCCAACCAGGGTGGTGGGGGCATGAGACTCGGGGAGGGGGGCTCCCACCACTGCGTGCCGCTGGTCCAGGGGGGCATATAAGAGGGCGTGTGCCCCATGATCTGCAGGGGGCAGGCTGCACTATGGATGGGTGGCAGAAGGCACTGGGAGTGGGAGCTATGCCCTCCTGCTGCTCGCCTAGCCGAGGTGGGGAGGCATGGTATGGTACCACTGCAGTGCCTCAGACAAGCAGCATGCAACAGTGGAAGCTGCTTAAGCCTCCCCACGCCTTCAGGGCAAGCTATGGCTTCACTCCGGCTCGGCGAGCAGCAGCAGGGCATGGGGGCCAGTACATGCACCTGGATTGGGATGGGCCAGCAGCAGGGGCTATGGGGAATCTTAGGGTGGCTGCAGCCCTCCCATAGCCCCCACTCCACTGTGCTCTGTGGTACAGGCAGAGCCAGGGCTGTGCTCTGGGCTGTGGCTGGGGCTATGGCTGTGCCCTTCCCTCCCCCCAAGACAACAGACTTACCAGCTGGAGGCAGTTGTTTCCACCATGGTAAAGGACTGCTGCCAGTTTAGTCTATGGCCAAATCTCTCCAAATTGATTCAGAGGCTTCCAATTCAATTTGGACCTTTTAATGGGTCTCCTGATTCAATTGAATGCGAGAGGAATTGACTGAGGTCATTGCAGGACCCCTGGCACAGCTTTACAAGCACTTATGGTGCTCTGGTGTGGTGCCAGAGGACTGGAAGAGGCCCAATGTGGTTCCCATCTTCAAAAAGGGGAGGAAGGAGGACCCAGGAAATTATAGGTCAGTTAGTCTTACCTCAATCCTGGGCAAGCTTTTTGAGAAAATTATTCTGGCGCATATCCACGAGGGGCCAGCAGGGGAGATTATGCTTAGGGGCAACCAACATGGGTTCATTAGAAGCAGGCCCTGTTAGACCAACCTGGTGGCCTTCTACAACCAGGCCACCAAATCCTTAGATGCAGGGGTACAGTGAACATAGTCTTCCTGGACTTTCAGAAGGCCTTCAACACTGTCTCTTACCCCGTTCTCAGCACCTACACAGTCAAATGGGTTGCTAACTGGCTGGAGGGCCGCACCCAGAGAGTGGTGGTGGACGGGTCATTTTTGACCTGGAGGGATGGGGGCAGTGGGGTCCCCCAGGGCTCGGTCCTCAGGCCTGCACTGTTCAACATCTTCATCAGTGACTTGGATGAGGGGGTAAATAGCACCCTGTTCAAATTTGCTGATGACACTAAGATGTGGGGGGATGTGGGTATGCTAGAAGGGAGGAATAGGCTACAATCAGACCTAGACAGGTTACAGGGGTGGGCGGATGAGAACAGGATGAGATTCAACACTGACAAGTGCAAGGTGATGCACGTGGGGAGGAACAACCAGCACCACACCTACAGGCTGGGGAACTCCCTTCTCATCAGTGCAGAGGCA
>NW_017729022.1:164261331-164281214 GCF_001723915.1 Gavialis gangeticus | reverse complement strand
CAGATTCAGAGATTCAGCTGCCAAATCAGGCTGAATCTCCTCCAGATTGAATCAGCTATCGAAGCTCCACACAGACCTAATAGGCAGATGAATACTTTATTACACTTTTTATTTTATTATGCCCTATGGCAAAACTTCATAGTTTTTCAAGAAACATTTTGCAAAAGAAAGTTTACAAACAAACAGTTACATTTCTAACCCCAAACAATGTGGGAGGGGACCTTATAAGTGTTTCAAAACAATTGTTTTTCCCTTATTTTTTGACCAGATGCCTTCTTCAGACAAGTTGAATTACAGCTAACAAATCACTGGAGCCAAAGTTGTTTACCAAAAAAAAGAATGAGAAAGAGAGAGAGAGACTGCCCTTAATGACCATCTGAGGTGCTGTTGATACCAGGTTTTACTGGATATATATGTCCTACATGGGTAGAATTCATTCATAAAATGTATTTCATCAACAGGTTTGCCAAACAAATACATTGAATCTTTACACCATGCTTGGGACATTAGACACACAGTAGTTTGAAGGATACAATCATGTACGTGATATTTTGATTTTGGCATCAATTGAAGAACCCCGTCTACTTCAGTAAACTGTACAGAAAAAGAGCAGGGAGTAAGAACCACATCCCAGTCCCAGCTCAAACTGAATAACACAAATGCTTGACTGAAGAGAGGCTAGATAAAGACTGTTGTAGAATGGTATAAAAACATACTACATACAAGAACCACTTGCAATAATGAAAAACCTAACTCATTTTAAGATGAACCATGGTCAGTTTATGGGTGGGGAGGAGAAATAATCATGTTGCCCTTAATGGAAACTGGACTTGATGACTCAAGAGTCCCCTTCAAGCTTTTGTTTTATACTTCTTCAGTCTCCAGTATCCTGTTCACCCTTAAAATTAATAACTCTAAGTGCATACCTGCCACTGTTGTTTAAATGACAGGTGCTGATGTCTTCATTCATCTCTTCCTCAGGCAAAATTTCATTTCAGTCACTGGAAGTTTACTAAAATGAAAGCTCAATAAGGACACTGGGAGTTGACCCATGTGCTCATTTGGCTAGTCACAGACTGTAAATTATGCAAGTGCTTGTACTGCTATTAGAGAGAACAATGGGTTTTAGGAAGATTTCCTGCAAGGAGCTTCCTCTTGGTGTTTGCTTCGAGTCGCCTTCACACCTTCCATCAGTCCACTTACTAGCTTATTAAAAATACATAAGTAGTAAAAAATGTTACCCGCTAGTCATTCAAGATGTTTCCAGTTCATAAAACAAATAAGATTTACCCAGAACCTCAAGTGAAGACCCCCTTCCTCCAAGATCTTACCACCATAAAAGGGATGGCAGTGATGACAATATTAATAAACAAATAGTTGCAAATATTTGTTATAAACAACTAAACGGAAAATAAATGTGTATGGATAAGGCAAAGATTGGCATAGCAACACCAAGATTAAATACATCTTACAGTCCTTCTCATTTAAAAAAAAAATCAACATGATTAGGTCAAATCATGGCCTGAGGAATCACTAAGGGCACTGAATTCAATATAGTAAGCGTCTCACCTGTTGGGCTTAGGATGTTAATTAGAATTGTTGCTGCACCTCTATCATCTTAAGTCTTCTACATCCATGCCCATAAAACAAACCATGGGTTAGATGCAGTAAATGAAGAGAGGTTATAAATTAATCTAAACTGATCAAATGTAATTAGTAAGTAGAATCTACATAGGAAGGCAAGGCACGGGAACACCATATATCTTTGATTAACTTATCCTACTACCTTACTTAGCTATATTCACCATCATAATTACTACAAGAGCTCTTCACAAACTGAGGATACTCCATGCTCTAGGAATCAAACCATCAGAACAGGTAGAAGGTCACTACATTGATACAGACAGCAAGGAAGGAAAATAGTTCCTTAGTACTTAGATTAATATTAGCATGCTTATTTAACAAAAACAAAAAGATAAAGGAGGGCAAAATGCATCTCAACCATTTTGCAAGTGAGTGTACATATGTGCACAACTCTTTTACAAAATGTTTAGATTTACCTAGACATGTTCTTATTTTCAGTGTGTTCAGCCAAGTTAAGAAAAAAAATATCAAGATTATATTAACTTTGCTGACTTTAACAAAACTATGTCGTTAGCTTGGTTGCTAGAAAAAAGGTAATAGACAACACATAAGGTGTTTCATTGGGTTTTAATGATTGAGGTGGGGAGAAGAGGATAACCTCTAATGCTATGGAAAACTATTCTTTTTCAGATAATTGATCAGGAATTGTGCCAGTCTTAAAAGCAGTCTCTAGCTCCTGCACTTCATTGGAGGGTGAGTGACAGCTATAGTGACTGTGTTACAGGATGGTGGGGAAATAAATTGCTCCTGGACTTAAGAATTGGGTAAAAAAATGGGACACTAGCTGATCCAGCTTCTCAGATTTTGGCCAGGCTCAGCAAAGACTTTGGAGGTTGCGACTTATTCATTGCATAAAGCATTTACATTTTTCAGTTGAAAAGTACAAAAATAGCCCTTCCTAAATCACCAGATATACTTTTATCTGCTTTCAAGAAATCCAAGTGGCTAATTTTAGTTGTTTTAGCAACAGGGTCAATACAGCTATAGCAAGATGCTAAAAACTGAATTCCACTACTCCTTTTACATTGTTAACACAATGGATTATGCATACTATGCAGCTACAGCTTTTTAGCCCCTTTAGTTACCTGACTTTCACGGTCTCAGTCCTCAGCCATGAGGACAATGGGAATGTACATAAAAATCCCCAGGATGAACAGGAAACCTAAAGATCGTATTTGCAATCATTTGTGGAGTGAAAATGCCCCTAAAGTTTAATTAATTAACTTCTGTTGGTGTTTTAGAAAGTACATGGAAGCATCCATGTATAACTGGAACCATAATGTTAAAATTTATGCCCAGCATATTCTAGGGCAGGAGTCCAAAAGACAGACATGGCCTGCAGCACTGTATTAATCTGGCCTGCAAGGCTACCTACAGATCTGGAAATTTGGCTGTGGGGAGCAAACCTTCAGAACTGGTGGGGAGCCTGGGGTCTTGCTCACTGGATCCAGTGCCCAGGACCAACACGCAGGGCCAGGTAGAGGTGACATTGGGCCTCAGGGCCCAATCCTGGCACATTGGAGGAGGTGCTGTGCCACCTGCATGCACGGCAGCAGGAGTGGCTGTGCCCCTCACTGCTGCTGCGTGTGCGGGGGACACCACGCCAGGGCAGTGCAAAGCTTACAGCAGCAAGGAGATTCCCTATGCAGTCTCCCTGTGTCCTGCAGTGCTGAGACTCACCCAGTGGACTGCAGAGGCCCTGGGGGAGGGCAGCAGGGTGGGGAGCTGAGTGTGCAGCAGGCAGCCTGTGCCTGCCTCCACCCTACGTATTGCAGCCCTGGGCCCCAAGCCCTGTGCACCACCCAGTTGGGCAACAGCCCCAGCCCCAGCCCTGCCTGATTTCCTCCCTCCCTCCATCTCTATGGGAGCCTCAATCCTCCCCTCCCACCTATGGTATCTGCTCTCCAGGCTGCCTGATGGTTATGTGCATATACATACACATGGCACCCCCTGCCTGACCGCCCTCCTCCCATTCCATCATAGCCCCTTGCAGGCTGGAACTTTGCAAGCCTGCAGAGAGCTCTTTGCAAAACTAAAAAAATCCAGATTTTTCTCCATTAAAATGAGAAATCCATGGTTTCCTCTAGTAAAGGGGAAATTCTGCATTTTTCTCCATTTCCCAAGGGAAACAGAAAACCCTGATCCCTGTTCTCTATAAGTAATGGTATTTTAGTTAGAAGGGAATATAAGAAGAATATTGTTTTTATAGGATTTATAACTCTAGTATCTAAGCATTGTTCATAAATTAAAAAGTGCACATTATGGGTGCATCTACATGTGATGTTACGCTGCCATGGCAATGCATTATGGCGACATAGTGTCCTCATGCAAAAACCATGATGCCACAGCTACATCTCCATAGCAATACGCTCCCTTAGTATAGCACACCGTTTTAGTGACAGAGCAGCTAAAAATGACCATGCACAGACAGCATGGCACAGTACACATTCCCAGCATACAGGAAGGCAGCAGGTGGTGCTGGGCCACTGGGACCCAATCCTGGCATGTGGAGGGCAGGAGGGGGCAATGCTGGGCTCCATGGCCCTATCTGGCCCACACATAGCCAAAAGATTGAGCACCACCATTCTAAAGGAATACAGGAACTTTTCTGCATTATTAGTCAGTAATGTAAAGGTCAAATAGCTGACAGTCTGCATTCAAATGTCTTGAATGCAGCTCTGTCACATATATTAGTATTGCATTAGGTTAAATGGCTCTGTTTGGTTATGGGAACAAGACATTAAGAAATTATAATGAGCTCATCTGATGAATATAACTGTCCTCAGCATAGCATTGCTGTAGTAGGACAAGCTTAATATTTTGCCCTGATTGCCACCTTTCCTTCAACACTTTTGCCTTACAGCAAGATCCATTATGGTGTTTTGACCAGAAGAAGTGTTTTCAAGGAAATACTAAGGCACACTGTATCAAACTAGGAGTTAGTCAGAGCCTACTAGTTTGCTTAACTACCAGAATCACTGAGAACTGTACTGTAAAAGGCATGGTTGTCAAGGTCATGGCATTTGCCTCTCTCTGAAGGAAGGTAAATACCCATTGGTTCTTTCTGAAAGATTAAGGGAGGGAGCTTTGCACTTGATTAATGTGTTAATGGAGCAGTTCAAGTGTCTGAAGCTGCCTGTTCTGTAGTGCCAAAAATATAGCCAATAACCACCTTTGAATGACTTTGGGTGAGGTCTTTCATGAAGTTTGTCCTAGATGTAAAGGACAAAGCTAATTTCTCTATGCCTCCATGGACAATACCATTCTGCAGACATATATAAAGCAAAACAGAGCCTCCATCCTCTCCCCACTCACCTAGTAAACACAGACTCTACTCCAGGGCCCAAATCAATGGCTTAAAAAGGGCCTAATATGGGGGTAATAGAGATTTTTTCTACCTCCTCATTTAACATTTCAGACTGGGTAGAAGCAAGAACACAAAATCATCAGGAGATAACAAGTTAAGTTGAAACCAGACTGCTTCTCACTGTGTTTGCATAGTGCCAAGCACAGTGGGCTTCCAGCCTCAGTTCTGAATATACTTATTCACTAGAAATATCCTGGAGTTACATTAATAAAATTAGCCTGCATCTTCTTTTAGCTTATCATTTACAAGTTTAAAAAAGTGTATCAACTTAAAAACCCTGAAACCTTCTTGCCAACTTCTCTTTGGAAATCATTGCATTTGCAGAAAATCCAAACTGCTTGTGGTTTTTGAAATCTAATCACCCATTCCCAAAACACTTGCTTTCAAAAACCAATTAAAGTTGCTAAGTGATAACAATGTACCTACCTATCATAACACTTCAAAAAAAACCCCAAGTACTTAAAAGCACAAAAATGAATAATTAAGAACATCAATCTTATGCTGCCCACAATATAGCCAATTTGTACCTATTTCATCACAACTCCATTAACTGTCACCATGGATTGTTTTTAAAACTTATTATTTTTATATCATGATGCCAACGTTTAAATATTTTCACTAAAGGGATAAGTGGTGTCTGGATGAAACCTACTGAGAATCAACTTCATTAAAGTTATTAGAGTTTCTCAGAGAGTGTAATATTTACTCAATATTTAGAGCTAGATTTTAGTGAGCATAGCACTGGTGACAGGATAGGAGATGCTGGAGACTTACCAACTAAAATTATAGATAGTAGAGATCAAGAAGGGTTACAAAAGGAAGCCAAAATACAGGGGAAAACCAGAATACAAAAGAAGCCCTGTTCTTTTTAAACTCATTGTAGTCTCGCTTCTCAGGAAAAGAAAAAGAAAGTCACTGTGATTTCCAAACTGCGTTTCACAGTTAAGCAGATAAACTGATTCAACAGACTGCACATGGGTTCATGCTTATGCTTGGCCCCTTTAACATGTTTCTGCCCAAGGACAACTGCAGGAGTGAGGCCATATCTCATCATGTGAACAATCATAACTCAGAAATACTAAAAATTGATATGTGGCAGATTTTACAGGAGATAGAGTAAAATAAACTGAATTATTGTTGTGAATTATCCATTCAGCTCCATATAGTATGATTTGAACCTCTAGATGTAGATTTTGGGTCCAGCCCTAAAAATGTTGGCTACTGAATGTAATGTTTATGACCACAGGCAGTACTGTCAGGAGTGCTAGCAAGAGCAGGTTGCAAATTAGCCTTCCTTGAATTCTGAGACTAAAATAATTTGTCTTTACTTATTTGGGGAAAAATTGTTCCCTTGTTCCACAAACAACTCTCCCACAATGGCTCCACATGCTGATCCAGGGGAATAAAAAAATAGCCCTTTGTGCTCAAAGGAGGAATTTCCAGTAACTTTTGTTCAAACACTTATTTTCCCTATGCAGGAATATTCTTGTGCCAAGAACCATATAGCTGGATAATAAAACTTTGCAGTGTTTTAGCAAAAAGTAGTCAACAGATAGCTGAATATCAAGACATGGATTATCCACTAAAGTGGTTTATTTAAGGTATAATAGCTGTGAGATCATGGCAAAGCACACAATTAGCTAAGTATATTATTGGTGTTTGTTTCCTTTCTTCTTGTAACAAGGCACTGAGATGTGCCTGCTCCTTGAACAGAGCAAGCAGCTTGAGAGGCTGCTTGAAGGTGGCAGAGGGGATCTAATGAGGGGCTCACCTGACCAGAAGAGGGCTCAGGCTGGAGCTCTATGGCTAGGGACAGACATTACACATAAACCAGTTTAAGTGATCAGAAACTGGTTTAAGCCTGTAACAGAACGAAAGTTCAGTGCACATAAACCAGTTTCAAAATGGCCAAAACCAATTTAAAATAGACCTATAGGAATATATTCCTCTATGTAGAGGAATATATTATCAAGCGTAACTGATTTAGTTAACATGAGTTTGTTTCATTATTGGTTCAATCTACCCATCTTAGAGAAGCCTGTGAGGATTGAATTGATTTAGCCTCTGGTTTTTTGACTGTCTGTACTTAGCCTATAAGCTCAGAGCCTGCACTGGTCGGGGAGTCTCTCCCCAGCAACCATGAAGTGAGGAGCCCTAGCTGCAGGACTCCTGAAGGGACCTGAATTGAGCTAAATAATGCTGCAGGCCTGGGAACAGAGGCAAGTTCCCTGGGCCGAGAAATACTGGGTTATACAAAGACAAGTGGCCTTTGTTTTATGTTAACTCCTAGAAGGTTTGAGGTGCCTACCAGAGGGACCACAGGCCCAGGGAAGGGCGGAGCTAGTCTGAGAGCTCAGAGGAGGGGCTGTGTGCAGGACTAGAGGGTCCACGAGTCCAAGGGGACCAAGGGCATAGGCTAGGGTATGCACACTGGGAGGTGAGAGATGAGGAAAGTTTGCCCTTTTAAAAGGGTAGGGGGCTTCTTCTGTTGTTTGTGTTTCTGTTATAGCCCAGGGGCTTATGGTTTATGTCACTGTTTATATCAGTGGTTTGTGTTGGGACTGTAAAGGGTGGGCACACGATTACCTTGAGCCCTGCCAGGGACAGGCTGAAGGCTTGAGCTACTGTTGAGTCCAGAGAAGGGCAGCATGCAAGGCTACAGAGCCACACAGGGACCAGGAGCCCAGAGCCCAAGAGAGGCACAGTCACATGAGTGATTGTTGAGCCCAGAGTGGGCACAATGCTACATTAGACCCACAGAACCAGACAGGGGCCCAGCACCCAACAGGGGTACAGCCACAGGCCTGGGGACTGGAAGGGACAAACTAGAGCTAGCACCTCAAAGCCAGGTCCAACACAATGGGCCTGGGCTAAAAGGCATAGCTGAGAGGAAAAAAGGGTAGCAGGCAAGAAGGCCAAAGCCCAACCAGTGAACAAGGATACGATAATATCCGCAAGGCTTGGGGCATGGTGCAGAAGAAAAGGAGCCATACAATTTGCCCTTAAGGCTACAGGTGCTCTACGGGAGCCTAGTTGGGCCAAGAGGGACCTACCAGGCCTGAGGGCTGGATTGAGACCTAGTGGTGAATTGCTATGAGTAAGGCTTACTCTAAAGCCTTTTGGCACGCTCCCTTAAATCAACCTTTAATATTAAGAACAAGGCATGGCAGGAAAGCAATCTAGGTAGAGTGGCATTAGAGTTTGAGCTGGGCAGGAGCTTCAGGGCCACTAGGGGGGAGCCATGGCCACCTTTGTGGCCACAAGACCTGCTATGCCTCTCAATTATCAGGTGTTGGATACAATTGGAAGCTGGATTCCTAGCTTGGTAAGAAGAGAGTTTGATTTCATTTGGCAAGTTGTCTATTCCCATGACTTTTGTGGTGTGTAGAGGTATAAATGTTGCAGAAATTTATCCTATGAAATTAGCCACTTTTCCTGATCATTTTTGATGAACTGTAGAACCTGTTTATGAAGAGCAAGTTGTTTTTAGAAGTATACTTAGGTTCTATCTATCAGCAGTTTCAGAGGACTGATAACAGACAGCTTTAAAACAGGATGGGTGTGCATATCTATTCCTTTTTGCTGCTCTCCTCTTGCTGAAAGCTGCAAGAGAAAAGTGGCAGGGAAGAAATCAAGATTGGATAAGCCCTACATATAAACTCTTCCTCTTAACATCTACTCTGTGCCACTGTGAGACACTCAGACAGACCTGTGTGGTATTTCTTATGCTCTTAGAGTCTATATCACCAAGCAGAGACAGAGACAAGAGCAATCAGCATGCACTGATTAGTTCTCTGCTCCAAATTACAGGGGAATAGATGGAAAGTCACTACAAAACAAATGCTTGATGTTAGAACTGCTGAGAAATAAATGAGTGATTTCCTATGTTGCTGAAAAAGCAGAGCAAGTCAAAAAGGATGGCTCAAAAAGAGGCTGTCTGTACATTTTGCTATGCCATTTACTTCACAGATGACATGCATCATTGTGCAGAGAATGTGCACAAGACTTCAAGAAAACCCCAGGTTTAAATTATTTTTTAAGATGTACATAAGGATGGTTCAGGCAGAAATGATCCTAGCCTGAGCTATTCTATCTGAGGTCCCTTCTAGCCCTATTTTTCTCTGATCCTAGAGGGTTTTGTACAAGATAAAAGCAGTTTCATCTTCTGGACCTATTTCTGTTTGGCTTTTAGGCAAAAAAATTGCACCTGATTTACATCAGCATGAGAGAAATGAAAAGCATCCCCGCACTTAAAAATGGTGGTGGGGAATACCTGCTGCAGTTTTTACATGTGGGGATGCTGATGCATGAGACGCAGCAGTGCTTTAATTAGAGCAGTTCTTGGAGTCACTTTGAAGTACCGTGCCCCCACCCTCCCGCACCCCAACCCTGGAACATGTGCAAAAGTGCCTTAAAAAAAAAAAAAAAAAAAAAAAAAAAAAAAAAATCACTGTTTTCAAAGGCCATACCTACTTATTTGCATTCTATTTCTGATGTGTCTTTTCTTTCTACATATTGGTGCTCTTCAAAAAATATGCTGATCTAAATATCAGGTCCTTCTCAGAATTGTTCTCAGTATTGTTTGCCCTTGGTGGAGTTCTCAACCTCACGTGATGAGTTGCTGACGTCATATTTTAAAACCATTTTGACTGCATCCACACACATGTGAATACTTGATTCCACACCTTGTGCTGCTGCTACCTGCCCCCCGCTAATGCCTGTGCCACATGCTCTCTGGCATGTGGCAGATTACCCCAGGGATGATAGGGGACGCTGGGGTCAGCTTTACCTGGGGTTCTGGGGGCCTCTTGGGGCTGCAGCAGTGGCAATCATGTTCCCTATGTGCTACTCTGCTGTTTTTTGAAAGGGCATTTTTTGACCCCTGGATATCCATCTGAATGTGTGGTACGTGGCACCATAGATGCATCTGTAGCACCACATACCACATGGCCACAACTGTCTGGACACAGCCTCTCTATATAATCAATTTAGTTTTGCACTCAGATTCTTGAAAATAAGAAGTTATTAAATTCATAGCAAGTGTTCAGCACTTACAAGCTGGAAGAAACACACGCTTTACAAAGTGAAGAAGAGTCCATAGATAAGCAGGCTGTAGTTTGCTAGCTGAGGCACAGCAGTTGATTTATACCCGATTTAAGGAATAAGGGACTATGAACACCATTCAGTCTCTCTGCCTTCAGCAGTATTGGAGAAATAAGAAACCCAGATCTGTTTCAGGAAATTCTTTCCTAGTCTATGTGAACTAAATTAATACAAGCCTAAAGAATGCAAGAAGTATTTTTACACTGAACACACTATGCTTTAGTATAGTGGGTCATTTTCAGCTCTGGTGTATGAACGTATTAAGCAGCAGTAAAAACGGCTTATTATAAACTTGCACTCTGATGTGAATAAGGCCACTAGAACTAATTGTGGAACCTAGGGATAAGTCCCATCTTAGCACAGTTTGGTTACTTGAGGAGTGGAATGTTTTTCAACAGAGTATTTCTAGGTTGTCCTGCCAGCAGAGGGCACATCTCACTGTTGCTTCAAAGGCAGGGAGTGCTCTCTTGTATGCTGCCCAACCTGGCACACAGTCCCTCTACTACATGAGATATATGTAGTATTCACAAGAGTGACAGCTCACCAAGTGAGCACTCGTAGCTTAAAATTATCCTATGCTCTTTTCCTTTACAGCCACAGCACCTGTACAACTACCAGAAGGAAGGCAGCATCTAGGGCTGAAATGCCAGAGAACTTTCAGGAGAAAGGAATTTCCTTCAGGTCCTTTCTTTCTCCTTTTCAACAAAAAAGACTCTGCTTCCTAATCACAGACAGAAAAGCCTTCCCGAGGATCATTCTACAGAATAATGAATTAGCAATAACAAGTTTTCCAAGAAATCATCTCCTCTTCAAAAATGATCTATTTTATTCTCTCTGGGAAGAATGGGAATAGATTCTCTGGTTTATATATATTTTTTAAAAGGCCAAATCAAAGATTTCCCAGCTTTAAAGAAAACTTATATATCTTAAGGAAAACTAAAGCTTCACATCTCTTGCTCTAAGGACACAGAAAGCCTACTCATGGCAACTGATATATGAACTCTATCATTATTTACAACTTCTTTTAAAATCAGCAACACCTCTTTACAAGTCCTATTACAATCTCTGATTTCATCCAGCTGCATTACATAAAACAAGGCACTTAAGCAGAGGGTTTTTTTAGTTGCACATACAGCTGACCAAATTTTGCCCAGTGTTTCTATGATGCAAGATCACACACATCTGCTATCTTTATCCCAAACACTAGTATTTCTTGCTTCAATAACTCAATGAGATGCATACCAAATTTGTGACTAACCATGTAAGTTATCAAGTCATTCTTTCTACAACAGGGCAACAAGGATAGAGGAGAAGCAGTATACATGATATATCTTGACCCTAGTAAAGCTTTTGACCATTTCACACAACATTCTCATAAGTATGTCAGGAAAGGATGGTTCATATGAAACTACTGCAAGGCATGTTAGTAGAAAAACTGTACCCAAGTAACAGCTACCAGTGGAACACTATTAAAATGGAAAAGATATATCAAGTGGGTCTTCACAAGGTCTCTCCTGGACGCCTATGATCCAATATTTTCATTAGAGACTGGGATGCCCTTATTAAATTTCTAAATTATAGAATGATAGGGTTGGACATTACCTCAAAGGTCATCTGGTCTGACTACCAAGATAATAGCAAGCTGGGAGGGGCGCAAACATGCTAAAGGAATGGATTACAATACAAAACAACCTTGATAAACTGGAGAAGCCTGAAATGAATCAGATGCAGTTCAATAAGAACACATGTTACGTACTACACTTAGGCAGGAATACTTAATTGCACAAAATTCAAAAAGGGAAATGATTGATTAAACAGCCATTCCACAGAAAAGGATCTGGGATGGATTAGTGGAACAGAAACTGAACTCAAGTCAGCAATGCCAAACTACTGCAAATGAAATCAAACATCATACAGGGATGTATAAATAGGCATGTCCTATTTAAAACATATGAATCAATCTTTCCATTTTACTCCCAACTAATAAGGTATCAGCTGGAGTACCACATCCAGTTTTGTGCATCAGCACAAGAGATGTGGGCTAAAAGGAGAAAGTCCAGAAGAGAGAGATAAAAATGATCAAGGTCTAGAAAACATTAAAATAATTGAGTTTGTTTATTCTAGAGAACTTAAATATGATCATAGTCTCCAAATATGTAAAAGGATATAACATTCCTCTTTGATCTAAATTATTCTCTATGTCCATTATGATAGAAAACTTAAGTAATAGGCTTAAACTGCAGCAAGGAGTGATTTAGGATGTATCCTAAGGAAAACTCTTCAGCTATAACAGCAGTTAAGCAGTGGAACAGATTACCTAGGGAGGTTGTGCGAACTCCATCCTTGCATGTTTTAAGAATAATTCAAACATCTATAAGGAATCTTTTACATATACTGGAGTAACAGCTTTGGGTAGGGGGATTTATTAGATGGCCTCTTGGGTCCCTTCTGGCCTTCATTTCTATGATTTATCAAATACCATTCTTCCAGGAAACTTAAAGTAATGTGGTATTTCATGTAATTAATATTATAGCCACAGTTTCGTGATTTAAGTGATGCAAGCGGTGTTCCTTCATTTTTATCGTAAAAAACTAATCTTATTTGGTATGTAGGTAACAGAGGAAGCAAAATGAGTAATGTCACTCAAAATCATGGCTAGTTTGAATTAACTTGTGCATAAAAATCTCATTAAAGGCTATACACCATCTTTTAGATATATTTTGCCAAAATCTCCTGCAGGACCTTTGGTACATAAAACCCAGAGAGGCATTAGAAGAGTACAATATAGAACTCCTTCAGCCATGCTTTGGTGAAAAAAACAGGGTGACACCTGAGGGACTGAATTCCCACCTAACTCTATCACATTCATCATCATAAGACAGGTTGGTTAATATTAATTATGTGACATATTTTAACAGTAGGAAGAAGATCAAAGCTCTTTATATAGATTCCAAAGCAACTAGACACAGAACTGCCTGTAGTGCATACACACATGAAGTGCTGTAATTCACCTCTCTCTAGTAAAAATTGTGACTTGTAAATTTTTAAGCCCAAATGAATGGAATTTGGAAGTCGTAATACACCTTCTCTGACCAGGCGTTGCATCTGCTGAAAAGACTCAAGATGTATTCAGAGACAAAGATATGGTGTTTCTGCAGCTTTACTAATCATCTTTCCCTTCTTCCACTGCTCTAGTGCTCATGCACATTTTCTCTGAAAACAATAGACCAGATAGAATACAACCTGGATCACAGACCTTCTGATATATGCATATTTGAATTTTTTATTCAATCCTTGCAATTTTGTCATCACTATATAAGGATGCATATATGGGAGCTGGGGGTGGGGATCAGGAAATCACCTTGGTTGATATAACTTAAGAAAAACTGTACCCAATTACAACCTCCATGAGAATGCTGCTACCTCAGAGCAATTCCATTTATTTTGGCCACACTACTGCAACTTGTCACAAAAATCAGAAACAGATCCTGTAAGTGAGCTATCATTCAGCATTTCTAGAAATGAGCTTTTCAGCACCAACAACTCTTTATGGATTTTGCCTTTTGACTATAAAGTAAAACTGTAAGCTTGCATTAAATAGTCTGGATTTTCTCCATAAAATAAAAATAAGCCATATGAAATATTATGTCAGATGACTGAAGTCTATCCATAGAACAACTATATTATATACAGTATATGCATACCTATCGTTAGCATGAGTACACTGGTTATAAGAGAGAGGGCATTCTGCCTGTATATGCTGAACACACCATTTAAAATAAATGGTTGCAGAATTTACTGCAGATGGTATGATTCAAAGGTATCTGTTTGTGATTCCTTTATCTTGTTGCTTAGGATTTCTGAGAAGGAAATTATGCTGATAATTATTTTCTCTAGAAATTCAAGGCACAATAATCACATCAACTGATGTATGTATTTTGTTATTTGTTCTGCTGCTCCATTTTGTCAGGATGACTATCATATTCAATATCCTTGGTTTATTAGCATCCTGCAGTAATGTATTTAAGTTGGAGATGTTATTGTATCTTTGTACTGAAGAAGAAAAACTAATACAATGAAATTCAAAGGAACCCATATATCTTGAGTAGAATCCTATTTCACTGTATAGGCCCAAATAGCACCCAGCTCCGTAACTGCCGCTTTGACAAGTATGCACAGTTTGCAGTCCTACTCCATGTTCAGTCTGGATGCATAAGCATTTGCACAGCTACTCAACATGTGCGGTAGGCCATGCAGAGACCAAGAAGATACATAGCTCTGTATATTCATATGCTGGCCAAGTCACAAAATAGTATCCAGCAAAACCCTCAAAACAACCAGTAGGACCGTTGAAAAAGGAGGATTCTCCCATGTTTTTAGCCTGATAGCCAAGTGGTTAGGGCACTACCCAAGGAAGCAGGAGACCCGGAGTCTAGACCCTCCCCTCCCCAGAGCAAAGTTTGAACCTACACCACTCTGACTTTCCAGAGCAGTTCCTAAATACCAGGCCACAAGTTAGGAATTATCCAGTGCTCTCTCCAGCCCTGCATCTGGGGACAGAGACATGCAGCTAGCCCCTGAACAACCAAGAGAGGGAGATACCTCTCTTCCTCGCAGAGGGAAGAGAGGGTGTAGGGTTGAGTGAGATGGATGCTGCTCTGAAAGAGAGGGGAACCTGGATTGTAGCCTTGCTCCCAATGGGGCAAATATTGGCATTCCTCACCATCCATCTCATCCAATGAAATTAAATGCGACATGCAATAGCTCATCCTCAGGAGGATGACTGGAAAGGGAATTAGATAATACTGAACCTGTTCCCTGGTAGTTAAATCAGAGATAGGCAGGTTCAAAACCCCTCTGGGTAAGGAGGGCCTAAAACCTGGATGAGAACCCTAACTACTTGACTGTTAGACTAATTTATTAGTCTCTCACCCCATTCTAGTTAAAAAACTTGGCGACTGTGGCATAGATGCCTACACAGTCAGATGGATTGCAGATTGGCTGAAGGGTCGCACTCAGAGGGTGGTGGTGGATGGGTCATACTCAACCTGGGGGGAGGTGGGTAGCGGAGTCCCCCAGGGCTCGGTCCTGGGGCCTGCGCTGTTCAATTTCTTCATCAGCGATCTAGATGATGGGGTGGAAAGTAACCTGTTTAAATTCGCTGATGACACCAAAATTTGGGGGGAGGTGAGCACGCTAGCAGGGAGGGAGAGATTGCAGAAGGATCTGGATAGGTTACAGGGGTGGGCTAACAGGAACAGGATGCATTTCAATACGGACAAGTGCAGGGTGCTGCACTTGGGCAGTAGGAACCAGCAGCACACTTACACAATGGGGAACTCCCTACTTGAGAGCACGGAGGCAGAAAGAGATCTTGGAGTCATTATTGACTCCAAGATGAACATGGGCCGACAATGCGAGGTCATGGTTGGCAGGGCTAACCGGACCTTGTCGTGCATCCACAGGTGCATCTCGAGTAGAGCCAAGGAGGTGATCCTCCCCCTCTACGCGACGCTGGTCAGGCCACAGCTGGAGTATTGTGTCCAGTTCTGTGCGCCCCATTTCAAGAGGGATGTGGACAACATGGAGAGGGTCCAGAGGAGGGCCACCCGCATGATCCGGGGACAACAGGGCAGACCCTACAGTGAGAGACTGCGGGACCTGAACCTATTCAGCCTCCACAAGAGAAGGCTGAGGGGGGACCTGGTGACCGTCTATAAACTCACTAGGGGGGACCAGAAGGGTTTGGGGGAGACGCTGTTTCCCCTAGCGCCCGCTGGCATAACAAGGAGTAATGGGCACAAGTTGATGGAGAGGAGGTATAGATTGGACATCCGCAAAAACTACTTCACAGTTAGGGCGGCTAGGAGCTGGAACCAACTTCCAAGGGAAGTGGTGCTGGCCCCTACCCTGGGGGTCTTTAAGAAGAGGCTGGATGCCTACCTGGCTGGACTCATTTGAGTCCCGTTTTTGTTTTGGGGTTTTGTTGTTCTCCCGCCCTGGCGGGGGGTCGGGCTAGAAGATCTACTAGGTCCCTTCCGACCCTAAATCTATGAAACTATGAAACTATAAAATCCCTCTATGCCCCAATTTTAGGACTTACGTGCCCGTGTAGACCCTGAGTGCAGCCTATTACACATGCTCAGTAACCATGTGGGTACGTAAGTGCCAAAATGGCAGTTACACCAGTGGCAGTTTCCAAACTGCACAAGTAAAGTGAAATAGGATTCTGCCCGTTTGTGTGCGTTTAGTTCTTAAGCAATTTATGCAATTTCTTCTTCATATTTTTTGTTGATTTAAATACAATTTAGCAGCAGATTCATTTTACAATAAAATTTACTCAGTACAGGCCAAATCCTAGGGCCAGTGGTCCCAGAGATGCTGAACCCCAAGTACTTCTGTGGCCGATAGAAGTCCTTAGTCTTTGGAAAGACAAAGAGAACAGACTACATGTCCTCTAATGCTTGATGAAGGCAGTCTCCAGCCCACCTGCCTTGTATTGCAATGCAATGCAGAGAAGCATTCTGCACTTTGCTTGCCTAGCATCTGGGGTGGGGGACAGGAAGTTGAGGGTTTCGTTCTGCTGAAGAAAGTAAGAGGGAACTACGAAGCCAGGTAGCCAGAAGTCAGATTCCTGGCCCTGAAGTGGAGTGCATGTCAGACACCTGAAATAGAGGCCTGGAGAATGACTTGTTCCCACACTTGCTACACTGAAGGAAGGGTAGAGATGAAAGGGAAAGGATTAGAAAAGGGTTCCATAAATGTTAATCATGATCTCGCAACCCACTTTTAAAATTGGATGAACTTTGTTCCTTTCCCTTGACCCCCTTCCCCATCAGTCTCAACCTTGCCTATCTGAGATTAAATTCATTAAAAACAGGCATAAACCACACGTTTCACTCTTAAATCTAAATTTCCTCCAAGTTTTAGATTAGAGATATTATACATGCATATTGAAGAGCCTTTAAATGAGAGAGCAATTTCCTTTGTATATAAGGATGAAGTGATGCAAAAGTAGAGGGGGAAGAAATGGTACACACAATACAGTGCTTGGACTTAGTCTCCTAAATTAAGTATTTTTTAAAACATTATCCAAAATCTAATTCCCATTTTCCCCAAGGTAATTTCAGTTCCTAGACCACTCAAGCTTTCTGTAAACATTATCTTGGAGTTTGTTCAAGTCACCAAAATTGTGGCTGGTTTGATCAGGGCCTGTTTAAAATATAGAAATCTGTGGCCTGATTCTACATTCACTCAAGTACTAACTTCTCTGACACTGTCGTAATGTAAGTGTCAAAACAGGAACTCAAAAGCAGATCTCGACTCCCAGTCCTCTGCTCAGATCACCACAGCAGTTAGTTAAACTTATCAAAATACAGATGGCTCATGAAGCCAGCAAATTAAGATATTTTCAGCATTGTAAGTTGTTTCTGCATAGTATGAAATCTTGACTAACACAAATACATGCACATTTTAGCTTGCTCTAGTTACCTCTCTTCCTTTTAAAATGTTTCATTCAGTAACTTCCAAGCTAAAATGTGAGCACTGAGAGCTTGAACCCTCAAGTGCTGAGTTTAGCACCTTCAAAAAATCACCTCCTTATTTTATACACAGCTCAGTTTTGTCCTAACACTAAAACATTTGCTAAAAAAGCTGTTATACTGTAGGTTCAGATTTCTACAGAAGTTCTTGCTTTTTCAACACTGTTATTTTTAGCATTTAAAAATATCAAAGCCATTCATGGTTTGCCATCCTTCTGATCTTCCTTTTATATCTTGGGGGGGTTGATGATGCACATCATCAATGCAATTCATTCCCTTAAGTCATAACTGCAGAGATCTGAGGATCTCATATTCCTCTAATAGAAAATCCTTCTTTCGCTTGTGGCACTGGAGCATGAACCGAATGCAAAGAGCGGGTATAATGGTTTTAACAAGAATGCTAAGTTAGAATTTCAGTTACCTTCCCTACTTTAATAATCAAGAAACCTAGTACTGTGCCAAATTAATTTTATAGTTCCTCACATCTTATAGTTACACTTTTCTGAATGAAGGAAAGTAAAGCCTGTTTTTGGTCAGCCATGTTACAATAAAGAATATTTCTTGTGAAATAAAATGCATGGACATTAACAAAATGGCATTTAGAAAATAGCTAACATCATGAGCAGGCATTTGTGCAGGTGGAATTAGAAAGCCAGATTATTTTTTCCTTATACTTAAATATATATTAAATAAATAATTTATGTATATGTGTGTATATGCATATATGTACATATATCCTCAGTTAAGAAATCAGACAGAGAACTTCATAATATGGGAAACAAGGCTAGAAGTTTCGCTAACCAGTTTTCACTGCCACCAGGGGCTATAAAATTAATTTTGTCTGTGCACATTTCCTTTGACATACTAATTTAAATAGCCTTAGCCTCATTTATTTTCTAAACATGGGTGATGGTTGGCCTGGATTGCCTATACACCCTGAAGGATGAGGGAGTGGGTAATTGAAGGCTTGGATACACTGGGCTATAACATAATTTAAAATATGGCCATATGCTGTTGAACACAAGGTCTTTAAATATTTATACCCACTTCCAGAAAACTCTGCCTGTAGAGGTTGAGGTAGAGGGGGCTATGGCACAATGGGAATCCAACTCTGAACGTAGATAGGGCAGTAGCATTTAGCACTGTGTTTGTTACCACAACTGTTGCTCAAATTCATGACGCAAAAGTTGTGAGAATGACTTTGTAGTTAGCAAACGCTTCGATCCCTCTCCCCTACTCCTTATCACCACCAGGTGGCTCTAGTCCCCCTCTGATGCATGCTGGCCCTCCTCTGACACATACTGATTAATTATATATAATTATACAGTATGTGATAGTATATATGCTATAGTATATGTTGTATGATATACATTAATATATAATGGTATATTGTTATAATAGAGTGTATAAATAATGTACTGTGCTTCCCCATAAATTTGACTGCCAGTGAGGGAGGATGCCCACAGCAGGTTTGCTTTCAGATCCACAGTGATGCAATGAAGCCAAGTAAGAAGTTATCTCACATACAGTTGTCATTTTTTAAAAAAGGAGCTTTTCAGCCAGAGAGGGAGGAATGCAAATGATTCTCAGCTTGTAATTATTTGACTAGGTTCACCCCGGATGATGCACAAAGATGAAGGTTCCTCCTCCTGAGCATGGATTCATGCCTTTGGGAACAGAAAGTGGTTTCTGTTGTAAGACAGCAGATTTATGGAGGAAAGAGGACCTGGGAAACTATAGGCCAGTTAGTCTTACCTCGATGCTGGGTAAGCTTTTTGAGAGAATTATTCTGGCACATGTCCACAAGGGGCCAGCAGAGGACATTATGCTTAGGGGCAACCAACATGGGTTCATTAGAGGCAGGTCCTGTCAGACCACCTGGCGGCCTTCTACGACCAGGTCACCAAATCCTTAGATGCAGGGGTAGCAGTGCATATAGTCTTTCTGGACTTTCGGAAGACCTTCGACGCTGTCTCTCACCCCGTTCTCATTAAGAAACAGGGGGACTGTGGTGTCAACACCTACACAGTCAAATGGGTCACCAACTGGCTGGAGGACTGCCGCAGAGAGTGGTGGTGGATGGGTCATTTTCAACCTGGAGGGATGTGGGCAGTGGGGTCCCCCAGGGCTCAGTCCTTGGGCTCGCACTGTTCAACATCTTCATCAGTGACTTGGACAAGGGGGTAAATAGCACCCTGTTCAAATTTGCTGATGACACCAAGATGTGG
>NW_017729022.1:164253241-164256331 GCF_001723915.1 Gavialis gangeticus | reverse complement strand
ACAGTCACAAGCTGGCAGAGGGTAAATTCAGATTAGACATCAGGAGGCGCTACTTCACTGTCAGGGCGGCTAGGATCTGGAACCAACTTCCAAGCGAAGTGGTGCTGGCTCCTACCCTGGGGGTCTTTAAGACAAGGCTAGACAAACACCTTGCTGGGGTTGTTTGACCCCAGTACTCTTTCCTGCCATGGCAGGGGGTCAGACTTGATGATCTACTCAGGTCCCTTCCGACCCTACTAACTATGAAACTATGCTACATCAAAATCCCTACAGAAGGCCTGTCAGTGGAGACATACCTACAAATAATAACAACACTGTGTTTTTCTGCCAGATCCACCTTTTTTAAGCTATATTGTTTGCTTCTGGATCACCTGTTGGAAAAAAGTCTGCCATGATCTTGTATGACTACAGTGTGCTTCAGGTACCCTATGCCTTATACCAAAGTCTCCACCAGCAGCTACTGCCATAGATTGACATTAATCAGTATCATAGATCGCATATAACACATTGAGCTGTGGTCTGGTTGGGAAGGTAGTAAAAACAGCTTTAGCAGAAAATGTAATTAAAGAATTAAGACAGCAATAGCTGTGCCTTTCATTTTTCAAGTAGGTATTCCTGCAGTAAGTTGCCAGGAGAAGGAAAAAAAAAAAGGACATTGACTAAAATTGTTTACTGTGCTCCATCTGTCTTAGCTTAACTTGTAGCTAGTGTTTGAGTTATTTTGGAAGCGTCTATTTCCTCCTTACTCCATCCAGCACCTCACAAGCCAGGCTTGTGTGTCCTATAAAAAAAGCTATCCTCATTCCCAAAGAATGAGTCAAAGTTTTACCTGCATGAATGAGGAAGCAGAGATGAGAAGTGCATTGTGGATAATAACTCTGCCCCCATCATTACTAAGAGGTAGTGCTTCAAACTTCATGCCCAGCACTTCAAAGGTAACTGCTAGGAATTTTACAGACAACATATTGGTGCAAGCAAAGTAAAGCAAGATATAGGAACGTGAGGGTATGTACCGTTGTAAATAAAGACAGTGGTAATTAGAGACTAATAGCCCTTGGATATCCAAGAATGTCACTCCCAATTACTTCTGTAACCTATATATAGTCCTATATGTAACCTATATGTAGTCAGAATGTTATTAAAAATCATTCTTTTCAAAAGACATTGTTCATTTTTTTTTAAAAAATTGCCAGTTTTTTAGGATTAGTAATGCCACTTAGCTATCAGTACATGTATTGCTGCTCTCAGCAGGTATGAACAGGTTTACAGCTGAGTCCAAAGTACAGCCAACTATTTGACTGCATTCTTTTCCCTTCTTTCCCCCCTGTGCTTGGATGGCTTGGTTAAGAGGGACTTGGATCCAAACTAGTCCTGAGCTTGGCTTTTCAAAGGTAAAACCCTCCCTCCCTGCAAAACAAAACAAAAAAAATATGTTTTCATTTGTCATAAAGGCCAAAAGCAAAAATTAATGGTACAAGTCATTATTTACTCAGCAGGGTGGATGTACATGGAGCCTGAAGATAGGAAAGCCAGGCTCACCAAGTAACAGGGTCCTTGCCTGGAAGGGTTAGTCCTTCTTTACCATTCACATCTGGCAGATGGTACCGCAGAAGCGCACCTTATGGAATAACTGAATCAGAGAATTCTGCACTTCTAATTCTGTTAGATTATAAGGTACACGTCTTCCTTGCTTTCTGTCTGACTTGAGACTTAACATGGCTACCTACCTCTCTCCATTTACCAAGTCCTTGCAGCTTAACTTAGTGAAGGGGATTCTCAAACTGAGGAGAAATAACCCACTCTACCAGGTTGCAGGCTAGCATCGCAGCTGCGCCATAGCTGCTACAGCAGAGCCTGCAATACTCCAGTGCTTCTTTTCCATCACAGAATGATGGTGAATGGCTGGATACAGAAGTTTTACCATAAGCTAAGTGTAACTGTAAAGGTTAACACAAGAAGCCAGAGGATTCACCAGCCCAACCCTGTGGCTAAAATACAGAACACCGACAGGGCTTAGAGTACAGGTCTCCTGAACAGACTCCCTGAATCCCATCTTCCCTTGTTGTTCCACACTGTTTCCCGTAAAGGACGGACTGGGATTTGCCCTTAGAACACAAGCTGGCACAATAAGGAACAAACAGTACAATACCACAGAGAAACAGAGTGGCAGGTGGTCACTGTAGCCAAGCCTGATGTTAAATTTATTCCTAATGTTATCTGTCAACAAGCTATTTAAGGCTTGTGTCTATATTTTTATCCTTCCTGCTGGTTTGAATTTCTGGTTTATTATTGCAAATTAATGATAAAGATATTAATAAGATAAGCTTCCTCCCAGTTGCTGGAAACATGTATTTTGGAAACATTTTGCTCTCAATTTACTATTGCTAGATATGAAAAAGATTCCAAGAATCAAATCATGTTATTTATATATTACATGAAAAACAAATGGACAGGCATTCCTGCTAGACATTCAATAAAAGAAAGGACTATAAATATTTATTATGATTCTGATAATACCTATTGAAAACATACAGAGGGAGAAGAGAACATGAGATACAGAAATATCAGGGATTCCTGTCTACAAAGAAACCACTGTTGATCCTTGTTCAATATATTAAATCTCCAGTTTCAAAGGATGCTGGGCCCTCATTAAATGCTGCTGGAGTTCTGTTAAGTTTTCGGCACTTAAGAGACTTAGATCTTACAACTTCTAAACAGGTTTTACAATGAAGTCGTATTTATTCTCAATGAAAATTTCATTTCCATGCTATCTACCATGGGTGCATTAGCCTTTGCATACCATGTTGATGATGAGCAGCACTTGGCTGTTTTTACCTCTTATAGGTTAGTAAAACCTCTTAGTTTAGTAAAAAAAAAAAAAAGAGAGAGAATTTCTGGGAGCTTATTTTGTGTGTAAGACTCATTGTCCTACTTATGACTCTCTCCATAAGTACAGGGAAACAAACACAAAAATTAAGCATGTATATGAATCGTGTTCAAAGCTTTTGCTTCTGTTTTGCTTGAAGACATTCCTTAATGTTGCTCTCCTTGTGTTCTTAAGGTATGGGGGGGGGGGGGGGGAGAAAACAA
>NW_017729022.1:164245769-164253134 GCF_001723915.1 Gavialis gangeticus | reverse complement strand
GAGGGGAAGCAAACTAATAAAATGTTTTTCTTTTGGTTTGTTTTTAATGAGTCATTCTACTAAGTATTTGCATTAGCAGGTCTCCTGCTGCTGCTAGATTCCTCAACTATGTTTGTTTAGTTGCTGTGCCTCTTGAAAAGTGCAACACTTGATTTTTTTTCCCCCTAGATTTTCTTTGTATTTTACAAAAAAAAAATTAAAGATTTAAATGTTTGAACAACTGATTAAGCATCCAGTCTTGCAACCATAATTTGAGTATCCCCAGTAAAGTCAACTGGACTACTCATTGGGTGTCTACACATGCACTTTAATGTGCAGTCATATTTTACTGTGCATTTAAGTGTTGTGTAAAAAAACCCATACGCTAATATACAGTAAAATAGGCTATTGCGTATTAACCATCACTTAAAACCATGGGCATTCGTTACTGCCCATTAAGGCAGCCTAACGTGCATTTTTTAGTACCTCACATCGGAGCTACTAAATTTAATACACATTAGAAAAGACAGCTTAACACACATGTAGATGCACACACTGAATAAGGATTGAAGGACCAACCTGATATATTATTATTTCTTTGTGGGGTTTCTTTCTTTCTTTGATCCAATTGAGCTGTTCTAGTATGAACAGCAGAACAGCAACATACACAGATGAAATGCAACTACAATCAAGTTTAAAGTTCAAAGCTTTTTTATTTCTTCTTAGGCTTCAAAAGGAAGACAAGCCTGTTAATACTGAGCTCTTCTCAATACAAAAGGCTAATTACAGCTGCATTTAAGCCATTTTGAGAGAAAGACCCACATCCCCCCCGCCTTCAAATAAAGAAATCTAACATTTTGAACACTTCAGAGAAGTTTCATGTTTGAAGCCAACTTGCTGATTCACACTGACATTTTGTCACAGTTCTACAATGTGATATTATAAGAGCTCTTTCTTGAATAAAAAGTGGGCCATGGGCAAGGTTGTGATATGTTGGCTAGCACAAGTAGAAGCAGCTAAATCTATTAGAGGCTGAGGAGCATTTAGCTCCCTTCCAGTTCCAAGTGCTGGCCATATGTTCGCCATTCAATCTCCTGAATACTAGCTTAGCAAATTTGCTATCTCAGCAAAGCTTAAGTCCTTTCTCTGTTTCAGATACAAGGAAAGGGAAAAGGAGAATATGCTATTTAAGCCCAAGGCTAAAACCCATCCACTAGATTAAAAGGGAATAAAGGATTCAATGCTTACCTGTTCATAAAGGTGGTTGACCAGAGATCTTCTCTGATTGAAAGCTTGGGTGTCAAGAGAAGCATTTGTAAAGCAGCTCTTCAGAGTAGTATTATTTTTACCAGATCTGGTGTTAATGTTGTTTTTCCTGCTTTTCAGTAGATTGAGGAGAGAAAAGGGAGGACTTCAAAGGACTATAAACAAAACCACCTTTGAAAGTGTCAGTGTTTAAGAACAGCCTTTTCCTGATTGCAGAATTAGGGCTTACACTTTGTTTTAGAGCCCACTTCTACTCTGAAAAGTGATTGCGTATAAATGGTATCCTCTTACTTATCACATCTGTTCCCTGTGTGAATTCAGAACTGCATCTGCTGACTTCAGTAACAAAAATAATCTTTTTTTTTTTCCATTACTTGTTATTCTTGTAGCACCACCACAACTGAGAGAGAGTGAACTGCAGCATTCCTTGTCTATCTATTTACTATGGGATACTTACAAGGATAATAAACTATATGCTTGCAAATCAACCGGCCAGGTGAAATTCAAGGTACAACCAGCCCTACATGACTCTTTAACTGTGATGCTATTCAGAAAGATAAGAATATTTCACCTTAAAGTCCCTAGAAAATATTCAGCACAGAATTTTTCCAAGGTTGGAATTTAAATCTTTTCCTCCCCAATATAAATTCTGCTGGGATATATGTATATTTAGTTATTTTTATCTTTCTTCTTTTGTGGGGTTACCTAGTGAATGAGCATATGTCCTTGCATATTATGCTATGCCAATGACAAGCCTTATGTTCAGTTCTACATTCAACAAATTAAATTCTGTGTTTAAACAGAGAGTTCATTTTCTATTGAAGTGAATAGCAAGTATAGTCCTTCATTCAATATTTCCAGATAATATTTCATTTTAAATACGTACACTTAGAAAGAGTCAACTCATTTTCTAATCTTGCTAAGCAACCTCTAGTGATGTGAAATAGAGCTGCTTTACTAAGCCCATTATACTGTGAACTACACAAGTATTGATGGGTGTTAGGTGAGTTTGAAAGTCACATGTTCAGGCCAGCAGGGACCTAGAAGACTGAAAGGTAAGAATCCCCCTCTAATTTCAGGCTTTCCCCCCACCTCCTGGGGTTCCCCTGGCTCCCCTCCTGGGGCATTACTTACCTGTGGCTACCTGTGCTGTTTGTCTCAGTGAAGCAGTAAGGGAAGAGTTAACCTACCTTCCCAAGCAGTCTTCTAGCAATGTAACACCAAGCAGAAATCCAGGGTGCTAGGGGCAGTGGGACCTGATCTGGGCCAACAAGGGCAGGATCTGTAGCATAGATCAGAGATAATCCTGCCCTGGAGTGGCCACCTAACGAATGCTTAAAACCAGTTTCAGTCTTCATGTGTGGGCAATCTAAGGGTTAAGAGCTCCAGGAACCACCCAAAAATATCATTAGCACTGTTCATGCATCTTTTCTAGGAGGATGTTCCTATTAAATCTACTGTTATAAAACAGTCAAGTCTCCTATGAATGAATGTATGTATCTCAAGTCAGAGAACAATTTCCACAACTCCAACATCACTCCAACTATTTTTTGCATTCTTCTTCCATTCAAAAGTACTCTTTTCACTTGTGTTCTCTGCTTTCAGAAGTCCCCTAGGCTTAGTTTAAGGATGTCTGTGTTCCAGTTAAACCACAAGGTGCTTTTCTACAGCTATTTGACTCGTGCAAGTGTCATTTCTCAATCATCATGTTTTTCTGCAGTACTCAGTATTGACTGAAGATAGCTTAAATTAGGAGTATATCTGCACTACAGTCAGGAACGGTGACAAAAGTTGGGTTGAGGGCATGGCAAGACCCCTTACCTGCTGTTGGGGCTGGGTTGCCCCTCCACTCTGCTCTGTGCAGCTGGGTGGGCCCCTACTACACCAGCCATATTGGAACCACCAGTCAGCTCCCACGTGCAGGCAGACTAGGCACTGCCCATCTGGCCCACCAGGAAAAAAGCTTGAGCAGCACTAATCTAGACAGAGCCCAAACAATAAAGACTCAAACAGTTCAATTCTTCCCACACCCAATTAGTTGAATGCTCTAGCATAGTTACTTAGTATAATATTGAAAACACCTGGGGCTGGTCGTATGTTTCATTGCAAGGGAGAGGTTTGTCCTTCCCATCCTGTTAGTCTCCATGGTTATTAGTATGGCACTGTGCCTGACTGAGCCCTTAGAATCAGCTCAGGTGTCTCTGCCTGCCACTGGATGAGATTGGGTAGTCATATGCCTAGTTCCTACGTAACTTTTTATTTGTATTTTATAAAAGAGATAAGGATTGTTCTCTCCATTGCACGGATGAGAAAAATTAAGCAGAGAGGGGTAAAGCAACTTGCCCAAGGTCACCTAGTAGACCAGTGTCAGGGTTGACCTATGTGTCTCCTGAATCCCGGTGCTCTCTCAATTAGGTAACACTGCCTCCCAAAGTTTGTAACAAGAAATACTTCCTGGATTATTCCAAAACCCAAAGTCAGTAATCATAATTTCTGGCTGTGAGTAGCTATAACAACTTCAAGGATAGCTCATCAGCAGGATTTGAACATAAAACCTTATCACAGATCTCTACAGCTTCTTATCACAGACTTTTTCTGCTTCAGTGAAAGACTAGCTCCTTTAACATGGAAAAATAGTAGAGTATGGTTTTGTGATTTTCTGTTGGCCAGCCACCAGAAAGGGAGATAATACACATTGTGCAAACATGTAACAGCGACCTGCGAGAAATTTTTCTAATGATCACAGGAACCAGGGTCAACCCTTCTTTTAAATATCATACTGGGTCCATCCTCTTGATCATAGAAGAAAAGTAAGTGTTTCCCATAGCTCTTTTACATTAGGCCATGAGATAAAACTTCACTCACAATTATCACAGAAGTGCAGAGCCCTGTTGTCAAACACCAGTACTTAGCCTTGCTTAGAGAATTGTGTTTTCAAACAACATCAGATCATCAGAACATCAAACCAAATCAAGATCATCAGAAGTTACTTTTGGAAAAAGCAAGGAATATTTACTGCAAAACTTAAGTAGCAAAAGGTATATCTTTATGGCAAATGGAGAGAGCTGGTTAGCTGTGTTAATCTGAAATTAGGCTGAAGGTAGGGCAGGATGGTACTTTAGGATATTTTTACACATGCTGTGGGACATGGCGCCGGGAGCATTAATTAGCATGCTGCACTAATTAAAAGCTCCTGAGTGTCATGTGTATTGGCATCACTACACTGAAAAAATGGCGGCGGGATGCTTTGAACTAAAGCTCATCAAATATGTTTTATTTCAAAGCATCCCGCTGCCATTTTTTCAGTGTGGAGACACATGGCGACGCTGACACGTGATGTGGAAGGCTGCCAGAGCATTTCAGTTTCTGTGATCCAGCAGATTCAGTTAATTGAGTCTGCTCCGACATGCTGGATTTCCAGTGCATTGGAGCAGGCTCTGTGCACATGGATAGGAGACCTTAGAAACTAACTGCTTCAGAGAGGCATGAACTGTTGCCTACAAAAGCTTGTGCCTCTCTGAACCAGTTCTTCTTGAAGGTGCTACTCTGCCTTACTTTCTGCCTTTTTTATGGCATAAAGCAGTGGCATAAAGAGGTATCAAAGTATTATAGCTACACTGCTGTGGTGGTTCACATGAGCTAGTTACTGCTGCTGAGGAACAGGGATAGTTAACCTGGGCAGAGCACCAGACTAATACATCTATACTGGTTCCACACCATGAGCTAGATCATGTATTGTGGCATAATACTGCTTTGTAGTTTCAGCATACACTAAGTGATCCTTGATTTATCATTTACAGTAACATGCATTTTGGATGAGTCCTGAAATGGGAGTGTGCTGTCTGGGGAGCAAGGGAAAGTTCTGCTATAGTGACCTGGAACAGCATTGTAACCTTCTACTGAAACTCACTACAGAATACTCTTCCCTGCAGTTACTTGTGCTCTACAACTTCTGCATTCCTTGGGGAACAAGTTATACCAGGAGCGGGCAATTATTTCAGGCAGAGGACAGCTTACTGAGGTTTGGCAAGCCATCGAGGGCTGCATGACAGGCAGCCAGGGGCAGATAAATATAAATTTTCTAAAATGTTAGGGGCCCTGTGGGCTGGACAGAATGGCCTGGTGGGCCATATTCGGCCTGCAGGCCACATTTTGCCCACCCGAGTTATACCAACAACCTCTCCCTAGAATCTGCTCAATACCAGAGGTAAATTCACCACTGAACAGGATAGCATTCTTCTGTTACAGTTAGATCACAGCCACCAACCACCTGTTACTACCAACAAATAAAGCTACTCCTTTCAGTCACATGGTGGAGATATATGATTTAGATCTGAAGGTCCTGAGTTTAACTCACAGGAGCTGTCATGCAGTCACTGCCCACTTCACCTGCATATGGCACCTGAGCAGCTTTGCAAAAAACTTTGTTTTTTATAATCACTCCTCCCTCTGTGGATTGTGCACTTCCAAATTTATTCCAGGGATTTACTGGTATTTACTCTTTGGTGAAACTGCATGATCTGGAGGGCAGGAGACACAGGGATGTGGATAGGTGTGTTTCTTAGGATGTCACAGAATCCAATAGGTCATCAGCAGAACGTTTCAAATCTCAGGAAGCTTGACTTACACTCTAAGCACTTTTGTGGGATGCACATGTTGGACTCTAATGATGGAATAAGCCTTAGGGCTTCATCTTCATGCTGGTTCATTACATGTGTACCACTCCCACTAACATTAATGGGAATTTAATGTACTGAGCAAGGGGAGAATATACCCTGTGGAGTCAGGTCAGGTCCTTGCAATGATTAGCACTAATGAGCTCCTACAAAGCCTGTTTTTAAACTAATTGTGAAGACCAGATATTGATAGTAAAACAGCTGATTAGCATTAACTCTAGTTTTTGATGGTCAAGTCACCATCAACAATGCATTATTGTGAGAACAGAGACTTATATTTTTCTGCTGTTCTTCCTCGTTTTGCTGCACTGTAATCATCTCCTTCCCTTTCCCAGCCTGCCCTCAACAGCTCACTTTGAGGGGTGCATTTTATTTGGAGAAGTGGTGTTTTCAAATAACCTGGATCCTATTTTTAAAAGTAGCCAGCTAAGAAAGGTCTATGTCTGGGATTGTGCAGCTTCTAAATGTGTGGCTGCAGGTTACTTTTCTTCTTCTCCTGTATTGAATCATTGTCACTTAGGTTTGTTTTTTTGTATTTTTCTCTTTTGGTCTAAAATTGCCTGAAACATTTACATGTGGGTGTCAGGAACACAATGTCTGCTAGCAGCTTGAAAGTCCCTCTAAAGCCCTATATTTTTCATTTGCTGAACCGCCACTTTTTGTGGCTCAGCCTTTTTTTTTTTCTTTCCTTTTACTACTAATCCCATTTTCTGAAAGCCCCTGGGAGTCGTCCTCTAAGTGAAAGGGCTCTCGAAAGGCAGATTGATTCCTTGCAAGCTGGCCATACCCACGCCGATTTGTCTAACCTTTGCTCCAGCAGTTGGAGCCTTGGCCCTAAAAATAAAAGGGAACAAGCAATAAATGTGTGTGTGCATGGTATGAGCTCTTATTATATAGTGTGTGTATAGAGGTGTGTATATATATAGAGAGAGAGGTGTGTGTGTGTGTGTGTGTGTAGAGGGGTATGTATGTAGATAGAAGGGTGTGTGTGCGCGCATAGATAGAGGTGTGTATATTTATGTGCGTAAATATAGAGACGTGTGTATAGAGAGAGGCATGTGTGTCTATATAGAGAGAGAGAGGAGGGGTGCCTACATATATAGAGAAAGAGAGAGGTGAGTGTAGATAAGAGATGTGTATGTATATAGGTAAGGGGAGGGAGAGAGAGAGACTCTGAGGGATGTGCGTGTATACACATAGATAGGGGGGTGTACAAAGGTGTATGTGCGTGTATATGGATAGATGTATGTGTGCATAGCATGTGTATATAGAGGGGCGGTTTGTAGAGAAAGCTTTTATATCTCCCTCCCAAGCCGTGCGTGAGGAAAGACGGTCCTAAGCTAGGCCGGAGGGGTGCGCACAGCTCCGGGCGGCAGGGCCGGGCCGGGCCCAGCTTCCCGGCCGCGGGGGTGTGGGAAGCGCTGGCGGGGCCAGGCCCCTCCCG
>NW_017729022.1:164243165-164245578 GCF_001723915.1 Gavialis gangeticus | reverse complement strand
AGCGCTGGCGGGGCCAGGCCCCTCCCGCGGCGGCGCCCAGGTTTGGTTGCCGCGCCAGTTGCCAGGGAGGAGACGGCGCGGCGGCCGGGCCGAGCTGCGGCAGCGCCCGGAGCGGAGCAGCCCCGCGGGGTAAGAGGTGCGTCCCGGCCGTGTCGTGGGGAGGGAGCAGGAGCGGGGTCTCCGCCCCCGAGTCCCGTTACCCCGCTGGGTGCGGAGGGAAGGGGCAGCTCGGGGCCAGCCCCGGGGCTCCCGGGACAAGCCTCCTCCTGGCCTGCGGGCTTGGGCTTGCGGCCCCCCGCCCAGCGGCTGCAGAGTCTCCCACTTCAGCAGAGCTGCTGTACTGCCACCTCCAAAACGCACAGGTCACCCCTTGTTTTGCCCTTGACATGACGGGACAAGGGGCGATGGTATCACCCTTCTTTCTCTGCTCAGGCAGACCCCGGGCTGGATTAACACCTAAGCACGTGGCTAGGGCCCTGAGCCGTGGGGACCCTGGGGCCTTCCCTCCATGGCAGCGGCACAAATAGTCCCATCCATCTCCCTCCTCTTGCCCTCCCCTCAGCCAGCCTCACTTCCTAGCACCAGCTCTGACCCCGTTTTCCATGGGCAGCCACACTGGAGTCAGGATGGGGGTCTGGACCTGCCTAGGGCCCACTAAAGTGTTAATCAGACCCTGTCCCCCCCCAGCCAGACCCATTTCCCCACAGTAGTGGTAGAGCCACTTTTGGGGAAAGACTCCTCCCTGCCCAGCCCGACTCTGGACATGGGTCCGATGGAGCAGGGAAAGCACCATGGAGGTATGTCCCCCCCACCCCAAAATAGCATCACCTGTTTGTCTCACCGCTGATTGTCCTTTCATGCAACATAACAAAAGGGATCAGCAGCTATTTGCTCAGCGTTTGGGCTGCCATAAAAAAAAACAAAAACATGGTGGGATAAGTGAGAGGCCGGGCAACATTCATTTCCACCTGGGGTGCCTGTGCTGGACTTCAAAGCAGTAGGTAATACACTGAACCCAAAGAACGAGGGTTTGCTTAAAAGGGGCCTCTGTTTCCAGGAGGGATAGGCTTCTGTGATGAAAGCATTTCTGAAGATTAGACCAAGCCCATGGAAAAGTAGGTCCTGATGAATTTGGATTCAGGGTCAGATTCCCTGGTGGCCCTTGGGAACCAACCAAAATGCCAGATCTGGGCTCAGCCCAGACCTGAATTTTGGGACGAATCATGGACACACTGATACAGAAAGGTGCAGTGCAAGTGACAGATAACATCTGAACTCTATAGGAGACACCTGGGATAAGGAAAGCAGCCAGCATGCTACTAGCAGTGGTTTCTGAGGGGACAGTCTAAGGGTGGAGTTGTGCTTCACCTATTTACCTTGGTGATGATCAGAAGAGATACAAGCTTGATGATTTGAGCAGCTAGAGCAAATCCTTGATGCCAGCCCATTTCTCTCTGGTGCTTCTGAGCTTGTTAGGCCTCAAAAGGATGGCCTTGCCAATTGGGCATACGGTCTCCTCCCCACCCTTGCCATGCCTCTGTAGGGGCATAATTGAGTACTTCCTTACTCAGGGCTAATTCTGTAATCTAGATATCAAAAGAAGCCAGGAGTGTGAAAACACAAAATCAATGTGTAAGGTGAGGTAATATAAAGGGGGAAATATAGGACCTAATGCACCAGTGATGTGAAGTTAGATTAGTGCTAAAATCTAGTAGAACCCAGCTCATGTAGTCCTCAACAGGCCTAAATTTAATAAGCCCTTTAGAGTTCAATTAATATTGGCTTATTAATGTAAGAGTTTACTGCTGCCTATCTTTTTAAACTGTCAAAGGTCTTTTAGGTTAGTCTTTGATTGACTGCAGCTGAGGGACCTCCAGCAGAGAGTTGCTTCTACCTGATGATAGATAGTAGAGCGGATTCGAATTAAAGCATCTTTTTTCACTTCTAGCGCTCTTACAGCAAAGATCAGCAGGGCTTCTTCATGCTACTGTGTGATCTCAGTCTTATTAATCCAAGATTTTGCTGAAAGGTAATGCCCCTGCCTGTCCAGCCACAACACTTGCGCACTGACTTCTCCAGCCCTCCTCATGCTGCTGTACTTGTTTTAAATTATTTTGGTCCACTGCGTGTATTATTAGTGTCTTGCGTTAACTAACTATACACTTGTCTTTATAAGAAAAACAACCCCCCCCCCCCCCCAAAAAAAAACAACGCACACACCAACAACTAAAGATGCGTATATTTAACATTGGCAAGTTTCCTGCTAAAAAAAACTTGGCTAGCTGAACATCCAAGGTGAAGGCAGCCATTTGTTCTCAAGCCAAAAACAATTTCCTGAGAGATCTAGGTATGTGGGAAAGCACTTGGGGGGGGGGGGGCATGCCTTTAATGGGCACACAGTTTTGGACCTGAA
>NW_017729022.1:164238490-164242446 GCF_001723915.1 Gavialis gangeticus | reverse complement strand
CCCCCCCCCCCCCGTTCTCTTCCTCCTCCTCCCACCCTTGAAGCCAATATTCATTTACCACTTAGGCTAGGATTTCACCCTAAGAGACTTGGAGGGAATATAAACCTTCATAGATCATAAGCCCATCATAATTAGTGGGAGGTGGGGGAGGAACTTTACCTGTAGATGTCATTCAATAACTGCAGCACAGAATTGCTTGTGGCATCTCCTAAGCGATTGCTACTGGCTGCTCTTGCCTCCAGGATACTAGTTTGATCCAGTCTTACATTTGTTTCCGCCTGTATTCCTGTTGAAGCATAGGACATCAGATCTAATCTGCTGTAATTGTACCAGGTTTTTCTGTATTGGCTTTAATTACTGTCCTAGCGACCAGGAAATAAAACAAACAAAATAAGAACCAGCACACTTGGGTAAGTTTATATTTGTCTGTATCCTTTGCTAATTTAGTGGAATTTCTCTAATTATCACATTATTAACTGGCCACCTGGATAGTTATTAGAAAAAGATTGATGGTCTTATCTGGTTCTTAGCTTTTATGTAATGGGTATTTGGTCTCTGTTATTATTTAGAGGTTATTTTTTGCAGATATGTGCTACAGCATTTATACTAGTGTACTATAAAAAAAATCATAAAAACCATGAAGAAAATAGAGCTAGAAGGGACATCAGGACCAATCCCCTCGGGTGGGATCGTTCCTGTTCAGATCATGCCAAACAAATGTTAACCTGCTCTTTAAAAATTCCACTGATGGATATTTTACAGCCGCTTTAGACAATCTGTTCCAATGTTTTACTGCCCTCAATGAGAAAGTTCTTCCTAGTATCCAGCCTAAATTTCCTCTGTTACAGTTTAAACTTAACTCTCATCTAGGCCCATGCAGTCGCAGAAATAGATTTTCACCATCTTTATAACCACCCTTCATATATTTGAAGACTGTTACCAAATCCCCCCTCAGTCTTCTCTAGACTAAATAATCCTGGTTCTTTCAGTCTTCTCTCATAAATCAAGTTTTCTAGACCTCTGATAATTTTTGTTGCTTTCTTCTGAACTAGTTCCAATTTCTCCACATTTTTCTTGAAGTATGTTGCTCAAAAGTGGATATAATACTCCAAGGGAGGCCTCATCACTGCTGACTAAAGTGGAAAAAATTACTTCCTTTTACTTACAAGTGACACACTTTTTTTATACAAACTAATATGCTACTGGCTTTTTTATTTGTTTGCAAGATGAACACATCATAGACTATTTTTTAGTTTGCAGTCCATTATAACTCGAGTGCCTTTTCTGCAGTACTGCAGCCTAGCCACTCACTCCCAAATTTGCATTTGTGCATTTCCTAAATACAGGACTTTGCACATGTCCTTAGTGACTTGTGTTTGATTAATTTTGGACCATTTTTACAGTTTAATAAAAGTCATTCCTAATACTTCTTTCCATTGATGATTGTTCTTTGAACACAATGATCCAACCAGTTATGTATCCATCTTACAGTACTTTCATCCAAACAGTGTTTCATTTGCTAACTAATGAAGATGTCATGGGAGACGATGTTGAAAGCCTTGCTAAATCAAGTGATTCATATCCATTGCTCTCTTTGCAGTTCACAAAGTCTGTCACCTTTTTGTGGAAGGCAATCTGGTGGTTCAAGCATGATTTGGTCTTCATAAATCCATGTCGGTAGATCCTTATCACCTTGGCTAAGTACAGACATTCAAAAAGCCTGAGGCAGAGTTGATCTAAGTTTTGCATTTTTCTGTAAGTGGCATAGTTTAGATTTGTAGCGAACAGAATATACATTTTCCTTTTGGAGTGGGGGAGGGAGCCAAATCTTAGACTGGATTCTGCCATTTTTAAACTAGTCTGTGTGTGCTGAACTCCTGTTCTGTTATGGTTTTAAACTGGTTTCTGATCACTTGTACTGGTAAAAGTGTAATGTCTGTACCTGGCCCTTAATAATATCTCCTATAGGGTTAGAAACAGATATTGCCTTTCATTGCTTCTCAGCTGTCATAAACAGGCTGAGGGGAGCAGGTAAGGGGAAGGGGGTGAGAGGTGGCAGGGGACCTGAGGCTATGAGGCTGATGGAGCAGGGAGTGGATGCCCAGAGCAGCAGGAGGCAAGGTTGGGAGGGGGTAAGGGTACAGAGGCAAGCTGTTTAACCTGCCCTCCTGCCACTGCTTTCCCCACTGCAGTAGTGAGGGGGATGTATTTAAGATGGCCATTCAATAGTTAGATTGTAGACGTGGGAAATTATGACAAATTTATACATTTTCTGTCTAAAATTAATTATTGGGGGGTCATCTTAAATTCAGGCAAATATGGTACTTTGGTTAGTCTCTGGAAATCTACCTTGCCTTCTAATTCCTTGAAGGCTCTAGGATGAATCTTGTCTGACTCTGTGGACTTAAAAACATCCAGCTTCTGTAAGTAATTTCTAACCCATTCTTTCCCAATCTAGGTTGATTATCTTCTCCCCTACCCTTGCTGCCAACTGTGCTCATCATTTAATAACTGACATTATTCATGAAGACTGAAAGAAAAAAGGCATTAAAAGTCTTCTCTGCATCTTCCATTATTTGATTGCCCTCCTCAAATATGCAGTAATTACTGCAAAATTGAACTGTACCTATTCAGATAAATTAAGCAATGCCACTTCATGAATTACTCAATCATGTTTTTTCATGTAAGGCTAGATTTTACACGGTATTAAAGATGCCTAAAGGGGTAAAATGCCTAGATGATTTCAGAAGGGCCTCAATATCTAAGATATACTTTATCCTTGTTTGCTAAGGGCCTAGTCCTGTAAGGTGCTGAACACCTGCCTTCAGGTTGCAAGCACCTTCATTTCCACGTTTGTTCATTTGAATAGTAGTTTACAGTGGGACCATCATTCATTAATCCCAGTCAGCAAGGCTGTGCTGCAGACCTGCTCTGGCTCCATAATGCACGCTGAATGACTTCTTCCTGAAATCAAAGGCTTTTGTGCCAAAGGAGCAGATGGTGAACCTATCAGTTTTTCACCCTAAGCCAGTGGTTCTCAACCTTTTTTAGACTCAAGGCACCCCTCAGAAAATACCAGTTCTTTGCTTGCACTCATTTTTTGACTATGGGAAAATAATAGAGCAGTTTTTCTGTTGCAGTCACTCCACAACAGATCAAAATGTTGTTAATGCTGTGGATTACTATTTAAAATCCCTGGGTTTCTCTTGTGAATCATATATGCACAACTAACAATGCTACCATTACTTAGCAGTCTGTGGCACCCTTAAATGGATCTCAAGGCACCCCAAGGTGCTGCAGCAGCCTGGTTGAAAATCACCATCTTAAGCTCTCTGATTAGACAAGTCAAATATATGTGATTCAGTTACTTGCTCTTCCTGTGGTTCAGTTCCTTTGCTCTCTGGGCCGATTTAATCTTTAAATTAAAAACTTTCACACTGCAAGTTTAATGCTTTCCTTAGTAATTTAGATATCACCTGTTGCCCTTGAAGCTTTACAGCTTTGCATTAAATAACTAGCTAATGTGGCCTTACTATTTGCAGTATTTCTTATTGTTGCTAAAGGGAATACTTGTGGAGTTTACAAATGATAAGTTAACATTATTTACATGTTTAAAGCCATTGAAATGCATTCAAGACAGCTGCTGAATGATTGTTAATATTAGATGGTTCAGATAAATACCATATTTACCCGAATACAAGATGACCCTAAATTTAAGGTGACTCCCCCCATAATTAAATTCTAGACCTGGAAAATGCATACTTTTGTTATAATTTATTATGTCTGGAGTCTGCTTTTTGAAGGATCATCTTAAACTTGTCTCCTCCACCACCTGTCCCGCTACTACTGCTTTCCCTGCTGCAGTGGTGGGGGAGGCAGTGGAGAAGCATGTTATAGGACAGGCCATCAAGGGAGCAGTAGGGGGGTGTGTGTGTGTGTGTGTGTGTGTGTGTGTG
>NW_017729022.1:164231721-164233490 GCF_001723915.1 Gavialis gangeticus | reverse complement strand
AGGTGGTGTGGAGGCAGTAGTGGGGCAAGCAGCTTAACCAGTGCCACCTTCCCCCCGCCCCCACTGAACCCTTCTTGTACCTACCCCTCCAACAACCTCAGGCCCCCAGCCAACCCTCTCCCCTCCCCTAGGGTTTCAAGTTACAAAACCCAGTTCTTGGATTTAACCAAGATGTGCCCACAAAGATGTCTTTAAACCACATTTACAGCTGACTAGTTCTTCTAGTCAGGCCTGGCATTGACTCCAGCCGAGGTGCTCTGGCAGCTAAGCTACAACTAATGCATTTCCATTGTACCTTGCTAGGGATGCTAGGGATATAATAGTGGATAGAGTGGAGCTGCTTTGCTGCCCAGATTTTTTTCCCTATTCAGGAAGAATTCCCAGTTTTCCAGTATCCCTGGATTGTATAGTTCCTTTTCACTGGCCTTTTATACTTTGGAATTGGCTATTGTTGCCCTTCATTGTTACAGTGACCACTAGCGTTCATTTAAAACAAAATATTGGTATTGAGAACTGTAAGACACCAAGGTACAGTAGACAGAAAGCACAAAAATGTACTGTAGTAAGCTTCTGTGCAGTCAGGCCAATAGCACAGCATACCATGGTAGCAGCACACCATGGTAGCAGCATCAAAGTATAAAGCTGCAGTCTTTGTTTCCATCTATAACCATCTCTGTGCTGTAGCCACTAAAAGAAGAAACTATTGTAGTATACACATGTTCAAATGATCTGGGAGAACTCTCCTGGCACCATTGATCTCCAAAGCCACCCTCACTTTTAGTCCCACCCAAACAGCTGGTATGAACTATAACAAAGGAATATGCATCCTGGCCCTAACACCAACTAAACTGCTGTGGGCCTGAACATAAACAGTGGCTATCTATCTGTACAATAAGGCTTCCTTTCTATTCTGGGTCATATTCCTCTGCAAGGCAGCTGTATTCTGTTTGCCTCCCCCAAAATAACACTGGTGCCAGCCAGGAGCATTCTTGGCTCCTCCTGCTTTGGAGCTCCTTCTTCTGTGGCCTCCAGGACCAGACTTCCCACATAGGGTCAGGTCCTGAGCTTATATACTTCATAGACATTTGGGCTGGAAGGGACTCCAGAGGATCATCAAGTCCAGCCCCCTGCCCCAGGGGCAGGAAGTCATCAGGGTTCATAGGATCCCAGCAAGATAAGCATCCAAATGCATCTTGAAGGCGTTCAAAGTGGATGCTTGAACCACCTCAGGTGGCAGTCTGTTCCAAACCTTGGGGGCTCGGACAGTGAAGAAGTTCTTTCTTATGTCCAGCCTGAATCGATCACAGTGGAGTTTGTGACCGTTTGATCTTGTCATCCCTTGGGGGGCTCTGGTGAACAGACGTTCCCCCAGATCCTGATGAGCACCCCTAATAAACTTATAGGTGGCCACCAGATCACCCCTGAGCCTGCGCTTTTCCAGGCTAAAGAGCCCCATTGCTCTCAGCCTCTCATAAGGTCTGTTTTCCTGACTTCTGATCATGTGTGTGGCTCTCCTCTGCACCCTCTCAAGCTTCTCCACATCCTTTTTGAATTGCAGAGCCCAGAACTGGATGCAATACTCCGGCTGCGGCCTCACCAAGGCTGAGTACAGCGGGAGAACGATGTCCCGGGATCTGCTTGAGAGGCATCTATGGATGCAAGCCAGTGTTTTGCTCACTTTACTAGCTGCAGCATCACACTGAAGGCTCATGTTCATCTTGTGGTCAACTATGACCCCCCAAGTCCCTTTCATCTGTAGTGCTAACTAG
>NW_017729022.1:164226133-164226721 GCF_001723915.1 Gavialis gangeticus | reverse complement strand
GTGCCCTTTTGCTGCTTTTCCTCCGAGACAGAATGGACTTTGCTTGCACATCCAGGATTGCTCCCTTTAGGAGCAACCACTCGTCCTGAGCTTCCCTCTCCATTGGGTTGTGGCCTTTTAGGGCCTCTCTGACAAGCCTCCTTAGCTTGTCAAAGTCAGCTTTCCTGAAGTTGAGGACTTCTGTATTACTGACTGACTTGCCAGCTTTATGGCAGATGGTGAAGGTGATCAGTTCATGATCATTGTCACCCAGCTTCCCTTCAATTGTTAGGTTGCTAATTAGGTCATCCCCGGTTCCCAGTATGAGGTCGAGCAGCACTTTATCTCTTGTCAGCCCGTAGACTTCCTGTGTCAGATAGAGGTTGTCCACACATGAGAGAGAGCTTTGTGACTGCTTGGATTTGGCTGAGCGTTCCTCCCACGAGATGTCTGGGTAGTTAAAGTCTCCCATGACAACCATGCACTGGGATTATGCAGCATCACCCAATTCCCTGGTGAACTCCTGGTCAAGGTCTGTCCTGCCCCCTTCTGGTCAGGTGATGTAGTAGCCATCACAGGTGTGTTCATTCTGACACTAAGGACCTTCCT
>NW_017729022.1:164199824-164221133 GCF_001723915.1 Gavialis gangeticus | reverse complement strand
GTACCAAGACAATTAGCTCCTGTTGACCACCACCCTCTGGGTCCTACTGTGGAGCCAGTTCCTCAGGCAGCGGATCGTGGTGACATCAAGGCCACAGTTAGCCAGTTTAGCCAAGAGGTGATTGTGGGATACCAGATCGAAGGCTTTTTTTAAAGTCGAGGTATACGACGTTGATCTCTTCCCCCTTGTCCAGGTGATAAGTCACCTGGTCATAAAAGGAAATGAGACTGGTCAAGCAAGACCTACCTGCAACAAACCCATGCTGGGTATCCCTCAGGATATTGCCTTCAGCTAGTCTGTTAAGGATGGCCTCCTTGATAATCTTTTCCAAAACCTTCCCCAGGATAGAGGTCAGGCTGATGGGCCTGTAGTTTGCCAGATCTACTTTCCTCCCTTTCTTGAAGATAGGCATGACATTGGCCCTCTTCCAATCATTGGGCACTTCACCAGAGTGCCAGGAGCTCTCAAAGGTCTGTGCCAGGGGCTGAGCTATGATGTGCGCCAGCTCCCTGAGTACCCTTGGGTGTAACCCATCAGGGCCGGCCGACTTGAAGGAATCCAGCCTGTCAATGTGTTCCTTCATGAGGTCAGCTTCGATGGAGGGCAAGGAATCTCCCTCGCCCGGGCCTTCCTGACCCATAATGGGCAGGGGCGTCCCATGGAACTGGTGAAAAACTGACGCAAAGTACCCATTTAGCAAGTTTGCTTTTTCCTGAGCATCAGTTGTCAGTTGCCCCATCTGGTTTAGCAGGGGTCCAATGCTGCCCTTGCTTTTCCTCCGGCTCCCCACATATCTAAAAAAGGACTTTTTATTTTCCTTGATATTTGTAGCTAGCTGGAGTTCCATTGCAACCTTGGCTTTCCTGATTTGCTCTCTGCAAGTCCAGACCAGAGCAGAGTATTCCTCCTTGGTGGCAGTTCCAGTCCTCCATCCTTTGTAGATCTTCCTTTTAAGACGCAGGAGGTCCGCCAGTTCCCTGGAGAGCCAAGGTGGCTGCTGTGCCCTTTTGCTGCTTTTCCTCCGAGACAGAATGGACTTTGCTTGCACATCCAGGATTGCTCCCTTTAGGAGCAACCACTCGTCCTGAGCTTCCCTCTCCATTGGGTTGTGGCCTTTTAGGGCCTCTCTGACAAGCCTCCTTAGCTTGTCAAAGTCAGCTTTCCTGAAGTTGAGGACTTCTGTATTACTGACTGACTTGCCAGCTTTATGGCAGATGGTGAAGGTGATCAGTTCATGATCATTGTCACCCAGCTTCCCTTCAATTGTTAGGTTGCTAATTAGGTCATCCCCGGTTCCCAGTATGAGGTCGAGCAGCACTTTATCTCTTGTCAGCCCGTAGACTTCCTGTGTCAGATAGAGGTTGTCCACACATGAGAGAGAGCTTTGTGACTGCTTGGATTTGGCTGAGCGTTCCTCCCACGAGATGTCTGGGTAGTTAAAGTCTCCCATGACAACCATGCACTGGGATTATGCAGCATCACCCAATTCCCTGGTGAACTCCTGGTCAAGGTCTGTCCTGCCCCCTTCTGGTCAGGTGATGTAGTAGCCATCACAGGTGTGTTCATTCTGACACTAAGGACCTTCCTGCCTGACTTTGCAGCTGCTTAGTTGCTGTTTGTAGCTCTTAGCCCCTGAGCAGCCTTGCTGTCTGTCCCTTGTGCCTAGTACTGCTGACTTTTGGCTACAACTCAGCTAAAAGGTAACTAGTTCCTTAGCAGTTAGCTTTCCCTGAGCTAGATCACTCTTGCAATTTCCTTTTAAGTAACACCTTCTGGCACCCTGGTATCTTGGAGGACTATACTATGGCTTCTTTCTGAAGGAAACATGTACAGACAGGACACATCTAAATCAGCTCTGCAGTAAACATCTTGTGTCTACATGTGTGGCTTTATTAGGTTGCAGGAAACTAAGCAACTCCACAGTAGGGTAGTGCTTATAAATACAAGTACTACCCTGCTGTGGAGTTTTTTTTACTCTGCAGCAGCACACATGCAGATGCTGATACAGGGGGCTGGGACATGAGGGTACTTCAGTACAGGGATTGTCTACTGGCTAGCCCCACACTAGAGCACCCTCATGCCCCAGGCTGGCAGGCTTAGCCCCTGGGCCTGCTGCCAACCGGGGCTGCTCCCTTCCAGCTCAACATGCTGCAGTCCTGGGCCTGTGTTCAAATGGTGTGCCTGGGAACAAGAAATTCCAGCATGATATGCACTGAAGTTTATTGCTGCATCCTAGTAGCACATTTAGATGAGCTCACATTCACTCTCTCAGGAGAAACTCTCTGGAGCAATTTAACCCTCATTGTTCTGGGTTTATTTTTCTCCTGGAGCAGCCATTTTTGCTGTGGGAGAAAAACTGTGAACACTTGTACATTTGTTTCTTTTGGTAGGTCAGCAATTCTCCTTGGAGAAACAAATGTCTGTATGTAGCCCATATTACCTTTGTCAGCTGTTAAAACATAGTATTAGTTGTTGTAAACCAGCAGGTTTCAAATGCAAATTGTAGCATCTGGAGAGGATGTTATGTTCAAGACAGTCACGTTTGACCTAGCATTTGACATATCAACTGTGATTTATGATCCTAAGGGTTTAAACTTAGAAAAATAGGAATCCTAGAATAATTATTAATAAATAGAATCATAAGAATAGATCTATTTGTTTAGATTTTCCAGTTTAACAGTCTTATAGAACATTTGTTTATAGTGTAATACATCACATCTTGTCACAGATAAAAAAAAAAGTGCAGCCATTCAGGAATAAATAAGATACTAACCAAGAGTCATAGGCACGTCTACACATGATATGAATGGATTCAATTAACTCTGGCTCATGTTATGCTGGAGTTTGTTGCCCCTGAACACCATGTTTACATGTGTGCCCAGGACTATAGCATGTTGAGCCAGGTTGATGCAGCCCTGGCTGGCAAGGGTTCTGGGGAGTCAGCCTGCCAACCCAGGGCTGCTCTGATCCAGCTCAACATGCTGCAGAGGAGCTGACTGGGGTACAAGGGTGCTCCAGTGCAGGGCTAGTCATCAGGCAGCTGTGCACTGAAGCACCCTCATGTCAGCCCTGTCAGCATCTACACATGTGGCAGCCGTAGGATAATTAGTTAGAGTTAATTAGTTTTCTGCAACCTAATAGGGCTGCATGTGTAGATGCTGAGATTTTACTGTAGAGCTAATTAGGCAACTCCACAGTAAACATCTTGTGTAGATGCATCCACTGAAACATTGCATGAATATCATGAGAAAACTCTCAGATAACAGTCAAATACTGATGTTAATACTGAGAAGACTATAATACCCAACTTCATAACATGTAGACAGTGGGATCCCAGCTTCAAGTCTATATAGACCTGCTTACCCCTTGCTTTTACTTGCCCAGGAGGTGGCCATATTCTTTGTTAATGACCACAGTCTTAAGAGTTTTATCTGCAAATTGCTTTGCCTTAAAAAACAAGAAAAGTGTCTCTGCCTTTATGGAAATAGGTGCTTGACTGTGCTTCCTGCCAAAGCCTACCAGGCTTCCACATCATGACGACATGTTTGAGAGGCAGTTTGGTTGCTCTTGCCGGAATCAACTCGCCTGTCCTGCCATCATATGGAGGATATACTGATACCCTAGTGTGTACCAGTGTCTCCCCGTTAGATAATACCTAAGAGATCACATGTTTTAGCTGAACCACAGGCCATGTACTACAGGAAAAGGTCTGTTAGAACATTATTCTTTCATAGAGGGCAGAAATAAATACTAATCACTACTTAAGTGCATCTCAGCTACTTAATTGGGACAGAAAAGGCCAATGTAATTGTGGAGCTTTTATTACCATTTTAGATGCTTGAAAATGATGTAAGGAAATAATGAGTCGAAAGTATAGGAAAATATTCTTCTTGTCCCCAAATTTTGTGATTAGCATGACTAAGTGGAAGAGTAAGACTGTAAGTGGGTTGCTTAGCTTGCTGTCTTTTCAGGGGTATCTGTTCCACAAGGAGCTCCTCAGCAAGCCTAAAGCAAAGTTCAGCCTTTTAAATATATAAACAAACACAATAAAATCCCTCTGCCCTGTCCTAGACTCTTGCACAGCTCCTTTTATTCTGGCCCCAGCACAGCAGCCTAGCCCCTTCTTGCAGTAAGCTCCTGCTCACTTCTCTGAGAGCATTTAAAGCTCCCCATGGGACACTTCTTGTGTATCCAAAAGCTCCACAGCTAGGCTTTCTTAACAAGGCTGACTGTCCCCCCATAATGGGGCAGAACATCTTGTTACAAGGACGCTTTAGCCAGGGAGGATCATCATTGGACCTCAGACAAAAACCTCCCAGTGCCTCAGAGGAAAATAATAATTATAACAACAACAACGTTACATTTGTGAAGAGAAATATATATATATTTTCTAGCCCCAGTCAGATAGTGCTGCTTTCAACATAACATCTAGTAGTCTTCCAGCTCCTCATCCATTTCATAATTGTAGCATTGATCCCCATCCCCTTCAGTTGGATCAATAATTTCCCAAGAGACATGGTATCAAGAAGCCTGTTTTCTGATCATAGAACACTATTAAATTCATTTGACACAATAATTTCTGATAAACACGTATTATGTTTTGTTCTATTTTCTTTTTCCTTCCATATCTTTCAGTATTTTTTCCTTCACTATCTGTTTTAGGATCTTACTGCTGTTGAAGTCAAGGTAACAGGTTGGTAACAGATTCAAGGAAGGTCTGTGCTAAAATAACTTCTGTTTCATGCAGCAATTCCTTCAGTATTCAGTGAAGGAGATTATCCAGACACCCAGATTTTGTGACAATAAGCAGTCTAAATTTTGCTTCCATCTCAGATATGGTGATAGGTAAATTTGTATTTTCATTTCCATATAATGCACAACAAATATTTTCAGTTACCTATTCATTCTCATTGAAGACTGAGATAAAGTATTAGTTCAGTTCTTGGGGCTATCTAGGTTAAACTTGATTCCCCACCCTCCATCCACTTCTTCCATTTTGAGTTTCTTTTTATTTATATAACCAAAAAGCTTTCCAAAGTCAACAAAGCCTTTGGCCCTTCTTCCTTTGTTTCAGCATTTTTTTGACTAGAGAAAGATATTCCTCCTTACTGAGACTTCTTACAGTCTCATTTTCCATTCCTTATTGATCTTCTGCTTATGCTTAATGACCTGCTTGAGGTTCCTGTACATTTACACAGGTCTGTAGTCCTGTCCCACCAATTCTTTTCTTTTGCTTGGGATGGAAGTTCCAATCGTACTTATACTTTTGTCTTAATATAATGCCACATCATTCCTACCATCTTAGCTCTCAAATCTAGTCAACCACCTAAACTAATTGCCTCAGTTGCAAGAGTTAGCCCTTACAGGGCATGTCCAGATGAGTGTGCACACACGTTTTCCCAGGGACAAATAGCACAGGTACACCGTTGGGCTACTTGTCCCCAGGGAACGCTCCTAGACTTGTGCTCTGGTATGTGGCAAGTTGCCCTGAGCTGGATAGGAGAGGCTGGGGCCATCATCTGAGCTGTCCCCAGCAGCCTTACCTGGGGTCCCGGTGGCCTCCCAGGGCTCCAGAGGTGGTGATCTGGCAGCACAGAGCTTGGCTGGCAGCTGGTTCCAGGTGGTGCATGCTGCTGCCATGTGTGCTGCCCTGCTTTTTTCTAGTGTGGGTTTTTTTTTTACGCTGGCATCTCCCAGTATCAAAAAACCTCCCTGCACTGCAAATCAGCAGTGCAGAGAATGCCTGCATGTGTGGCACTGCAGACAGGTCTGTGGTGCCACATACTGCACATGCACACTCTTCTGGACGCGCCCACGAAGTTCCCCTGCATCTTCAAAAGATCTGCTCATGGAATCATCCTTCTTGATAAATATATGAGGATTCTCATTTGGATATATCATCAGGCAATACTTCAGATGTGTGCAGTTGTCAGTAGGTTCTTATTCAAGGATAACGTACATCCTACATCTTACATGTCCTGTCATCCTTGTCTCTCTGTCTTGCTTGGAAGCTCTTGCAGGGATACCATAGTTGCCATCCTTAGAAAAAGATCTTGCAGGAGGATTAAAAAAGAAAAACCACTGCTACCCAAAACACATACCCATAACCAAATGAAATTCACTCAAACTCCTGATTCCTGCCTTTTAACTAGCTCCCAGTGGTTGCTGGCATTTTGGCTTTTATACCTATGAGGCATTCCCACCCCTCTAATTAGGCTCAGTCAAAAAGCCTTCAAACCTCTCCTACTCAGTACAGTCCTTACTACAAACTCTAACTGATAGTGCCTTACGCAAAGTTCTGATGAAAAATGCTAGAAAAGATGGAACTGATTAGATCTTCTAAAAAGAAAGATGCTTTTCTAAACATATTGCAAGCTAAACTTGCCAGCTGCTACTTTTTCAGGTGTTGTGAATGTAAAGGAACCAAGAACAAGAGCCTGTCCTGTAAAGTTAAATTTGCCCTTACTTTCATGTGCACCATGTTGTATTTGTCTTCTGTTCTTGTTTTTCTGAGTTCACAGGGACAGTTTCCAGGCATAACACTCCTTGGTATCAAAGAGAATAAATAACTGTTGTATTCTGTCCTTTATTCATCTCTCCAGTCCTGCTTTTTCACCTTTTCTCTGTAGCTACAGGTATAAGGGAGACCACCCAGTGACAGAAAATCTACTTTTGCTCAGCAACTGACTAGTACACTGTTAAACAAGGGATTGTGCTAGTCCGAGAGGGGGCATAGGTGGCACTGCTTGGCTATGCTCCAGTTCCCAATTTCTGAGATACTGTCTTGGGAGATGCTTGTTGAACCCTGACTGTTGTTTAAAGTAGGGATGAATTGAGCCCAAGTTGGTGAACAGTGCCATTTAAGAGACCTAGTCATTAAGTACCATGAAGTGCAAGCAGCTGGGTATTGGTATGACCCAGACAGAGGGAGATATGGTTAAAATAAAATTCCAAATGCCTGAAAAAAATCTTTCCATTTTAGGATGGAGACCTTTTTCAAGTTTGGCTGAAGTGAGGCAGGAGCAGATCTAGGGCTGCTGCCTCCCCTGGAGACAGTGGGGACAACATCAGTAGCAAGTGGGAGAGGGAATGTGTCACAGAGGGGAAGAGAGGAGGGAATTCTTACTGATTTGGGCATTTTTTTTCTAAAGTCCCAGGCTGCTGCTCACAGCACATGGTCTGAAAAGGAGTTGGTGGGGAGACACTGCAACCCCCTGAATCTAGGAACCTATCTAAATCATGGCAGAAGTTTGTGGCACAACAGCGCCTTTAATCTTGCTGTTTTTGCTGTGCTGCTGAGTGCCTGAGAGGCAAAAACCGTGGCATTAATTGCCTCTCAGCCGTTCAGAATTGGGGTGTGGGGCATGCGGTGAGAAGAGTGAAAGTAAAGGTGCTACTGTGCTATGAACTTCCACCACAATTTAGGTAGGTCCCTGTAATGGTAATAGTTGTCTGAAATGGTATAGCTCTCTTTCTCCTGAGAAATAAGATCCACCACCCTGCATCCACACTTGTGCAATGAATAGAAAATCTCTGAGAAAGATAAGAACACACATCTGCTCAAACCTACTTTTCTTTCAAAGTTACACTGAACACCCCACATTCTCAGCATTAGGAACCTTATGTGGCTAATTTGTAGCCACACTATGGTATGCTTTACTAATTCAGTAAGGATTACATTACAAGTAGGCATACATGGTAGAAGGCAGCATAACCGTCTGTCACTAATGACTAATGTGACCAAAGGCAAGGCTGATGGCAGAACCTTCATGAAGACTTTTTGCACTAGCTCTTTCACACCGCAGGCCAGTTTCTGCTAGGGACAAATACTCTAAATGCTCACTGGAATCTATGGAAACTGCTGGCATTTCTCCCAATTTGTTCTATAAGGACAAAAGGCCTGATTCTGCAGTCCCTTCTCACAGCAGTAACTACCACAGCCTTCTGTTTTTGGTTCATTCTTTTAGATTGTCTTAATATTGTATTTAATTCTAAAGATTAAGGGAGATTCTGCATCATCCTTTCTGTGCATGCCATTATCTATGTCTTGTTATATCTGCTCATTATTACTATTGTTACGCAGTGGGTGGCTGCCAGGGAGCAGGCAAGGTTAGGGTCAGGGGCTGGGCAGCGGGTGGCGTGAAGGTGTCTACCAGTGTCAGAACAGTGTCCAGCACCCAGCAGTCATCATCGGTGGCCTGCACTGTCTGGGCCAGGATGGCGTTGTGTTTCTTCAGTGCCTCCACCTGCTCACACTTCAGGGCCAGGAGCTGCCCAGAACTTCTGGTCTGCTTGGTCCCACACCTTCTCCCAGCTACATCCTCCACCTGCCAGGCCTAAGTGTCCCCCAGCTGGTCCTCCAATGCCATGGCCAAGCAGTCCAAGAGGAGGGTCCTGTTCAGGGTCCTACTTTGGTGGAACTGGCACATCCACAGGGCCCTGGCTGTGGGTGCTGGTGACCCTGAGGCCTCATCACAGCTGCCAAGGGAGGCCTCTCCCCCATGTGTAGCAGCAGCCCCTGAAAAGCCATAAGACAGAAGATGTTTGTCAGAGTTTGCAACATTTCTGAGATAAGATGCTCTGTACCCAGGGCCATGCACTGTCCAGCCCCAGACTGGGAGGTCAGGCATGCACAGGTGGCTAGGGACCATGGTAAGTTGGCCCGGCAGGCCTGGGCTCAGGCAGCCACTGGCCAAGCCTCGCTTGTTCCTCTGGGGCTGGCAGGCTGCTGGGTGCTGGCCACAGGCAGTCTGCCTCTCCCACAGTGGGACAAGCCAGGCTCCTGGCAGCACCTGCTGCTATGGCTTTAGACCCTGCTCTCCCCACCTCCTTCTGAAGGCCAACTGCTCTGCTGCACTGCCACCCAGCCTACAGTGCCTGGGCTCAGGGGCATAGGGCTCCTGGACAACTGGGATGAGAAGCTGCCTGCATCCCACCCTGCCCACAAGGGGCCTCTCCAGGGAGGTGCCCTGGGGCCAGCCCCCCCACGCTGCTGCAGCACCCCAAGCATGCCCTTGCTGCACATGACCTGGGCCATATGCAAGGACCTGTTTGCATGAACCAAGGGATGCCTGACCCACTATGCCTTGCTGCTGCTGCTGCTGGCCATAGTGCCTTAGGTGTACCTGGTACAGGACCCTGAGCTATGACAGCACGGGGGGCAAGCCCAGGCTGCCCTGCAACCTCTGCCACTGCCTGGATGGTTACACTACACATCCCTGCTCTCTGCTGCTGAAAAGGAAATTGCTGCTGGCATTGACACATTCCTCGGCATGAAAGGCTTATGCCCACCTAGGTGCAGGGGCATGGGTTGCTCAATAAAGTTTGGCACTGTCTCCTACCTCCTTGCATGCTGTGTGGGGGGGAAAGCCAAGGCCAGGGAAGTACAGAGGGGGGAAGGGGGAGGGCAGGGGTAGGGGCGAGGAGGGTCCTCTTAATGTCAGGGATGGCATGGCTGCCAGCTCCACACAGTTGCAGCTGTTGGTGACAGCGTGCAGCTCTGGGCAGTGTCCTCAGATGGTGGGGTGTGGCAGTGACATAGCTGTTTGGGGCTGTGGAGCTTCTGCGGCAAGCGTTGGCCTGGGCTCCCCAAGTTGCTCTTGCAGGGTGCAGCTGGGGAGCTCAGCAGGACAGGCAGTTGGACACCTGAGGGGTCCTCCCTTGGTGACATGTCACCAGAGCTGTCAGGCCAGGGCAGGTGCTTGGGCAAGGCACCCGTGCTGCTATAGACAGCATGGTTGCAGCCTGGGTTCTGGAACACAGGTATGTCTGTCATTTCCTGCATAAAGGGTATGGACTTCTGGGCATTCCCCAACCAATGGAATAAAGGGTATGGACTTCTGGTTCCATTCCCCAACCAATGGAAACCCACTGTGCCTGCAAGTCCTTGATCTTTATGTGGCACTGCCACGACAACCAGTCAGTCCTGCCCACACTCCCAAATCCAGGCTGACAGCCCCTCATAGACATGGGTGTTGGAGCGCCGGCCCACTTGAACTGGTGCTGCATCTTTGCCTTGCTCCACAGTGCCAAGAGGTCACCAATCTCTTCCGTGGACCAGTTGGGGCCCTGGGTATTGGGCATGGGTGTGTCCACGGCCATGGACAAGGATGCCATCATCGATCCACACTGGCTCTCTGGGCCCCTGCACAGTTATTCCTGTGCCACTGGACTTGGACAGCTGCCTGCAATACCTGGCACAGGGGCCCAGTGTGCCCCAAAGCACCAGCAAAGTGCCAATGTGGGGCAGAGGTAATGCCCTAAAGCACCTCCATGCTGAGGGTGGGCTGCAGGCAGGTGAAACTGGCTCCAGCATCCAGTTGCTGCCTGCCTCTGTGGGCTGGCAGGCCTACCTGGAGCCTGCAGCAGCCTGCAGGCCTGGATGGCGGGGCTCTGGCAGCCGCGATGGGGTGCAGGCAGGCTAGGACAGCTGCCCTGCAGCCTGCCTAGGGAGACACAAGGGTCTGAAGTGGCCTCAGGCTCCTTGTTGGTGTGCCCCAGGGCTCTCAGTGCCTGCAGGCTTTTAAAGGCCTGAGGGAGGGTCTGCCATAGAGGCAGCCCAGCCCTAGGGCAGGAGAGGCTCCCAGCTTGGGGCCCTGAGGCTAGCCTCAGGCCAGTCCCCTAGTAGCAGAGCTACACGTAGTCATGTCTACACATGCATAACTGCACAGTAACTAATCAAGTGTAAATTTGCTACACATTTATTTATTGAACTTTTCAATTAGACTGCAAAAATTAAAGTGGCCATAGAAGCAAACAGCTGCTGGAAGGTTTTTCCCTAGGTTTAGTAGGTCTGTGCAGGTGATATAAAACTGCAGAAAATTCAAAGAAAGAGGACATAAATGACGCAGGCAAGAAACACCATTAAATAAAAATGACACCCCACTGGATTTGGAACTCATAATGGTCATTCCTCTAGTACAGGGGTTGTTAACCAGGAGTATGCATACCCCTATGGATACTTGGAAAGGTCTTCGTGGGTACGTGTAGGCAGGCAGGGACAGAGCACACCCCAGGGTGTGGAGTCTCTTCTGGCATGTTCCTATACATTGCCTCTTACCCAGGGGAGGGGTGCTCTGGGCACCTCTGGCCCCACATGGCACACCGTGGCGCCTCCCCACCTCACACCCCAGTTCACTTTCCTAATTGACTGCCACCCTTGGCCAGCAACCAATGGCAAGGAGGCCCCACTCTGCGAACAGACATGGGGAAGGGGGGCTCGCACACAGCAGCTGCTGCTGCCTCCCAGAAGCAGAGCTGCGGGGGGCAAAGGTAGCCTGAGGAAGGGGGGTGAAGGCAGTGGCACCCCTCTGCAGACTGCACAGGTGCCGCCCAGCCGGCTGGATATGGGGGGAGGGGCTTGCATGCAGCAGCCACTACTGCAACCACTCACCACCCTGTGCTGCCACCACACACTGCTTTCCCATGGCCGGTCATATGTGCAGCTGTGCAGGCCCATCAGCAGCCTGCAGAGCCTTATGTGTGACCAGCCATGGAAGAGTGGCGTGGGGGCAGCAGGCAGGGGCGGCACTACCCACCGCCCCCCATGTGTCCGGCTGCTGCCACCAGAAAGGATACACTAGTTAAAAAAGGTTGAAAACCCCTGCTCTAGTAGTATAGGTTAGTCTCCTGGGAAATCAATGCCAGGGACTTATTTTTAATGTAATTTGTTTGTCCATATGCACTAGTCTTTATGCAGAGATTGTCACAAAAGGCATTTAGGTAAACCCAGCAATGCCCAGTTCCTGAGAAGCAGGATAAATTGGCCCTCATCATTTTATATGCTGCCATGGCTAGACTGCTTCTGGTACTAAATCTGTCTCAAGTATCTCTACACTGTATGTACTCTGAAATGTAGCTGTCCCTTAGTATAGCAGTGCCTTCTGGTGATTCCAGCCATTAAATTATTTTAGAAATAGTATTAGAATAATTTTCAATCTCTTCCTGTGCCTGTGAAGCAAGTGTTTAAGAACACTGTTGAATCAAGAAACGCAGTTGTGCTGATTTCTGTGTCATGCAATTTCAATTGTTTCAGTGACTTGGTAGTCACTGAGTGCCAAGGTGTCATTTGTGGAAGAATGTATGGAAGCAGGTGATCAGCTGAACATTTTTTAAATGAACTTGAGCATATCTGGAGAGTCGAAGACTGCTATTGCATTGGCTCCTTTCCTTCACTTGGGAAGCATGAAATTTACAGGAGCTGAAATTGAACATAAAAAAGTTTCCTGGAAACATTTTTCCCTCTCTTACTTCCATACCACTCTAATGACATATAGCAAAACCTTATGGTTCGAGCTTCAAGCTACTGTTTATAAGTGCTGATTGTGAATGAAACCACTCTTTCTATGGAGAAAGCAAACCTAATGTATCATATCTTCAAGATTTAGATATGTATGCAGAATGTATGGAGTTAAGATTATGTACTCAGGAAAGCTAGGTTTATTTCTCTGCCACCAATTTTCTGTGAGATCAGAAATAAATCACTTAATCGCTTTCTGGGTCATTTCTTCACGGCTAAAATGAGGATACTAACTATTATGGAGATATGGAGTAATTATGAGGATTACAACTTTGTTGCTAAAATAAGAATTATACAGCGCATGCTGAAGTCATTGCCTAAGAATGCCTTCAAATCCTACAACTGCACTAATGCAGTTACCACATGTGGGGTCCTGCCTCTCCTTACCATAGCATTGCCTGGAAGTTTCCCAGTTTTTTGAGCCCAGGCTAACATGGGATTTGTGATTAATTGTATAATTCAACTGCATCAATATGCAACAACTGTATACCTATGTAGCCACTATGCATGGGGTTCTGTATTGTCCCCCAACTCTACTAAGCCATGTAATGATTCTAACATTTTCTTCCCCAACCCTTTTATCTGGGTTATCTACTTAGATTGTGAGTTTTTTGGGATATAGACAGTCTCCAACTTTGTGTTTATCTAGAGTAGGGTCTATAGGGAAATGGTTTAAGTGAGGACTCTAGAAGTTACTGTTTTTCAAACAGTAACAACAGCAACAACAACAAAAGCATATTTGCATGACCAATTGTTATAATTACACGTGCAAATGACAAATAAGACACCACACTATTTGCAAGTATGAAGGCTGTGTATACAGTCACAGTACTTGCACAGATTTTATAGTATGCATTGCATATACACTTGTAAATGCCTGTCTTTAAATTAGTTAAATTTCTTGGGTCAAACTGTGACACCTTTGGACATCTTCACTTAGTTTTTTTCATTCAGGACAATTTGCCATTTTTTTTTTCTTTTTTCTTTTTCAGGTTCAAGTCTTGGTTAAGTAATCACACAAGTACTTCAAGATAAAATGAGACCAAAATAAATAATCATAACGCCTCCTGTTCTAACAAATTTGCATGCAAATAATAGTCTTCCTTACATATAATGACCTTAACTGTATCCTTTCATCTATAGCTCTTTCACAGAAATGATAGAATTCTGAAAACTCTGATTTCCCCAGAGATAATTTACTGATGCTTCCCCAGAAGGAATAAAAAGATGATGAATATGATTAATAATAATATTTTAAATTCTGTGAACATGCAGTGCAGGGTACATGTTAAATGATGGAACAGAGAAAAATCTTCTTTAGGTGTTAATACAGTGTACTAAAGGATAATCTAATGATCAGAATGCCTTCAAATGTAACAATTAACAAAACTGATTGAAAAATAATTATTTTTAATTTTCTTTAAATACTATGGTCTATCATCTTGGAACTGAGAGAACTTCCTTTTGTACACAACCTGCTATGGTTATATAGCAAGTTCTTTTCAAATGAAGAACTACCTTTGTTTTATGTAATCCCATCTAATTAATGCCCTTTAAGAAATAAAGGGCTGGAAGGCACTTTAGGAGGTGCTCTAGTCCACTCCTCTGCTTAAGGCACAGTTATCCCTATCTAAACTGTTATAGACAAACGTTTGTCTACTTTGCTCTTAAAAATGTCTAATGACAGAGATTCCATCATCTCCCTAAGAAATGTGTTCCAGTATTTAACCACATATTTAGTTACAAAATTCTTCCTAATATCCCATCTAAATTTTCCTTGTTGCAATTTAAGCTCATTGCTTCTTGTCCTCTCTCCTCTGGGCAGAGAGAAGAGTTGATCATCATCCTCTGCAACAATCCACTTTATATTTAAGGACAATTATCCAGTTCTCCCCACAGAATCCGAAAGCATCTAGTCAGGCTTAACTCACTTTAGTTTCAGTGAGAGTTTAGCTTACGTTAGAACTCAGAGGAGACAGCAAGATTTGGTCCAAATAGGGCACATCTACACATGCAGTAACTCTGGGGTATATTGTTCTGGAGATTATTGCTCCTGGGTGCTCCGAGTGTGTACCTGTGACCGCAGCACATTGAACCAGGATGCAGCTGCCCCAGCTGGCAGGGGGCCCCAGGGGTCAGCCTGCCAGTCTGCGGCTGTTCCCTTGTGGTTCACTGTGCTGTGAAGGGGCTGGCTAGGTGTGAGGATACCCCAGTGTGGGGCTAACCAACAGGCAGCCCCCGCACTAAAGTACCCTCATGCCCTACCCATCTACGCATGCAGTGCTGCACAGTAGAACACTCCACAGAAGGATAGTACTTGTATTTGTAACTATTATTCTGCTGTAGAATTAATGTTGACTAGGGGTGTGCGAAATGGGCTGTGTTCAATTTGGATTCGGATTCAGACCGAATTGGGGACAGTGATTCGATTACTTGATTCAGATCACTGTCCTGATTCAATTTGGCTGAATCCAAATCTGCAGATTTGATGCTGATTTGGAAAAATCAGCGATTTGGCCATAGACACAGCTTTAAATGTTTTTTCTACATACCTTAAGGTACCAGGTGTGGCTCATGAATGTTGCAATGGTGAGGCAGATGGAGCATCCCACAGGAGCGTGGGGGCCTCCCCCAACATGCTCGGTGGCAGACCTGGAAGTGGACCAGAAAACCTTCTGGGTCCACTTCCAGGTCCACTGCCGAGCATGCAGGGGACCCATCCCCCCGGCTCGGTGATCGGCCACGGGAGGACCCTGGGTGCCCCCCCAGACCCAGGAGGCACCAGTTACCAAGCCGGGGGGCAGAGGGAAGGTCCTCTGCAGGAGACCAGGAAGTGGACCAGAAGTGCTTCTGGTCCATTTCCAGGTCCACCACCAAGCGCACTGGGGACCTCCCCCATGCTCTTGTGGGACCCTCCATCCACCCCACCATCTCAGTGTTCACAAACCACCTGGTACCTTGAGGTATGTAGAAAAAACATTTAAAGCTGTGTCTATGTCCGAATCATTGAATCTTCAAATCGATTTGGAGGGTTCCAATTCGATTCAAAGAAATTAAAGGGTCTTCTTATTCGATTCAGATCAGGAGATACGGCCACCAAATCTCCACTGAATCTAATCAGCAACCGAAGCTTTGCACAGCTCTTATGTTTACTCCAACCTAATAGGGATGCACATGTAGATATGCAACCTTTCCCATGCCACTGATTAGTCTACTCTGTAGTAAATATTGCGTGTAGATGCACCCACAGTGTATTACTCATAACCTTCACAGCTTCCATTATTCAAGAGCACTGGAAATTGGTGTCATCTCTTTACTGCATCCCTTTATGCTTATGAGGACTGACCAAGATTTTTTTAAAGGTGATGAGTGATTTGAATACTTCCGTTTGTTAAGCTCCTTCTACACATTACACTTAGGCTAAGTACAGACAGTCAAAAAAGCCTGAAGCTGAATCAGATCAATCTTCACAGGTTAATCTAAACTGTGTAGATTGAACTAATAAGCAAGTGAACAGACATTCACTTTTGATTCTGGAAATGCAGCTACATGGCTGCAGTGGCCCAAGCCAGCAGCTGGGGGTTACTAGAACATGCCTTCTTGCTTAGCTGGAGCAACAAGCTTGGGCCAAGGCTAGCCCGCCCACTCTGCAAGGAGGGGTTTGCTGGGGAAGTGCAAAGCATCCTGGGATGCTGGGGGACTGTGAGTTAACTTGAATCTGAAGGGAATCTGGGATAGAATTTCAATAAACCGATTTAACCTAAATCAGTTAAGTCTGATATCCATCCAGTTTTATCTTAGATTGGTTTTGGCCATTTTGAAAGTGGTTTATGGGCACTGAACTTCTGTTGTGTTACAGATTTGAACTGGTTTCCAATCACTTATACTGGTATACTTTCAATACTGGTACTGGTATACTTTCTGTCCCTGGCCTTAAAAAGTGATTAACCAGGTAATCACGCCTTAAGTTGTGACCCAGCTACACATTCAGCCAATTAATGGCATGATAAAACAAGCAATAAGCTATGAAGTTATTCCACAAAAAGTGTGGAAGAACTTCATCGCTTGTTCTAATCACGCCATTAATTGACCATTTGGCAAGGTACTCCCCTGTGACTAGAAGCCCCACCCATCAACTGAGGGGCTCCTGGCCAAAGTGGTGTACCACCCACTGCTAGCTCTGCAGCTCATAAGGCTTGCAGTGGTGGCAGTATCTTTTGCTGTGGGGGCAGTAGGAAGAATGCTTCTGCTGCTGCAAGCCCTGCACCTCACAAGGCTAGGTGGGGACTGTTTTACTCACTGTCATTGCTGTGAGCCCTGTAGCAATGTCAGCTGTGGGGTTCACTGTGGGGCTACTGCAAGCCCAACTGAGTCCCATTAGCTGTGGGGCTTGCAGCCATGGGAGCCAGTGCAGGTGGTGCCCAGGATCATGATCCTAGGCTTCCCCAGCACTGGCGATAAAAAGTGGAATGAGATCAAATGCATGATCCCTCAGTTGTGCTTCCTGCCATGTATGTGTGGTACAGCAGGAGGCACACTTGCGTGGATCATGCATTAGATCCCATTGCACCTTTACCTCCATGTGTAGAGGGGACCTTAGCATTCAAATATGCTACACCAGAAGGGGCCTGAATTTCAGAATGCCCTGAGCACCACCCTCTGAAATCAGGCATAGTCCTCTGTTAAATGTTAAAGGGAAGTCTTGGACGTCCCTAGAAGTCGTAAGCTAAAATTACGCCTCCAAGTCAAAAAAGAGTTTTGTTAATTTTGCCATCAGTGATGGTATTCACTCCACTCTGGGATGCTGGTAACTTACCCCTGCCAGGGAAAGGATCTCACTGCAGCTCAAAAAAAAAAAAATTCAAATATCAGTTCTTACTACCTGACTTAAGTTAAACTAGTGCAACATATTGATATGTCAATAGTATGTTGCCAAGCACTTGAAGCCTAAGCACAATAAGCCTTAGATCCCCAAGTGCTCACATAATAAATATACCTAAGGTATACATTTAAAGAGTAATAGTTAAACTGGTGCAAATGATTGTATGACTACATTTACTTCAGTCTTAGGATGGCTGAGTATAGTTTAAATTAAGCTCTCTTATAGTGAGATAAGATTATCCACGGTGTTGTTTGTCCCAGTTTAAAAGCCAATTAAAATAAATTTCAATGGCATAACTTTCCCAGGTAAATCAGGTTTCTTTTGAAAATGGTACTTGCATACTTTTGAAAATTTTACTGTACATGTCTTAAGCTGTTGCATCTCATTTTCAAGAGACTTAAGGTCAGATTTTTATGTTATTTAGGCACCATGAATTTAGGTGTCAGAGAGTTAGGTACCTGCATGATTTGGAAAATCCAACAGTTGTACACTTAAGAGAGTAAAGCTGACTGATTTTCTGTGAGATGTGGGCTTCTATGCACTTAAGTCATTTCTGACAAATGAGATTTAGGCTGATAAATCATTTTGCTCCTTCAAAAAGTTACCTCATGCCTTTTTTGAAATATTTCAACTGTCACAATAGGTGAAACATTATAATACTCCTTCATGACATCAGCAGAATTCAGATACTCCTTTCAGTTTCTGTGCTTATAGTTACCTCAGTATTACGATGGTGAAGAGCTAATTTCAGTATTTTGCTTTAGGTGTCTGTGCCATATTTTATTTAATTTTATATATAAAACATATATACACACACACTATTATATTGTTTACACTGTTCACCCTCAACATGAATCATATTACATGAGCATCATGATGGTTTTTATGCATCACAGTACTTCCAAGTACTTCTCGCATAATAATATAGTATGTCACATTATATAAGTGTTAGTATTATACATTTCTGTTCCACACAGGCAATTCTCATACAGGTGCTGCTATAGCAGAAATTTCTTTCAATAGTGACAATCAAAATTTTCATGCCAAACAGTAATGTTATCATAGCAGGGAATAAGTAGGAGGCACTTCAAAGACTCTCCATATTTAAAGTCCATAGGAGGTATAGGAGGTGGGCATATAACTCCCCTTTATGCCTTTGGAAATTTCTCCCTATCTTAAGGAAAGATCAGATTCTTCCCTTCATGCAAGGATGTGCCCAACTCTGTCTTTTCCTTCCTGGTTCTTTGCCACTTGTGGGACAGCATGATACCTATAAAAGCCATGATGTCCAGTGGTTCTTAAACCAGATATTGTTCCTGAACCCCTTTGTGGGAGTGACACAAAGAGGATGGAGAAGCAACATAAGTTACTGCAGGTTGCTTTTAGTTGTATTCCATGTGTTTGGGATCATTCCAGTGCTGAATCTAGCTTTCTTGGTTCTCCAGATCTCAATAGCTGGAATCTTACGGAGTCTTTGCAAGGCAGGAAGCTTCTTAATATAATAAATGATTTTCCATTATAATTGTTTTCCATTTGGGTTCTGGAAGACATTATAACACTAAATAATTAAGCCTTTCTATACCCCTGTACAAGAGAGTAAAGATTACTGAACCGTTTTATAAGGAAAACGGATACAAAATGTCTGAGCTAGGAGTGCTCTCAGGAGTCCAAGTCACTTAATGCTCATCTCGGCATTATTTGAATTACTGATTACAAGGGAGTGTTCCTCCCAAAGCATCTCCTGGCTCTGAAATACTTTGATGCTTTTAATTTTTCTTAATATTTCCTGATTTATAAACAGCTATTCATTATTATTTCCTTCTTTTCAAGGATCACAGCTAGCCATGGTCCCTAAGTATTCCATGATGGGCCCTTTCAGAGGACACATGTGCATCAAAAGTAGTCGTAAGTATTGAAAAGAAAAATGAAGTGAATGTCAGGGATATTGGTTGTAGCCATATTGGTCTAAAGCCAAAGGCAGACAAAAATCTGGGGACAGAAGTGATATCTTTTGTTAGACCAACTAAACAATTGCAAAAAAAATTATTTGCAAGCTTTTGGGCACACACACCCTTCTTCAGGCAAAGGAGAATTCAAAGATTGTAAAATTTTTCCCAGGTAGAAAAGAAACTTCATCTTGCACAGGGAAAGTCAGAGATGGTAGGAAAAGTCTGTTTGTAAAAACGTAAATGAATGTCACATTCTGCCATTCAGCCAACAACCTAAATATTAGTGAGACGTATATTAAATGCATTTTTATGAGATCTGCTTTGTTGTTAAAAGCATATATTTTCCCTACCCCATACCCTTTCCCCAGTTCAGCAGAGGAACAGTCCTGCAGTCCTTATTTACAGACTAATAAGTCTCCTTAGTTTAATCTCATCTTCTGTTCACAGGCCAGCTGCCCTTTACTGTCATAATGGTCATAAACTCCTCCAAGACCATTTTAGGCTGGACATAAGGAAAAACTTATTTACTGTCGAAGTGCCCAAGGCCTGGAATAGACTCCCTCCAGAGGTGGTGCAAGCATCTGCTCTGGAATCTTTTAAGAAACATTTGGACACTTATCTTGCTGGGATCCTTTGACCCCAGCTGACTTCCTGCTCCTGGGGCAGGGGGCTGGACTCAATGATCTTCTGAGGTCCCTTCCAGCCCTAATGTTTATGAAATCTGAGGCAAAGGGCTTCATATTCCATTACTGCTCCCTCGATTAATCTAGTAACATTTTAATTCCTTGTTTTGGAAGTACCTTGGGACTGGCTGGTCTGGGTAGAAGTGTCCATCCAAAAAGGAGCATTCAAAGACAACTAAAACTTGGGCAGTTTTAGAACTTCTTTCCATTAGAAAGATCTGCTATTTTAACTGCACTGCTGTAATGAAACTAGCAAAACATCCCTCTTTCACCTACATGTATATGGGGTTAAAAATGATTACCTTACTATAGCATAATTTGGTCTGGAATTGGAATAAGCCATATTAGTTTGAGATGAGTTTGTACCTGTGTAATGGCATCCATGCAAAGGCTTTTACTGATACAACAAGTTCAATTAAAAAAACTCATACACCTAATTGAAAGTTTTCCCACCAAAATTTTTAAGTATATAGCAAGCCTCACTGATTGAACAGAATGTAATCTTAGGCCTCAAAAAGGCATTCGTTTCTAGCAGTGGAAATTCCTGAAAAAATTGCAGAAATCTAACCAGGAAAGGGAGCAATGTAGGTATTCAGCCTACACCTACCTCCTCTCCCCTGCTCTTTGTGCCTTCCCCAGACCTGTCTGTAAGAGGACTGGAGCAGCAGTGGAAACCACTATCGCATCTCCACACTGCAGCCCTGGTCTGGGGAGTGGGTGGGGCAAGGAGCACATCCAACATCAGTCCAGGAGGGAAATGGAGCCAAGCATCTTACCTGCTCCTGAAATGGGGAATGGTCAGGGGAATGGGTAAGGTGCTCTGACCCACTGCTTCATTACCCTCCTGGACCAGACCAGGAAGGGAGCACACAAGCATTCCTTCTTGTGATAGTTTCTCTTGCAAGGGAGGTCTTCCAGGTTAACACCTGGAATATCTTTCTCCTAGAAGATGCGTATTTCCCATTGGAATAGTTAAGTGAATGCCCGTAGTTTCTACCACAGGAGTGGCAACTCTCCCAATAGAAACATAATACCTGTATGTGGCCTCAGTCTTTTGGTATAGTACAATAACTAAGCAATGGAAGTAATTGCACTGTAAGCAGCATTTCTTTCTGTCGCAGGCACTGAAGTGCCTGCTCCTAAAGAAGGACAGGTGTTGGTTGCTGGGGCAACCACAAGGGTCAGCTGACCAAGAGGGGGCAGGGCCTGGCCTATATAAACAGCCCAGGCTGAGGTCACAGGCAGTTCCCCTCTGGCAGTGGAGGAAGGTGGAGCTCCGTGGCAGCAGCAAGAGTTGAGAAGCCTGATGAGCTTATGGGCAAGGATACCAGGTAGAGGAACCCCTGGCAGGGACAGAAACGATGATTAGCCAGGAGGCTTATTTTGTGTTGCAGCCGGTTGGCTTATGGTTTTGCTTTGTGGTTACACCGGAGGACCGGGTGAGGCTGTAGGGGTTGGAGGAGGCCTCATGGGAGCTCCCCAGTAGTGGGGGGGGGG
>NW_017729022.1:164193889-164199290 GCF_001723915.1 Gavialis gangeticus | reverse complement strand
TTTTTTTTTTTTTTTTTGAATGAAACTATTGCAACTGACTTTAGCTGATTTTTGTCACCTGTCTCATACATTCCTAGCTCTCCTGTATAACCATAGTAGTATTACCAGCCTGGGCTATTTTTAGCTGAACAATAAACAAGCTCTTTGAAGATCTTCAATAATTACAAGCCAAATATCAACTGCAAAACAAAGCAGAGGAAAATTGACAATATTAGTAAAACAAAGAAAACTGAAGCAGCCCTTGGACACTGTGCCACCTGAAGGTTATCCCTGAGGCCTAACTTTAAACTTGCAATGGAAATCTTGAAGGAGGTAAAAGTATCAAAAAAGAAATTAACTGTAGGCCAAGCAAAGGTAGAAAAATGCACAATCCCTGTTTATTTAATGCTTCTGGCAGTAGAGGTACTATAAAAGCTTCCTTAAATGCTTATAGGCCCTGATACTGACTGGATCCTGCAGATGATACCTAAATACAACTGCAAAACAGTAATAGCTTAATGGGGTTGTTAGACAAGGTACTGAAGAGACCTGCATCCAGATCCTTAATTCCTGCTCATTACCTGAGGAGATACTTTCCTTCCTTCCTAGGCCACAGTGAAAGCTGTTGGTTCTACTTAAAATAAAAATATAATGCTGAAGGATGCTCTCCAAAGGATGTAAACTACTGTAACACTTCTACCATACGGAAAGCTTCATTTTCCCCATTTTAAAACAGATACTGCAGCTACCCTCTTTCCTGAGGCGTGGACTAAAAGAAAGGAAGCCACTAAACAGGTATCATTGCTGCTTTACAAAATGCTATAATTGTTCTAAGTTTTCACTAGCTCAGTTTAATCCAACATAAATGTTTTTGGTATAACAGGGTTACAGCTCACACATAATATCATAAACATAATCTTCAAGACCACGAAATGCCTCATAAACCTCTTTGTGACCAAAAAAGGGAGAACTAAGTGTCACAGGTCACCTCAGTACTCTGCTCCTATAAAGAGGTACAGGTGCTGGTTGCCGGGGCAACTGCAGTTGGTCAGCTGACTGGAAGGGGGCAGGGCCTGACCTATATATATAATCCAGGCTGAGGCCAGGGGGGGCAGTTCTCTGCTAGCAGCCAAGGGAGAAGTATCTCTGGTGGAGCAAGCAGAGTAGAGAAGCCTGATGGCCTGAGCAGCTTCTGTTCTAGGATACCGGGTGGAGAATACCTTGGTAGGGATTTGAATGATGGTTAGCCAGATGGCTTAGACTTTATGTTATAGCCCAGGGGCTTGAGTTTTCTGTTTGTAGTTTTATAAGACCAGAGGACCGAGTGAGGCTATTAGGGGTTGGAGGAGGCCTCATAGGGGCTCCACGGTAGTGTGGGGACCCCGGTGCCAGAGAGGGCACAATATTCAGGGATGTACTGACCCCAGCCCCGAGAAGGGGCTCAGAAGATTGGGGGCCAGGTAAGGCCGAGGCCGCCTGAGCCCCACAGGAAATTTTAAGACCTGAGAAGGGGATTTGGGGGCCAGGCACGGCTACAGCCACCTGAATCCCAATTGCAAGAAGCCCCAGAATGGGCATGTGCGAGAAGCCCCAGAGCGGGTATTTGCTTTAAGACCTGAGGAGGGGATTTGGAGGCCAGGCACGGCTATGGCCACCTGAGCCCCAATTGCGAGAAGCCCCAGAGTGGGCAGTGCGTGACAAGCCAGGGAGCGCCAGTGAGGACGCAGGCTGCGTGACAAGCCAGGGAGCACCAGTGAGGGTGTGGAAAGGGAAATTGACCAAACAACGTCCGGGACATCTGCGAGGCTTGGGGCGTGGTACAGGGGTGGATGGAGCCACGCATAGCCCATAAGGCTGGGGTGCACCGAGTCAGACAATACAGAACTGGGGCCAGGATAAACCAGAGCACCGTGTCCAAGGGGACAAAAGGCAGCCTCCCTTATAAAATATATAACTTCAGAGACGCGGCGGGTGAGAACGAGGGTGCTTTATCTCAAACTTGACACAGTAAGGGACATTAGGAGAAATCACGGCCGCTCCTAGTGTCACGGTGCGGGGTCCTAAGTACCATCAGAAAACAGTTTCACATGGTTTCTTTAACATGAGACTGAGGCCATTTCTGATTATGGTAGGATAGATGTCACTATGTGCCAGATGTAATCCATACACTTTGGAGGCTGATCCCTGTTCAGAAGAGCAAATATGAAATGTATGCAGGATGGGAAGAGCCATCATTAAGCAGCTAGCATACTGAGACCACTAGTTATTGTGTTGGCCAATCCTGTTTCATTGTCTCTTATGGGCCCCCATTTGTTTGGCTGTATTATCTTGCTGTCGCTTATCTTATATTTAGATTTTAAATTCTTTGTGGCAGGTAACTTCATTCTATTCCGTGTTTGCTCAGTGTACGGCACAATGGAGCCCAAGTCCATGACTACAGTACTAAGTGCTAACTACAATACAAATAACAAATAATAACGATCCACTAGCAGAGTGTTCAGAATGATGACTGGCACACACAAGTTACAGCCTTTTACCTTAGCGGGGTTGACTTTAATGGAGTAATTGTCTCAAGTTGCTTTGCTAGCTAGTGATTATTCTTCAGGGTGTTTAGCCACTATCCTGAAGAGACTACTGATGAGCCCTTGCCTCAGACTGCTCCAGCTATACTGTATCCCAGGTGTCCAAAGATAGGGAAGGAATTTGCTTGCTGCAGTCCCCTTCAGAGTAGAAAACCAACATGCCCTCTGTGTGTGACTAGCTGTGCTTGCTTAGCACTAGGGAAATGTGAGGGAGGATAGTTTTAATTGAACTTGTTGTATCAGTAAAAGCCTTTGCATGGATGCCATTACACAGGTACAAACTCATCTCAAACTAATATGGCTTATTCCAATTCCAGACCAAATTATGCTATAGTAAGGTAATCATTTTTAACCCCATATACATGTAGGTGAAAGAGGGATGTTTTGCTAGTTTCATTACAGCAGTGCAGTTAAAATAGCAGATCTTTCTAATGGAAAGAAGTTCTAAAACTGCCCAAGTTTTAGTTGTCTTTGAATGCTCCTTTTTGGATGGACACTTCTACCCAGACCAGCCAGTCCCAAGGTACTTCCAAAACAAGGAATTAAAATGTTACTAGATTAATCGAGGGAGCAGTAATGGAATATGAAGCCCTTTGCCTCAGATTTCATAAACATTAGGGCTGGAAGGGACCTCAGAAGATCATTGAGTCCAGCCCCCTGCCCCAGGAGCAGGAAGTCAGCTGGGGTCAAAGGATCCCAGCAAGATAAGTGTCCAAATGTTTCTTAAAAGATTCCAGAGCAGATGCTTGCACCACCTCTGGAGGGAGTCTATTCCAGGCCTTGGGCACTTCGACAGTAAATAAGTTTTTCCTTACGTCCAGCCTAAAATGGTCTTGAACAAGTTTATGACCGTTGGACCTTGTCATCCCTTGGGGCACTCTGGTGAACAGGCATTCTCCCAGATCCTGATGCACACCCCTTGTGTACGTATAGGCAGTGGGTGATGATGTGGGTCATTGCTGGTAACGCAGCCTTGTCTGGTAATACCTGAAAGTTGGCACTGTCTGTTAGTCTCAGTCAGAGGTGTAACTACGTGGCTGAGTTCCTAGTATAGCTGTCACACACAGGGGCAGCAGTGACTTCTGGTTGCCATGAAACGACTAGTGTGATTGTGTGGCTGCAGCAGCAGCTGTTCCCCTCTCCCTTCTACAAGTTGAAGGCTCCTTCGGCACATATACATGTCGGAGAACACATTGGAGCAGACTCAATTCATTTAATTTTCTGGAGTGTACTAATTAGCAGGCTCCAACTGCCTTGGCATCATAAGTATTCAGCATCCCTGCACTTCAAAACGGCAGCGGGGGCACTTCAACTAAAGCTCACTGAACGACCTTTGGTTAAAAGCACCCCTGTGGCCATTTTGAAGCACAAGACACTAAATACACGAGATGCTGATGGCACTTTAATTACAGCAGCACCTGAGAGCTGCTGTAATTAAAGTGTTCCCCCACCCCGGAGCACATGTAAAGATGCTCTTAGTTATGCCACTGGTCTCAGTCCAGTTCTCGAAAGACAGACAGTCACAAATGGACAGCACCACTACAGTGGTCATTAGTTGGTATTTGATATCAAATTAACAGTGGTAGTGAAAGCTTTAGGAAAGAGCCACAGTGCATAAGCAACAATATGATAGTATGCTGCTATGTACAGTCAATTGCAATGTAATTACAGTTAAATTACACTACCCTTATAAGAATGCATAACCAAAAAAGATGACTTACTACTATCTTATGCAAGCAGATCAGAAGAATTTTAACGAGAAAAAGGACAAAAATAAAGTCTTTTGAGTCAACAGCTTAGTGAGGATCCAAATCACTTCTCATGTGCTTTTCAAAGCCACATATTAAGTTTTTAGCTATATAAAAAATGCATGTTTTATCACCGTCATTGTGCATCAGAAACCAGTAGTGCAACTTCCAGATTTATAATGGTAGATTAATCTTCCGACATGATGTGCAGAACAGTGTACTGCAGCACAATTAATAGAGGCTAGATAGATTAGTTGTGACACAACTAGATCAATTCAACTACAGTAAGTGACCTGTGAGCCATTGCAACAAAAAAAAAAAGAAAATAGAAACCAAGGATGATGATATTCTTTTTGTTCTTTGTATCTCATTCCTATCAGCATTTTCTGGATCTTTTTTGATATAGGAAAAAATAGATCCTTTTTAGTGAAAAAAGCATACTGCTTTAGCCCAAAGAAACCCAAAGAAAACATTATCATTCTCCAGATTTCCATTAGATGAATTTGTGTGTGTGTGTGTGTGTGTGTGTGTGTGTGTGTGTCTATATATATATAGATATATATAGATATATATTTGTCATCATAATGAGCTTTGACAAATGGTCCTAAAGGATAAGGTAGGATTTCCTCATAGGCTGTAGTGACTGGCTATAATCAGGCTGTTTCCAGGCAACTGGATCCTGTGGTTCCTGGTTTCTCAGTGTCTGCATAGCTGGGGATTCATTCAGCTGAAGGATGGGGAACATTTTGAAAAATGAGCAGAGAGAAGGCAGATTTCTGATTTGATTTTTACTAAGTATTTGAACGTATTTGAAATTATTATTTTTCTTTTAAATCAAAGGATTTATCCTGTGTTTTATTTTATCAGATTCTAAAATGCTGCTTTGAGTCTGGGGCTCAAGTGATATGTGATTTAAACCTTTTGGGGCAAGGTTTGATTTTAATTGAATTGTTTAATCCTGCATTATTGCTTGAAATGCAAAAACCAAAGGTAACCTACTCGCATACGTGAGATTTGAGGACTAAATAGAAGCTGCCCTATTAAGGAAGGAATATTATATGTAGATAGTAAACACTAGTATTGAAAAAAAAA
>NW_017729022.1:164182931-164193627 GCF_001723915.1 Gavialis gangeticus | reverse complement strand
ACCCAGAATTAGGGTCGACCTTTTTTTTTTTTTTTTTTAAATGAGCAAAAGGACTATATAAGGATACACAACTGTTTAAATCTCCTGTTGGAGCCAGGTTATATGCAGACCTCAGCATAAATTTTAATAGGGGTTACCACAGCTTCTGTATTTTTTTCCCCAGCAACTTAAATATTTGAAGACTTAAAACAAAAAATCCTGATTCAAATTAGACACAAAAAACTAGAACTCCTGGTTCCAAAATGATACCTTTTATTAGACCAACTGGATACCAAGTACACCCCGATTCAAATTGGACATACCAACAAATTAGCTAAACCAAGCCGTTGTCTCTCTTTCACATACCTGTCTAGTGGTCACACTTGTGGCCCACGTTTACTATAGTATCTAACTATGTCACCAACTTGGATTATCCTCACAATCCCACTGTAAGATAAAGAAGCATCCGTATGCTTATTTTAGAATGGGGAACTGGGACACAGAAAGGCCAGCTTTAGATCACTGAGAAATCGTCAGTAGAGACTTCCTTGATCCTTTTTATTATTTATTATGTGGCAGCATCTGCAATTTAGCTTGCTATACATGAAAATTGATTTTGCCGATCCAAGAAAGTGTCAGTTTCTATAAGAGATAAGAAATCAAACAATTATAGTTTTACCATGTTGTACATCTTCAGCCTTTCAGGTTCTGGCTATAATTCATTTCCAGAAGGATGTTCCCGTAAGTGAATTTGAGCCAGTTTTAATCTCCTGATATTATTGATATTATCACACTGTTTTTTGTCATGCTCCTTTTTCTCTACATGTATTAAAATCAGCACATCAGGTAGAGATTATGGCATAACTCGAATGTTATTTTATTTCTTTAGTGACAACAGTTCAGATCATCTACTAATTTCAAATCATTACATATCCACTGATTGAAGTCAATGGAGCTACTACAGTTTATACTAGCTAGGAATGTGGTCTTATATTTACTTATATTTTATTCTGATTATGGTATAACTTTTGCCAGGGTGATGATGGGGCTTAACTGGCAAAACTTCTGTAAGCTTTTGCTTTTAGAGTTTTTGCAACTATAAAATGCCTGCAAGAACTATGAAATTTTATGGCCCTGATATTAAACCTCTTATTCTTACTATTGTATTTATTCATGAGTGCTTTCATTGACTAAAATTAGACCACATGTAATCATAATTTTTCACCAAACTGAGTAAAAATCTAGATTTACATGTCTTTGTCTCATATCACATTGTGACATTCCTACTACTTATCTGTAAAGTGGTATTTATTATGAATAAATATAGCATTGCCTGTACTTTTACACTCAAAATCCTAAGGTATTTTATAGCAGTCTTGTATTAGATATTTATGTCAATGTCTATGAGCCATATAGTATGTGCTGCTTTGCCCCTCAATAATGTAATCGCCTCTTAATAAACCTTTGGCTTGTGCTTATATGTTCCAAGTACATCTCTGTGTTTTGTCAGGAGGGGGGTTCAAGAGCCCTGTTTCTAAAGCTGGCTGCCGTTGGGTTTGCTGCTGCACATAAATATCCCACTGAAGGCAGCAGAACTTTCTTGCTAAATCCCTTGTGTAGCAGGGCAGGCTCCAAGGGTAGCCATATTGCTCTCTAGTGGTTGCCTTGATCCTACCCTATTTCCCCACTCCAGCCTCTCAGGCTCCCACCCTGCTGTCTCGCCTGTCATGCCTCAATGTTAAAGTCAAGTGGGGAGGCTGCCCACAGGAACCAATGAGCTCAGGGTGCTCTTCCTATCCTTATTACATAGTCTCTTCATCTCTGGGGCTTGAGCCCTACTGCTCTAATTGCCTTAAGTGCTAGAATTGTGACCTCCATCTTCCCCTATAGTCATGTAGAGGCCTCACAGGTGTCACTTGGCATAGTTTTGGAGTCCCTGGCCCTCAACATGCACTTAGCCCCTCAGGCCTTAAATCTTTGTTCAGACTGCAGCCTTGCATCCTTGGCTCTCGTACTCTGATTGGGTCCCTCAACCCAGGTTCACTGCCCTGGACCCTGGCTCCTGAGCTCCAGCCCAGGTCTCACCCTCCCAGGCTCTGGGCCCCTTGGCCCCAGTCTCACCTTATTGGACTCGGCCTGCTCATACAGTCTGTGGGGCTTTGGGCTCTCTCTTGCCCTCTGCCTTTACAGGGTCTTTCTAGGCCTACTCATACAGTCTTAGTCACAGGCTCTGATCCCCAGTTTGCAGTCTAGTCTTCCAGCAACAGTGGCAGCAAGTGTCCAGGCATTCCCTGCAGCCTCCAAGCATCCCCTCACAGCCACTTTCTCAGTCCTCCAGTGTAAACTTAAGCACAAATATAAGCTAGATGCTACCAAACTAAAATTCACCCCCAGCTTGGGTCTGAGTCACACCACAGTGATAAGAAATAAACATACAACAAAAACCACTTAACCGTGATGCCTGGGGCTGTTACCCCTGTGGTCTGGAGCTCCTTTGCCATAGCACATCCAAGCTAATCTGAGTTCTCAGGGATGGTCCTGGCCTTATGAAGCCTCTAGACACACCCCTCTGGGTCACCTGACCTGCCACTTCCCCCACCAGACTTGTCAATCATAGCCCTAATTGTGCCTTCTCCACCTAGGGTGAGCAGCCATTTTTCTTAAAGGCCTCTCCACTCCTAACAGTTTCTCCAGGGCCCTGGAGCCGGCTGGTTGCTCCCTGGCTCACTCATCTTCTGTGATGGGGTAGGGGCCAGGGCCCCATTACACCTTGTCACTGGCTTTTAAATCATCAGTTGCAGTAACAAGTTCTAAAACACATGTAAGCAACAAAAGGAAAAATGGTGGCACATCCATCTCCTGATTCTTTTTCTTTTATACTAGTTTATATACTCAGAGTGCTATACAAAAATTAATAAAGCGTAACCATACCCCCATGACAGAGGTAGTATTGTAAGCAGCATTATCCTCATCTGATAGATGAGTGATAGATGGCAAACTAGAAATAGAGAAGGTTACAAAGGAAAAAAGAAAGAAACAAAAACAAGGTTAGAACTAAGAAATTCCAGACTTTTAATTCTGTATACATCTCTTTCAGACTTCCATCAAAAGTTTGAAACTAAACCATTAACTAAAACTGCAGCCTGGGTCTATAGAGAATAAAACACCTAATCATTGCCCAGCCACAAGCCAAATCTGAAAAGGTTGGGCTAATTATCCTGATTTAAGGACTTTTCAGCACCAGTAGATGTATCAGCCAAGGGCAGATTTGATTCCCCACATCCCATAATATGTTTATCACCTGCTGAAGACTGTCCTACAGAACCTGTCATGTCTGAAGGGCAAATCTGGGATGGAAAAAATGCATGGTTAAAACAGAATGAAGAGGTCATTTACTTTTATAGACAAAATTCATTTAAGCTTCCTCTGCCACTGAAATATATATCATTCAGTCTGTATGGAGTGAGCAGCTAACTGCACTAACATTAAAATATCATAGTAAAAATTATCTGATGTTATTTTTTATTAAGAATACCTACCCCTGCCCGGCATGGAACCTAAAGAGCTACCTGCAGGGTTCTTGGTGCACAATCAAGGCCTAATGCAATTGGGATCAATACCAACCTCAACATTAGTCCTGCATAATACATAGAAGCATGCTCTCATTTGCTTCTCCATCTCTTTTGGCAGTTTGCCACAAACCAACAGTAATTCATCAAAAGCAACTTTTGTCAGAGTAAGGAAAAATTCTACCTAACTTTGAAGCAGAAAAATATTAAAAATCCAATTCTGCCAACCAGGTGTAGTGCTTATTACCAGTTGTGCTCCTACCATGGTCCAATAATAAGTGCATGGTTAGGTCCTTTGTACGCACTCAACTTTCACTAAACCTTTAAGGCCAAGAGAAACTCACTTTATTGCAAGTTGAAGTAGAGTATTTAAGGAGAAACATAATCAAGCCGAAAAAATCAGATTGGGATATAGATACTGACACCACCTCCTGTTTGGGATTGTATTCATCAGAGGTTTTGGTTTGGCCCATTTGAATGAGAAGGGCCAACTGTAACATTTAAGTCTCAATCTGCTTTGGATTCTGAATGTACTTACTAAAAATTAAGAATGAGGTTTAATCTTGGTTTTTACTTCATCTTATCTCTAATTACAAGGTAAGTTTTGAGGAGAGGAATCTCAGAGTCAGAGAGAAATGGAGCTGCAATCATGGATAATGGTGGAGTAGAACTAAATTCTCCAAGTAGTGGAGCAGGGACAGAAAATAGTCCAGGTATGGAAAAGAGGTGTTGGCACTTGGCATTTGAGGAAATATGAGGGTCAAGGGATAACATAGTAAAAAGTTTTGAACATCACAAGGGAAACATCAAAACATTTTGGACATGGATCAGAAGTTAAAGAAATGGTGGTCTTGTAGACCAGCAGAATAGTTGTCTGAATATTTTAGATATTCTGCAGGTTAGAGGGTCCAAGGAATGTCATCATCAAGTAGTGGGGCATATATTTCCACTCTCCATTCCAGCCTCAGTCACTGGGTCAAATCTGCCTATATTTGCATCTATTCAACCACATTTACTATGCCAGAGTGTTTTATATGTAACTGAGGGTAGAAGTTAGCTCAGTATTGGTGTGGGAGTTGGTTAAAGACATGTATACACATTTCTTTCCAATCCTATGTTCCAATCTCTAGTATTAAATCTTTTAAATTGCAGAGTTTCATATTGTAGTGAAGATTAAATAACAAACCCATGTTCTCCAGAGAACTATAATGGCAAAGATTAATGCATACATAAGTGGTGATTTAATAGGAATACAAATGCAGTACTCATTCATTATGTATTGCAAACCATAATTTTCAAGTATTCAGAAACACACCAAACTGCAATAATTTATAACTCTTTCTTGCTATGTTTCCTATGTGAAAAAATAAAATAAAGTAAATGTTTTTCCATCACAAGCAGAGCGGACCAAATGTTTAAACATTTTAAAGCTATTATTGTCTGAGATATTCTTAGCCTGTTGACTGAAATAAGATTTTATTCTCACAGCTTTTTCCCCTGGATCCTCCTGCAATCTGTCAAGTCAGTACATCATTCAAGATCACATGGCTACTCATTACAAGAAATTGCTGTCTGCCAAAGGTATATGAAATCTATAGTATTGACTATATCCATCAAGCTAATAGATAAAATCATACCTAAGAACCTGTTGGTTAGAATAGTTCTTGGCTGGCTTGTTAATTTTTTTCTTAACACTAAAGCAACAGATGTTAGAAGAATTTTAAACCCAAGCGCAATATAGGCAAGACTTAATTAGAACATAGAAATAGTTTTGAGAAGCATGTGATGATGTTTTACATCTCATCCTATTTAACTTCATTTTTAAGTGAAATTTCATGTCTTTGCAAGATGCCTGACAGACACCACTGGAAACAGGTGCTCACTTGATAGAACAGGTACAGCAAAGCAGCACCAGCACAAACTTTTGTGTACTGCGCTCCACCCTCCTTTGGCTAGTTTTCTTCCTGTGAGTTATCAGTATAGTGCCTGTCATACATACTAAATTCCCAAGAAATAAATATATTGCATGAGAATCATAAATGTGTAGGGCTAGAAAGGACCACAGGAGATCATCTAATCTACCGCTCTGCACTGAGACAGGATCAGTGACACCTGTTTTTAAAAGCCTCCAATGAAAGAGATTTGATGACTCCCAAGATAGCAGTATTTGGCTGCCTTTGTAGTTAGAAAGATTCTAAGTTCTAAGTTGGAGAAATGTGAATTTGATAAGGCACATATCAAGTTCTTGGTATATGTGATGAAGCCTGAAGGGTTGTCTATGGACCTGAAGAAAGTAACTACCATCTTAGATTGGCAATCACCAAAAGTTGCCCATGGAGTGCAATGCTTCCTTGGTTTTGCCAGTTTCTATAGGTGGTTCATCAAGGGGTTTTCCAAGCATGTAGTCCTTATCACTGCCCTCCTTAAGAAAGGGGCATGCTTCACATGGACCCTGGAGGCCCAGGCTGCCTTCAAGAGGCTTAATAAAGCCTTCAACTCAGTCCCCATTTTGATACACCCTGACCCTGCCCAGCCTTTCCTGGTGGAAAATGATGCCTCAGCTTTGCCTTTGGGGCTGTACTGACCAACAACTGGGGATGCAGGGACTTCCTTAGCCATGCACTACTTTTCCAGGAAACTGTCCCCTGCCAAGCACAATTATAATGTGGACTGGGAGCTTCTAACCATCAAGGCAGCTTTTAAATAAAGGTGGTGCCATTTAGAAGGGGCTCAGCCACCTGGAATTTCAACCAGAGCCAGATCAAGTGGTCTCTGTTCTTTACCCAGTTGAATTTTACTGCCACATACCACCCTGGCACCAAGACCAGTAAGGCAGATGCCCTGTCCCAAAAAGATGAATATTCAGAACTTCTTCCTGCTACTCACTCCATGGTCCTGAGTCCAGGGAGCTTTAACAAGGCCACAGTAAGCAAGGAACTAGTGATGTGGCTCCATTCCATGCTTCCCCAAGATCCATTGGCTTCTCGAGTTCAACAGGTTTCAGAAGGGGCCGGATCATCCCCCAAATCAAATTTCCAGTTTTGTGATGGCCACCTCTGATGCAAGGGACACCTGTACATCCCAGAGGGGGAACTACAGATTAAAGTCCTGCGGTCGTACTGCTTGTCAGTTCCAAAAGCTTGTCATTGATTTTGTGTCAATCAAAATATTTTGCAGAGGAATATGCAATGGTAATTCCAAAATAACATTTCTGGTTACAAGTTAGAGTGTATGCTACATTGCTTAGACACCAGACTAATCTGCCTGCTCTTCTACAAAGAGTTCTGAACTTTGGCACAATAAGCCAAAGCCCAGTTGGACTGTATGCTTAGATGATGCCTAGACTTTTCTGTTTCTTTAAAACTCTACATAGTAACTAACAAATCTGTGCACAGCATGTTCTAAGAGGTGGGATTTATTGAAGACTTGACTGGATCTGTGACCCTTCTCAGGAGCAGCCAGCTGAGAGCATTGATGGATGTCCCCAAACACAGTGACAAATCTATATTAAAAAAGGGAATGCCAAGTAACTTCCCTATCTTATTTCAGTAATGGTTTCCTGATATTTGGATGTTTTTGATGGTTACTTAAGGAAGATAAAATTGGAGTTAGCCCAGTGGTTCAATAGGCAGCATCCATTATGAAGGTGATGTTGAGGTGACTCCTTTCAAAGATCTGGAAAATTACAGAGGTGAAACTGAATGGGCTGGGGGAGATTACTTTAGTGTCTAGGCTCAAGGTTGTGACTAAGCAGCAGCATTTATAAATACTGCCTTTTTCCAGCTATAAATTGTGGGAAGGAGAATTTGGGACATAGGATTTGCCATCTCAGCACCTTGTTCCAGGACATCCTATCTATTTGAGTCACTGGAAAATGTCAGATGCTTCAGAAAAAGGTGAAAGATACTGTAATGGAAACTGCCATCCCACAATAATGGAGTGAACTGTAACTGTGTTTAGGCTTCTATAAATCATATAGGCCTTTGCCATCATGACCTTGTCTAACCAAGAACTACATTGCTAACATGTCACAAGCCTGGTGACCACATGCAATTTTCACAGAGTTCAGGTTGTAGCTGCTATTATTTTTCATAGAGTAGCCTGTCAATTCAGCTCTTTCCAGCAGTGAAAAAACTTGATTCAAATCTAGGGACATAATTTTTAAGGTGATATCAGCACCTCCATGTTACAAATGAATACCTTTTGACTACATTATGAAATTTCTTGGCTATTCTTTCTTTCCATTTTTTTCTATCACCATAAACCACCATTTCTCTCTTGGTCAGGTTGGTAAAGAACCAAGTAACTATTATGAAGTCACTACTCATCTGCAGCCAGGGAAGGTAACCTGGGGCTGAGAAGTGTCCTTTACCTTACCACATTGAAAAAATATAACACACAAGCATGTTTCACCTTCATCTGCTTAGCTTTGTATGTAGGTAAATTTTTGCCAGTGTGGGACTAATACATTTCAGTCACAAAGCAAGTGTGCACCTAAGACTGAAAAATACCAATTCCTTTCTTTCTGATTGAATAGTTACTCATAAATATACTGGACTCTCTAGGCATATCCTGATGAGCACGCACATGCCATTTGCAGCACCCAAAACACATTTGAGGTACTGCAAACTGCACACATCCACCCATTAACTAGCAATGCTGGCGGGGTGGTGGTTGACACTGGGAGATCCTGGTGTCAAAAAAAAAACCAACACTGCTAAAAAAAGTAGCATGCACAGCACGCAGCAGCAGCGTGTGCCAACAGAAATGGAGCCTGGTTGTCCACTGGCTAGGCTCTGAGCAGCTGACTCGGCACCGCTGCTGCCCCAGGAGGCCCCCAGAACTCTAAGGCTGCTGGGGCCAGCCTCCCCTACGCCACCGGGGTTATTTTGTGGTGCATCGGAACACGCATGCAGGGGTGTGTCCTGGGACAAACAGCAGCAGCACAAATATTTGCTGCTGTTATTTGTGCCTCAGAAAATGCATGCCCCTATATGTTTGCACTCATTGGAACATACCCCCTAAGGGCAACAACGACCACTATGCGCAACTCACACTTGTTATAAGCTCTGCTAGTTAAACTAAAGCTGTCTGTCTAGTCACGTGGGGAGAAGGGCCAGTGCAGAGAAAGAACTGCTTCAAGGATATTTAGGTCATTCTTTTTAATTTAATGCGCTTGTGCTCAAAAAGTAAATTCACAGACAGAAAGTCGTAGTAGAAGAGGAGCTCAGATGTTCTGTTTTAATTATCCAAACAGGTTTCAATTTTCTGTAGTTCAAATGAAGACACTGCTCTTCCATAGCAGCATTCAGCTGATTGATGTAGATTTGTAACACTCACATATTTTACCAACAAAGTCTGAAGTTATACACTTCTGAGTAAAAACATTAAAACATCATAATTAAACTCTCTATGAAGTCACATTAGAGAGATGACCTTTAATAGTAGAACATATACTTCACTTAGTCTCAGCCATTCAGTCAGTCCCAAGGCCACGCCAACTGTTGGAGCTACTTTGATATAGCAATAACTTTCCTCCATTCTTCCCGGGCTTTTGCAATCCTTGTACAATCTATGGGGTCAGGTTTACCCTGCCACTGGTACGATGTAGCCCAGTTCAACCTGTTTCATGGTCAGGTTGTTGGCAACTAAACCAGCATCTCCCCACACCTGGTCTGCCAGGTGAGGAGGGTGTATAGAGATGCAGCAGGACTAAAACCAAAGCCTGTCAAAGGGTGGATGAGCTTACAAGTGCCAATGGCCATCCACATCTGGAGAAGAGATAGGCACTGCCAGGTTATTTTTGACTGAAGAATCACCAATGATGCAAAGCCAGTTAACCACCCTCATAATGGATCGGTCGAGCCCCAGGTTAACAACAACAACGTTTTTCATTGGCACTCAGCAGGATGAAGTAGAAAAATATGCTACTGTCAAGCTGACCGCTTCTACTGAAGATGTTAGGGGTGGGATGGTCAGTAATGTTACTGGGTCAAAAATCAAGCTCACTAAACAAGAAATCACCATTGGAACATGGAATGTGAGAACTCTATGCTACAGGAAAACTTGAGGAGCTTGTCCCTGAAATGAATCTTGCAAGAGTCTTGTAAAATAAATGTTGAGCACAGGTATTCTTAATGATATGAAGCATGTCATAATTCTTTTCATAGTAAAAATGATACTAAATCTCAAGGCATATGTTCAAAATATTTCCTTTAACATCCAGTCCCCTCTACATAATCATACAGATTCTGATTTTCAAAAGTGCTAATAAACATCCACTATTTCCACTCAGGTCAGTAAGAGCATCAAGTGCTTAGCACCTCTGAAAACTGGGTCTTTATTTTTTAGGGCCTGTTATTATGTGGATTTGAGTGATGTCAGCTCAGCTGTCTCTTGAAAACATGGCCTTCCTGGCCAAACTCCAGTTGGAGATCTGGGCTGCACAGCTCTGTATGTCTGAAACATTGTTTGGGCGTGCTTGCACAAGATCAAATTTGATATAATATATAGTGATAACCACCTGTCTGTCTCTCTCCTCTGTCTTTCCTCTGTCTCATGAAGAGGGATCCAGATTTTCCATTTCCCACAAAATTTACCACAGATTTTACATTTTACCAGAGACAAACACGGATTTCTCATTTTACCGGAGAAACCTGCAGATTTTGCAGTTTTGTGATGTGCCCTCTGTAGGGCTCAGGAGTGCGGGGAGGGTGCTCCCTGCCACTGTGTGCAAACCCGTGCCCCCCAGATCTGTGTGTGGGGCAGGGGCTGTGTGCTGCCTGCTTCAGGCTTATGCTCCCAGCCCTGCTGCTCTCCCCTGGGGCCTGCGCAGCCCAGTGTGTGCAACCTGGTGCTGCAGGGAACAGCAAGACCACGCAGGAAGCTGCCTGCTTCTGTGAGCTCCATGTTGCCCGCATCCTCTGCATGCAACCCCATGCTGTCGCCTCTGCTGCAGCCACATAGGCAGGGGATGCCTCGCCAGGGCAGCACAGATCTCACAGTGGCAGGCAGCTTCCTGCATGGCTCCACTGTTCTTTGCAGCACAGGGTCACACATGCCCAGCTGTGGAGGCGCCGGGGTGGGAGGGGGGGAGGCAGCAAAATGGGAACCCACTTGGGCAAGACATGGCCCCCACCCTGTGCAAA
>NW_017729022.1:164175197-164177931 GCF_001723915.1 Gavialis gangeticus | reverse complement strand
CGGGGTGGGAGGGGGGGAGGCAGCAGGGTGGGAACCCACTTGGGCAGGACCTGGCCCCCACCCTGTGCACAGAGGTAGGGGGCACGGGTCCCCCTGTGTGCACCATGAATGTGTGCCATGGCAGGAAGCAGCCTCCCCTCCCCAAGCCTGCAATGGGCAGTGGGATCTGGGCTCCACTGCAGCAGCTGCTGCATCCTGCCAGGGGCAGGGGGTTGCAGACCCTGGTCTGTGGCCCCATAGTCCTGGCAGCTGAGAGCCCCCTCCAGCAGGGCTGTGGAAGCAGGAACTGTGGGTGGGGAGCAAGGAACACCAGCAGGGCTGAGGGGGAGGCTGTGCAGGGCAGGGGGAGTTTGGGGGGGATTGAGGGGCACCAGGAGAGTCAGGGGAGCTGTGGAGGGCCTTTCACTTTAATCACAGATTTTGGGGGTTTATCAGAGAATTTGCAGGGGGGTTAATAAGAGAATTTGTGATTTTTATTTATTTATTTATTTATTTAATCAGGGAAACCCATGATTCCTGCTCATGAAAATGGAGCTTCTGGCCTTTAAATGAAATTGGAATTTTCCATTACTTATAAGTGGCTGTCTCCTGCTTCGGCTGTCAGCAGTTATTTTTCCCTAGATTTCAGCAAATCTTTTATTGCTCTAGGTGGGCTGAATTATACAGCACTTCTGGTTGCATCCTCATGATGTAACGTTCATCTCATGAGAATAGAACTGAGAGTGATGTAAAGCAGAAGTCTAATAAGATTTAGATTAGGAATTGAAACTCTTCTAATTTGGAGTTTGAAAATTAAAAATTAAAAACCCTGATGATTGCAAAATATATGATTCCTAATGAAGTAACACATCTCCTCACACCTTAACTTGTCACATCTCCCCTGGCTACTGACTGGAAGCACTTGCACAAAAGTTGCCTCTGAATAGCAGTGTGTGTGAATACCAAGCATCTGGACTAGCTCAAGCTTCAGCTTTCCTGATTTGCAACATAGTAGGGAATGTGGTGAAAGCCATTATCTATTTTTCTTACCTCTTATGTTATTATAATTTGACTAGAAATAGGTCCAAACCAGGGATGGATTGGAGGAGGGGGAGGTGCAGCAGTGCAATTACACCCCCTTTGATTACTGTTCTACCCAAACTTTAAAACCACCTGCCTGGGAGGGGAAGCAGCATTTCTATTCAGGCAGCGCTGAGAGAATCAATTCACTTCCTGGCTCATTTATCATCTCCCTGATTCCTATTAATCTCTCTCCACTCCACAGGTGTGAACAACCATCTGTCCTTTTTAATTGTCTTGATGTTCCGCTATGCAAACTATCCTGTCTTCTGCAATTTTGCTGTCTGTTAGCCATTCCTGGTAATGTCTCTCTTCCATTTCATATCCCTGCAGATTATTTTTAGCTCTACCCAAAAAAATTTAACTTGGGTATGGTAATATTAACTCAGGTGTAGAAATGACTGCTGGTAAAGTATTGGAGCCACTGTCAAGATGCTCAAGAAGACTAGATTATGTTTTATGAAGCTAAATAAGAGATGTACATTTAACTATAACAAGTACAGAACTAATGATACAATATCTTTTTTATTATTTTTGCCTAGTTGTGTTTTTCATTGCACATTCCAATAGTTTATATTTGTTTTTGCTTTGATCTTAAAAAATAATACAGTGCTAGCCCCTTAATATATTAGTCAAACTTGTAATTTCTCTTTAATTGGAGAAAAATGTGTTGTGTTATATATGATGATGTGCCACACCATCTGCAATCCCTTCTCAAAATCTTAGATCCACCCATGGTCCACAAAATTCAGACCCAAGTCTGATAACAAGGTTTCCCTCAGGAAAGGAGGAGGAAGAACTGTGTAGGTCACTTAAAAAAACCCCAAAACAGTAGACTTTCAGGAGTTGTAAAATAAAATGTCTTTAATAATATAAGCCTTGGTATTAACCATCCAAAGTTCCTAGTGAATTCAGTTACTCAACAGGATCATCCCTATTAAGTTTAGTCAGATTATTCAAGGGAAATGTTGAGATCTCAGTTAAACATGCTTATTTTTCTGTTAATCTAGCTGCTGTTGATTCATCTGCACCAAAGAGTTTGCATACTAGCATTAAATGTGAGTATAATTTTTATTCTGCTTTCAAAATACGTTTGGTTTGGAAATATTTATCTTGGATAATCTTATTTTGTTTTGTGATGCTGATGGTGTTTTGAAAAGCCACTCGTACAACTAAAGTTTGCATCATTCCAAGTGTGGTCAAGTTGATAACATAACTGTATCAATTGTATGCTACATGCTTGTGCTGATATGTGCTAAATCTCAGGCCCTGGGATTTTGCCTTGTTTGTACTCCACTTATTTTGTTTGGGATATAATTTTTTTTGCTTGATTTTCCTGTCTAAACCCTGAAATTTTAGTTCACATACATGGAGTACTAATCACTAACTTCGTGTATTCCTTGGTAATCAGTACTGATCATAAGGCAAATAATTCATGGAACAGCAAAGGCAGAAATGAAAATCTGGGCATCAGGCAAGTTAAAGGCTAGAGCAGGTTTTAATGATTTATTGATTGGGTGGGGTTTTTTGTTTTGTTTTGTTTTCTGAAACAGAGGGGTGTTGGTCTGCATCCTAATGCCATCTGTTGGCTGAACATGGAGTATCAATGGAATGGGGAATACAGGCAAATCTTGTTCCACTCCCCCCCCCCCCCAAAAAACCCTGGGGGAAAGAA
>NW_017729022.1:164171976-164175088 GCF_001723915.1 Gavialis gangeticus | reverse complement strand
CCCCCCCCCCCCCCAAAAAAGCCTGGTGGCAAGTAGATAGCACAAGATTCACACACCACCCCTGGAGACAACCTATTATCTGGCAAATGGAAGCAGGACTTATATTCACAAACCTTGGAAAGCATTCCATTCCTTCTGCATTTGTTGGTTGTATAGATTAGAAATATACATGTCCTTTGTATAGACAGTTACCGTACTGTAAAATCAAGGTAAAAATTGCCAAAAAAAGAGAAAAGAATCATTTTTCAACAATGCTCTTAGGTACCTAAATTTGGGCATGACAGTGAGAAGGATATAACAAACTTGAAAGAAGAGAAGTACAAATATACAAGCCTGTAGGATAGTGCACATACTGTAGTGATGCACTTCTTACAATCTAAACATATACTTACAAGGTTCAGAATGTGCTCTTGAATGCAGAAGCACAAGAGAGCCAGTGAGGGGTCAGAGCTGAAAACTGAAATTCTCTTCCTTGTTTGGGATGCTTGTTTCTCCCATTAACCATTTTACAAAAACAGTTCTGAACTAATGGAACAAAATAATACAGAAACAGAGTTGCAAACGTAAGCGTTAGTGTTTGGGAGAAAATGGTACTTTGGGGGAGAGAAGATTTTCTATAGTCTACCTGATTTCTGAATTTCTTTCTACACACAACAAATGTTAACGACCACCCCACGCCCTCCTTCATAGGTTTTGATCTTTCAGGAATCAGCCTATTTTCTTCTGCTAATTGTTTGTCTGATGCCCCTGGGATTTTCCTTCCCCCCTCCAATTTCACAGCTCTATTCTCTTAACATTCACTGTGCCTGCTTCCTTCCTGAGCCCTGATGAAGAATGCCTTGCATGTGAAAGCTTGTCTGATTTTATTCCAACCATGCAATTGGTCCAAAAGAAGATAGCACCCCCAAAAAAATCCTTGCCTTTTTCATTTGTTTAGAAAGGTCAAGAGGACAGAATGTATTTAACTACTTGCAGAGGGTTTATTTTACAGTTTTATATTGTTCTGTATGGCTGGTGCGACAGCATAGCTCTGAGCCTACGGCAGCTACAGGATGCCCCAGGCAGTGCTGGCTCCCACTGTACCAATTACAGCCGTGCAATCAGGCAGTGCCCAGACTGCTGCCCAGCTGGGCTCCCTTTAGTTACACTGCTGGGGATTACTATATATTTAAAGTTCTCAACTGAGAACAATGTGCAACACACTGAACATATATGTAAGTAAGAAACCATCTCTGCTATGAAAATCTTCTAGTCCAGGGCTGGCTTCTAGTCCAGTCTAGTCCAACTTTGTTGTGGTGGTTGGGGCGCCTCTACACCCCTCCCCAACATCCCCCCTGGGTTCTGCTGACAGCACATAGTCTCCTCTGCCAGTGGCAGCACATGAACCACTGCTCCCTATCACATGGGCTGCATAGGCAGTGCCTAAAGCTTCACTCCCCTTCCCCACCAACCATGCAGCAGTAGGAGAGGCAGTCAGTGGGGTCACATGCTGACTTCTTGGGCTGCTAGCTGGACAGTCCTGTTCTAGTCAATACAGACAAAGCAGAAGGCTAGAAAATAAGGATATTATCTCAGTTTTGCTGGTGGGAAACTGATATCCAGAGGCCCAGATCTTGCAATGTTCAGGTGACTTTAAGTATAAACAGGCTAAGACTGTAAGCTGAAGCCCTGGAGGACCCAAAGTGAGATTCTTAGATTAGTTGGGGGAACACCCCTTTCACTAGTGAGGTCTGCTTCTGTAAGCCCAATACCTGGTACCTGCCTGGCCCCAGCATCAGAAACACCTTGGTCAGAGCTTGCACAAAGATGGTGGGAGAGCAGCTAAATGTAGGGCAAATGAATGGGAGTAAAGGAGAGAGAAAAGGCAATGGGGGAGAGATGTAGTAGCATGCCTTTACAGGGATGTGCACTTGGAACAGTGGAATAGGGGATCAGTGGGACTCCTACAGTGCTGCAGGGCAATTAGATAAGAAATCTTAGCTGGGAAAGTCCCTTTAGAATCAGAGGAGCAGTTTACTCTCCCCACAGTGCCAGCACAGCTCCAATGATAAACAAGCAAGAAAAAGAACATCCCCTACGTGGAACACTATTGATCCTGGGGTACTGTGAACCCCCAGGAGTAAGAAAAAGTCAGTCCTTGTGTTCCCCTGAGCCCAGGGACTGCAATTCTATCTGACAATCATAAGGACTGTCCAAGGGCATGTAGGAGAGCTCCTTGTGTGTTCTCACAGCACAACACAATTGTGTAAGGGGCAGCCAGAATCTTGCACCAGCTAATTAATCTTCAGTACAGCCCTTGCTGTGTGCTTTAGGTGTTCACTTAACACAGGAAGTGAAAGTCCTGGGGAAAGGAGAACTTGGAAAATGCTACTGGGAGGGCATGGGGAGAAAAAAAGGCACCAGTATTCCCAGGCTTGTTCTAGGGCTACATCTTCATTTGTGTGGCTCAACTATTGATTCAGCGCAGCTGAACTACTCTCCCAAGAGACATTCTTTTTAAGAAACGAAAATCTTTAAGTGGCCCTGACTTTCCCTAGTCTTTTATCTTCCTTTATAGGGGGGAGGTGACAGAGGGACCAAGGAAGGATTTAGGCAACTACAGTTCAGACTACTGCTCCCAAAATGGAATCCAGGACTGGCATCAGGGCTAAGGGCAGACATCACACACAAACCAGTTTAAGTGATCAGAAACTGGTTTAAACCTGTAGCAGAACAGATGTTCAGTGCACATAAATCTGTTTGAAAATGGCTGAAACCAGTTTGAGATAAACCTGATTGAATGTAGGATCAGACTTGACTGATTTGGCTCAAACCGGTTTATGCAATGTCTGTCCCAGATTCCTTCCTGGTTTAAGATAAACCAGACACCCCCAGCATCCCAGCATGCTCTCTGGGCTGGGTGGGGCTCTCTGCTCCACAGCAGGTCTTGCCCCTCCCCTCCACTTCCTGGCTGGAGCTCCAGAGACTGCAGGCTGCCCCCCACTCCTCTTCACCACTCCCTGCTAAGCAGGAATTCCCTCCTCCCCTCTGCCTTGCTGAAAAGGTTTCTGTGTATTAGCTAGCAGACCACATTCTAGGTCAGTGCCCAGGGCAGTCACCACACTCGCCCCTC
>NW_017729022.1:164162343-164171825 GCF_001723915.1 Gavialis gangeticus | reverse complement strand
GCCCCAGCCCCCCCAACACTGCTAGTAGCACAGTCATTCAAGGAGAGAGAAAGACTTGGGTTCTGGTTCCTGCTCCCAAGACTGCTTCTGTAAGGGTGCTGCTAACAGACACCCTTCTCCTCCCCTATTGAGCACTAACACAATGGAGGCACTGGCATAGCTAAGGGGTTGATGTGCAAATCATTCTTGCTGTAGAAAATGATTTAATGGCTCCCAAAATAGGCTTCTATTCAGCATTGGCAATGTGTAGAGGGTGCATGCAGGTGCACATACACCTCCTGAGTTTGGCAGTGCATCCCCTGCAAAAAGTGCCCTCAACGCTGCTGGCGGTACCTGCAGGCAGTTGCTGCTTGCCACCCCCCACCCACCCCCTGCCATCACCACTAGCAGTGTCTGTGGGTGGTCCCCGATTGTCGCTGGGCATCGCTGGTGCTGTCTGCAGGTGGTCACCACCCTACCCCCCCCACCACCGACACGGCCATGGCCGCCTGCAGGAGCTTCTCGCTCGGCCTGCCTCTGCTGCCGACACCACCCACAGATGGTTGCCATGCCCCCCCAGCCTCCAGGGGCATACAGCATTCTTGCTACTCAGCATTAACATTTGGAAAGGTGGAGAATAAATGAGGGATGTTTTGCAAGACTGTTAGTGTGATAGGAGGACACAGGTAAATCTCTGCCCTGGAGAAGATTAGTATGTTTTCTTCTTTCCATTTTAAAAAAATGAGACGTCTTTTTTTCCTGTTAATGATATTACACTAAATACACATGGCATCCTTTTAAATCATTGAAAACTATCATAATAGACAAGTGTTTCAATAAATATACAACCTGCTAGAACACTACTCACTCTCCATAATTGCTTGCCATCTTCTAAATCTGTGTATCCTGTTAAGTACCTCTTTGCTTTGCAAATGCATGATCTGTATTGGATATCACCTGCTTCATAGATGACCTGCAAGAAGGAAATTCAGGTTATTCAGCAATAAGTCACATAAATACACAAGCCTATTAAAAAGACAAACAAACAGCTGGGGAGATTAATTTAAATCCATAGTCTGAAAAGATGGAACAAATACTGTATATCAGTCCTTTGTTTGTTATAAAAATGAATATACTATAGATAATTATCTTGTACATGATTATTTGAGAATCTGAAAATGCCCTATCTTATAAGATGTTTGTACATTCACTTATTAAATTAAAGAATATATAGGCAGAGAAGGACAAGTACTAAAACCAGATTATAGCACTTTATTCTGGAAGCTTTCAGGTGTTAGACATAGTTTGAGTTTGATGCATGAATAACTGTGTAGTAGAGTTTCCAAATAAGGGCTCCATTTTAAGTGAATCTGCCACCGATGAAATGTTGTAGTGTCAAAACAGTGCAATACTGCCTGTGTTTCTGTTTGTCCCCATTTTAAAATATCAACATAGTGGCATCCAAAACAGAATGTTCATAATACATCTTCCAGTATATCAGACCTTTCTGTATTTTCAGCACAGGCTTGTAACAGCTTCTCAGACTATTTATAAGATTATACCATCTGAGGCAAGTGCCAGCAAAAGCAAGATGGTTATGTACAGCAGGGACTTTGATACATAACTTAACAATGCAGAAAATAGCTAGGGGTACAGAGTAATTTCCAGTACATGATAATAGAAACCCTTTATAAGAGATATAAATGAGCAAATATAGACCCAAAGATTTCTACTTGGCAAACTTGTAAAGGTTGAACAACATATTGTTCAAGAGACCCTTCACTGTAGGGTTGTTGGGCTCGGGCATGCCCTTGCTGGTGCAGCTGGCATTTTCATCTTGATGTTGGGAAGCAAGAATCTAATTCTCTAGAATATGGTTTATTGTATTCTTTGGTCAGGGAAATCTGAAAAGGGATGTCATGGTACTTAGTGCCTTAGTTCTTTAAAGCTGTATTCTGAATAAAATGATTTTATGCTAGATGCATAGATAGACATACCAGGTCATAAGAAATATATCTAAGGATGAATGATAACTCATTAATGGGCATGGGTAAGTAAGAAGACATGGTACAACTGAAGGTATATTGGGCCAGTTTCTAAGGCAAGAGCAGAGTTAATAATGTATCTTCTTCTTGTATCATCTATTCAGCAGTGATCAGCTCAGGTCAAGCAATAAGGATACCTCATTACTCAGCCTAGTAAAAGCTACCTTTCAAATCTCTTCCTGAGTCAGATGGCAGGCATCACAGAAAAGAAGAAGTGGCCAGCAAAACAGTGATTGGGTATAAGTCTTTGTCGTACTGATTAGCTTCTTTCTCTCTCATTAACCTGGGTAAGCCAGTGCCCAGCTCTAAATTCTCCTCAAGCATTGGAAAACACATCTATCAACCTCTTGGCTTAAGAGTAAAAGCATCTACTGGAAGCCTATCAAAGTTTACCAATGTGGAAGATGTAGTGCAGTACATATATGATTCAATCATAAAAAATGAAAATGAAGCAGAGATGTTTCAAGCATCAGGCAAGTAAAAATCCCTGAAAAGACCCATTTGTGAAAATTGATTCTGTAACCAATAAAATCTGTTACAATGTATGTGTTAAGCCTGCATGCTTCTGAAGTAATCAAAGTATAGCAAAAGCACTACAACCCTGTTTCATTCAGAATTAAAGTTACAGCAACTTAACTAACTGATATCACTACAACTAATGTGCACTGCCACGTGGCAGCTCCCCTTCCCTTTTAAAAGTTAAAGGTACATTTGTCCATAGCCCAGACACGCTTTTCAAGAACATGTCATGAACCAGTTGAAGAACAACCCAAAGAACGTTATGTTTCTTACAACAGAGTTGGCAACATTTTTCTTCCAAAAGAAATTTTAATGATCTTTTGGGGGTGGGTGGGGGGGAAGAAAACTATTCCATACTGAAACCATAACAAAAAAGAATGATTGAAATTTTCCAGGAAAGGCAAAAATCTCAAACCATTTTCTTTCAAAATCAAAATGTCTCATTTACATTTTTAAAAGCAAAAAGTAAGCCCAGAAGTCCAAGATCTGAGGCTTCTGGTGTCTATGGCTCCTTGCTCCCCATCAGTTCAGGGAGGTCCCACAGATTCTTAAAAGACTCACTGAGGAACTGATAGGCTAGAAACCCTTGCGATCATGACTGAGCTTGATGCTTAAAATGTGGAAACTGAGGTTCCCAGCTCAGGAGCAGAGCTGTGCAGGGCTTTTATGCTCCCTTCTGTGGATCCAAGACCCTGAGAGTTAATGCCAGGGTTAGGACTCCCAGACTTCTTGCTGCAAAGGTAGGAACCAATCTCTGGCCAGTCTTGTTCCGACTGCCTTGGAGTTGCAAAACCTGGAAGCCCAGACTCATGATCAGTCCTGTAGGTAAGCTGGAAGAAAATAGTAGAAACTTGCATATAGGTTATGAGAGATGTATTAATACTTACCAAAAAATGAAAGAAACATGAAAACCCAGTATGTGTATATATATCTATATCTCTATATGTATCGATAGATAGATATGTATCTATCTATCTATAGATCTAGCTATATATTCAGTACACACACACACACACACACACACACACACACACACAAATGTACACGCACAAAAAATGTACAGCCCAAATCATTCCATCAAGAACTTGGTCAACCTGTGGTTGTGCATATTAACTGTTGAGCTTATTGAGGCCCAGAATTCTTTCTACATGGTAAAATACTATTCCATCCAGAGCTACCCCAGCCAGCTCTACACAAGCTAGCTCAGGCGCTGGAAACAGTGAAGTTGCATTAGTGTGGTGCTCTTTTGAATGAAGTAATTGGAGTGAACAGCAAAGAATGTTAGCCTGCTTTGTTTGTTGCACTTACACAAATGTACTGCTTTCCATACCTGAGCTAGATATATTGAGTTACTATGCAGGGCACTAAACAGTACTGCATAGACCTATCTTTATTCTCATCACCGACCTAACACACCAAAGTAGTTATCCTTTGACAGTTGGTGGGCATCCATGGTTGGCTGTCTTCCAATGTGTGAAAGGGGCAGTAAAAGCCCCTCTAGTGGGTCCCAGAACCCTGCCCCACGTGCCCCAATACTCACCGCAGAGGCCCAAACGAGCAGCAGCTGGGAGGGAACGCGGACACAGGCTCCGCAATTCCAAAGCTCCCTGAAGCTGCAGATTGGTGAGGGATGGGGGTGGAGCCTCAGCAAGATGCGGGCTGCTCAGATAGCAGCTGGGAGAGCAGCTGAGTGGCTGGCGGGGGAAGAGGGAGATGCCGGCCAGGAGACACAAGGAGCCGAAGAGAGGATCACCGGGCTGGAGAGCAGGCAAGAGGAGTGGGGCAGTGACCGGAGGGCTCTGGCAGGGCAGCGTGGAAGAAACCCAAGCTTGGGGAGACGAGAGATGCCCAGGAGCAATGCCGCAGCCCCACCAGGGAATACAGGTATGACAGCTGGGGAAGGCGGCAGGGAGCTACTAGCTCTCACAAGCAGCTTGGGGAGAAAAAAGCAGCCCGGTGTGGAAACTGCGCGCTCCTCCAGCTTGGGAGGAGCAAGAGAGTGACCCCAGGTCAGCAGGGATCCGGAGGCGGTCACGTTGGGAAGAAGGATCCGGGAGGGGCACAGGCAGCTTCCTACCCCCATAATCACTAGGAAGGAAGAGACAAGAAAGTCCCCTTCATCCTTTCTCCTTTGTTTTGAGTAACAAGCGGGCACTGGGAGATGGTATCCCAGGGGTCTGTCGGTGGACGCCGGATGCTTCTGCTAGATTTAAGTGAAGTCCTACTCGGCCCTAAGGCAGGGCAGGTTTATGTACCCAAGTTGGCCTGAAGCTGTGGAACTGGCTGTGAGAGGAAGATTGTACTGGCCAAGAAGACCCGACCCATCCTAGGGCAGGTAATCTGGATGAAAGGAGATATCATCCAGAGGAAGACCTGCAGAGTGCAGCATTTGTCCAGGCCGTGGACGTGGTAAGGGTGGGATAAAGGGGAGGTTTGGAGCCCCAAGAAGAAAAGACCAGGGTTGAGACCTCTTCGCTTTTGGGGGCCACCTGAAGGGAACTGCCTCCCCAACAAGGAACATTAAAGATGTGGCAGGCAAGTAGGAGCAGCACCCATACCATCTAGGTGGCATCCAAGCCCAAGTCTCACCCTGATGTTGCTCAGGAGCAAGGCACCCATCAAGAAGAGGCCAAAGCCCTACAACACCTACCAGCGACACAATGGTGTGTTCTGGTCCAGAGAAAACCATTACTTCTACTAGTCAGAAGGCTTTGTGATACCAGCTCTGTTTTCAGCTATCAGACTGACAGGAGCACTGGATGGTCAGTCGGTCTGATAAAACTTTGCTGTAGGACAGTTCTACACTGAGCAGGTCCCACCAGCTTATTACACTCATGACAGAATTTCCAGGAGGGAAGCCAAGGTAAAGGAGAACTTTTGGGAAGAGTCCAAGCTCCATCAAATAGAATTACTAGATCAGAACAGTTTCCCTTTTTCCTTTTTGTTGAGCAAAGATTTAGTTGCCAAAGTAAAATTCATACTAGCAGAATGACCTACTAATCTTAATGTATGTTGCACAGTTCCTATATCCTTCTCCTAGTACAAACAGTATATGTGATTAAAGAGGTATAGAATAAAGAATCTAAACATTAACACACTTCACATAAAGTAACAAATCCAAATAAGTGGAATTACGGGCAAACTATATCACATTTACTCAACTAGAAGATGACTCTGATTATAAGGCACCCCCCCATTAATTAGATTCTATATGTGGAAAATGTATACATTTTTTATAGTTTTCCAGGTATAGAATCTAATTATTGGACATTTGCCTTGAATTTGTCCTCCTTCACTGCTACAGCAGGGATAATAAATCTGGTGGGGGGGAGGGAGAGCAGCTAGCCCCTTTGATCTCTGCTCTCCCTCCAACTTTTACACCTGCTAACTCCTTCCACCTCTCCTTACTATTTGTCTCTGCTCTCCCTGTGCACATGGAAATAAGGAGCACATCTGAAAACAATAACCTTGGAATTAAACAAGGCTGTGTCAATTGGCGCACACACACTTAGTTCATCCAGAATTGATGCATGTTACCTTTTTTTGAAACTGCTGCAAGTTTTAACATAGGTGCTCCATTAACAGTTTTAAGCAGCACTTTGGCAACTGTTCATAGGTGGTAGAATTTTTATTTTTAATTTTGTGTTTTGGGCCAAATCATCTCCAAAATCTACTGAATGAGCACAACTCAATCATAGAAGCCTATGTAGCGCTACCACCAGCAACTAGCCTATCTCCCAGACTCTTCATCTTGGGGTTTCAGATACTCACAAATCCATGGCGCACATCCTATATGCAAGCCCCAAGCCTGGATACCTTGGAGTTCAGATGCCCCCTAGTCTTGCTTGCCTCTAGCCAAAAGGCCAAAGGTGCAAGCTGGAGAGAGAGCCTGAGAACAATTTCCCATCACTATAAATTGTGTAGCCAAGATTATTATTATTATTATTATTATTTTTTGCATATATCTTGTCCCATGGCTGCTGTGGTTCACCTGACAGTCCAAATCATATCATTGTGATTTCTTCATACATATTCCTATCACAATATCTGCACCACACTTTCGTGTCCATGTGCTTGTGTGTTCATCACCATCACCCTTGCCCAACACAAAAGCATGCAACCTTTCCCCTAAAACCTGCGTGCACCCCTTCCTCTCCCCCCGTAGCCCCTTCCCCTACCCATCTGTTTCTTTCCCAGTCCTTTCAGTCATCACTGTTGTTGTTGCTTTTCTCTCTTTCATCATCTCCACTGCCATGATCATCTTCATCATTGTCGCTGTCTTCAGAGGTCCCACTCCTAAACAGTCTGTGCCAGTCCATCGTCCTCCAAATTATCCCTACCATCTCCTCCCCAATGTCTTCCACTACTTACTTATACTACCCTTGCATCCTTCTCAGTCCCATTCTGACACAGGCCTCTATTGAGAGGCTTGTGTGCCCATATATGAGCAGGTTCCTGAACTTCCATAAAGCATTTCTAAAGCAGAAAATGAATTGGTCAGAGCAGGGTATCAGGGTCCCCTTCTGTTTGGACAGGTGCCCAAAGAGCACCGCTTCTCTGGTCAGGGTTTGGACTCCTGTTACCACCTTGAGACATATAAACACTTTCTTCTACACCCCTTTGGCCATAGGAGGATCAGTTGCCTCTGCTTTCCATGAACAGGTTTCCCTTGGGAAGTATGGTTACTTTTTCTGCCCCTCTCTGTGATGCTGTACCCACACCTGCAGAGTGCAGTGGGCTACTTGCCAGTTTATGTCTCTGTTCTTTTTGCAGGTCCTTGTGGAAGACCCTCTTCCACATGGCCTGGAAGCTGTCATCAGGGAGTAGGTCCATGGTCAATACCACATTCTGTTTCCTCACTACCGCCTGTATTTTGCGTGGTTCGTTAGGGTCATTGGGCCTTCTTTCTGTAGTTCACACTTGCCGTGGAACTGCTCCAGGGTTCTGTGGAACCATGGCAGTGCCCAGGCAGCTAGGTTTGTGAGTGCTGGTATGTGTACCCCCAAACATTGTAGCATGTGACCTGCAAAATATTTCACAAAGCAGCTGTTTTAGACTCTGCTCCAGTTGCCAGTTTGCAGATCTGGCTCATGTATTTAGTCCAGAAGAAAAGCAGGATGTATGTATTCCTCAGCTCTCTGTCTGTTTCATCTAGTATAAGGTTTTCCTCACCACTGTCTCCCATTTGGAGCCCCAGAAGAAGATGCATATTGCCCTCTAGATTCTCCAGCAGGGAAGCCACATACATACCGATATTGGAAAAAATGATCAATTTCTTGGTGCTGACCATTATTTTTCTTTCTTCTTAGTAGAGTAGTTCAGTGCTTAATTAATAGCATACTACAACCTCACTTTTTATGGCCTGCATTTCTTTGCTCTGGGTCCTTGTATTGACATTAGAAAGAGTTATTTCATTTGCATTTTTAACCAATAAAGAAAGTCAAGTATGCAACTTCTGGGACATCATAACACACCTGTAAAAAATATACAGCCCCAAAGAGTTAGAAAGAAATATTATTTCAAATAAATATGAAATTGCAGTATCTTCTCTCAGGATAATTACAGCTTGAATGGATAATCTGTATTAACCAATTGCATAAATTGACTTTTCCCTGTCTCATTTAGGAATATTAGTCATCATTTATCTAGGATAATGATGTTAGATGGATTGAGGACTTCATGAAAATTAACTTGTTGATGTATATACACATCAGTTTGTATTATTAATGTTCTATAAATTTAGAGTGCAGGTACAGTTAATAGTCATTCAGGTTTGTAAGTCCTAACAAAGAGTTATACATGAGCACCACTCTACTAAAAGGGATGAGAATACAACCAATTGTGCATACATAATGTTTTGTAGGAGTCAGGTACTAATGACAGATCAGTCAGTCTGATACATTAATAAGCTACTCTCCTTCAAATTCACAGTCTGCTTATAAACTCATCTTAGATCAGGAGGACCACCATATGCTAGGTGCTGTACCTTTACATAATAAGAGAAAATCTCTTAAGTACTTACAACTTCAAAAAACAAGCCAGATAAAGGGCAGCATAGGGGAAGCATTATTATCCCTTTTAACAGACAGCGAACTGAGGCAGAAGAACATTATCTTACCTAAGGTCATACTAAGGCCCATAGTAGTGTTGGGAAATGATTTTATGTTTTGTAAGGGTATATACAGGTGTCACACCTAGATTGATATAACTAGAGTTTCATCAATGCAAATGCTAAACTGTACACAAATTCAGGAGATTAGATCAGGCAAAAAATGGCTGCCCAATTTAATTTAGTTAATTCATGTGAATTGTAGACTTAGACTGACCTAACTAGGGTTAGGTTGATCTAAGTGCCGATCTGTACAGATGTTGAAGAAGATTAGATCAGGCAAAAAATGGCCAGCCTGATCTAACCTTAGTTCCCCTAAGAAGTGAACTATATAAATTGGTCTAACCCAGTCTAACCCAAATGTGTGTATGGTTCAATCCTGAACAGACAACTCTGCCTGTCCCTCCCTGTCACCTCTGACTTACTTAGATTGCATTCCCAGTGCAACTCCTGGTATCAGCGAACGTGTGTACATGTGGAATCTGATCTATGATCATGCTGTTTAAAGTAAGCTGTTTGATTGTAGATTAGGTCCTGGGAACATGTGTACATGTTTACAGCACAGCCCTGGGGCTAGGAAAGCCCAGCCACCCACCTTAGCCTCGGTGCTGTGAATTTTCTTCCCTCTCCTGCAACTCTGACAGGGCTATCTTTAGCCCTCCCAGACTGACAAACCTCCCAGCCGACCCACCAATCCCTCCCCCCCATACACTGTGGACCCAGCAGCCCCCCCATCCTGCCAACTCCCCCCCCCAGAGGACCCACTAATCCCCTCCAATTCCACCAATCCCCTGTCATGCACCCACCAGCCCCCCGATGTCACCAATCCT
>NW_017729022.1:164157524-164162181 GCF_001723915.1 Gavialis gangeticus | reverse complement strand
CCAATACCCCCTGAGGACCTGTTAGCCCCCCCCAGACACACCCCACCAAACCCCCTGACCCATCATTCCCTTCTCCTCTCCCTGACTTACTTATATAGGGCTCTTGGCACTGGTGAACATCTGTATAGCTGGCATCCGATTTACAATCACACCACTTAAAGCAAGCTGTGTGACTGTAGATCAGATCCTGAGAACATCTCTATGTGACCTAAGTTCTACTCCATTGCTTTAATCATGGAATGATCCTTCATCTCACACACAGAGAAAATATAGTAATCCTTGAAAGGAAGATATGTAAATGTATCTATTTAATTAATCTTTATTATGGAATAATATTGTGCTGCTGCCTTTTTAGCATAATATTGTGCTGCTGCCTTTTTAGCAAAAATTCTGCCACAAGCATTACATATTGAGTCTTGCTGCTTTTGACTTCCTGTAGCAGTGTCAAAGCTAAATATTATACTTCAGAAAATCTATGCTCTAACAAGACTGAAAGAAGTTTCATGTGCTGCAGCTCATAGATTTGCATCCTTTACAGTATATCAGTTGCATACTAATAGATTGGGGTTGTTTTTGTTCCTCTCCTTTTATTTTCAGGTGATCAATTTTTTATAAAATCAAATTAAATGGATACTGAACAACATGCTTGGTAAGAATATCCAGCATCCACTCGCTCTTGTCAGATCTTCAGGCAAACTTGTACCTTAATTTTACTTCCATATATTCTATAAACATCATGCAAATGGATCATTAACTTATTTTAATCAAACAACAGTACATCCAAATTTTATCTGGGGGTCATTTATTCATGTTTAGAAACCAAGCAGACTTGAGAGATCTGTGAGTAATTGTATCTGCTGAAAGCAGGAACAATTGGTACCGTTCAACTGGAATAGGAAGTAATTGTTGGTGGAGAGGCACATATATTTTAGAATGGACAGAGTGGCAGGGCTGGATGACTTGGGGAACTAGTAATGGAAACTTTTTGCATCCAGGTTTCTAGTACTGAGTGAATATATTTAAGATTGGACAAATGTTTAGTGAACAATGTGTGAAGAGCTAGTGGATCTAAGAAATTAATCTTGGGTCACACTGAAGAGCTGCTCCTTCACAAAAGCATTAGTAACACAAGCGCTGTAAATTACACCCTTCTTGGTAGCTTCATCAGAGGTCAAAGGGTTGTGCTGGCTGCTCTTACTGTCCTCTCTCTAGAGATCACTAGAGTGGGGGAAAGCTTAGGTTGCAGCTATCTGTGCTGTAGTAAGTATGCAGAGGCACAGAGCCTGGAACTAAAATCTTCTCCCAGCATCATCCACAACTCCTACCTTTCTGTTTTGTTTTGACAGCTTTGGGATATTTCCTTAGTAAGGTATTGGGTTACTTTAAAGATAGACTGCTCGGCCCGAAGGCATGATCAGCAGCTAGTAAGAAGGCATGGTCAGCAGCTGTAGGCACAGACAGAAGAGCAGCTCCCATTGTAACTCATGGCACTTCACAGGAGCCATGGGTTACAACAATCCTCTGGACCCAACAGATGTTCACTGCTGGGTCCCGAGTGTTAGGAGATTGAGCTGCTGTTCAGAGTGGCTTCAAGCCTACAGCTGCTCTCCCCTAGCAACACCCCTCCCCCTTCCCAACCCTGGCACTGTTTTCAGAAAGGGATAGGGGAAACAGAGCAGAGGGAGCTCATTCTGGGGGGTGCCCAGCTAGCACTGGAGGCTGGGGTGGGTGGATTGGAGTCCCCCTACCTCGGGGGGGCTCCAGTGCACCCACGCCACCCTCCAGTGCCAGCAGAAAAAATCCCAGACCAAACTCCCTCCTCTCCCTTTCCCACTCCCCTCCCATTCTGAAGACAGCTCCAGGAGCAGGACTGAGCTGTGTCAGCCCAACCTTGCTCCTGGCGTGCACAGACACAAGTTACTGAAGGGGGTCCCAATCACAGTATTGGGCCCTTTTAAAGTGCTCTGCAGCCATGCACTGGTATTTGGTCATGGGTGTAGAGTGTTTTCAGGGGCACAATAAGGTAAAAATCATCACTTCTGTCTGTGCATTGTGTTTCTCATCAGGTTAAGACTCTTCAGTCACTACCCACTTTAAGAAACAGGCCCAAGACCTAGGCTGATGCAGAATTTCTTTCCACACCTCAGATCAAGAGTTTGCTGTTGACTCACGTTACAACAGCTCTTCCACATGCTCTGTAAGCCAGAATGGAAGATTCCCGTAATTACACTGGTTTCCTCAGTTTGGGCTAATGGAGGAAGAGTTGTCTCTAAACACATTATGGTGATTCAGTTCTTTTCCTTCCATCTATGGTGTAAGTCCCGGGTTAATAGGAAATGTAGGAGTGCAAGGGTCAAATAAATGGTAACACATTTAAAAATACAGATACACCCAGGCAGTAGGTTTTCTGTACCCTGGGAAAATAGACTGAGAATAAATTATAAAGAAGTTATACTAGCTTCCTACCTACTTGTACACACTGTCTACCTTTAGTTTTCACAAGTGTCAGTGTGGCAGGCCAGTAGGAGGTGCTCCTGTGTTGAGCCACCCACCTCACTGCGCCTGACCACCTTCCAGGCTCCGAGTGCGTCCCTGGGGGCACCTCATGTCTGGCCAACCCCCTTCCTGGAGCACACCCGCTAGCCTGGGGTAAAAACTGCCACCACCCAGGGCTGGGCTTTATTCTGGCTCTTGGAAACACAGGCCTAGTAGCCCTCAAGGGTATTTGACTCACTTCAGGCACTTGGTGCTTCTCTCAGTCGGAAGCACAAGTAGTGGTCTCCCTTATCCGAACCAAGGGGACCCCAAGGCATAATCTAGACCCACACCCAATAAGTCTCCAACGCTAGGTACAAAGGAGAACTTTATTGGTTACAAGGGGTAGGGTTGCAATAGGGTACAGGGTAGAGCAATATCAGAGAAATTCCATAGAGCAAACTGGCATGGCTGGGTAGCCTTTGGTCATGCATCTGAGTTACTGCAAGCTATATATCTAGTTAGACCTCAGGTAGCTTTCTCATGAGTATCATCCAGAGGCAGGTGGAGATTCCCTCTGGAGGCAGGCAGTTTCTTGATCATGAGTTTTGAGAGAGAGCAAGTTTCAGATTGTCCGGCTCCTCTCTCTCTCAGTCTTCCTCATGGCTGCTGCTTCCTCCTCCTAGGCAGTCCTTAACTTATGTAGCCTTTATGACCTCATTTACCTGGCCCAATGGAGGCCAGCACCTGCTAGCTGTCAGCCAACCAGTTTGAAATACATCACTAGTTTCTGGGCAGACTGGCAGTTCCTTGCTCCCCAGGGAGTCCAAGCCCCTCACCCAGGTCTGTGATGCCAGTCATGTAGGCAGAGGGAGCAGGTTTTCCCCCTCCCTCAGGAATGCATCCCGCTCAGGTTGCCTAAAGAGATCTGGGTAAGGTGTGCCCTCTGCAGGGCTCATCTTAACCAAATTGTCACAGAGCAGAGTTTTGGGGGAGAAACAGAGGTGGCCTTCTGCCACAGTCAGCAGGTCAAACATTGCCTTCTTTTCACTAGGATTTTACATTGTTAATTATTATGTGTTAGGTCAAACCATAGAGGACCATCAACTCAAAAGCAGCCCCAAGTGCACTGCATATGGACTAGCATTAGTCAAAAAATATACAGTGAGGAACAATGTATAAAATAAATGTAAAGATTTATTCTCAAGCTGCTTTCCATGTATGAGTGGACCAGAAGTATTAGCAGATATTTGTGAGCAAAATCACTGCAAGAGTATTCTTTCAGTTTTGTTTCTGCAGTTAACTTAAAATTTTGAATGCAAATTGTGGCAAGAATTGTTTTTCCAGAAAGCTAGAGAGCAGACCTGTAGCATAACCCCTAATATACAATATCTATCCTTATCTCTCCCATAGTTATTAATACATGTGTTATACCTGTTCTGCAGATGAATATAATGCTTCCATTTCCCGTCCTATAAAGCCAGATTTTTTAACTGATTTTGGTGAAATTTCACAATTTATCATTATTCTATTTATCCATAATTTTTACCAAAGTAATATGAATTTTAGGATGGTACTTGATCTGTACTTGGGGGTGGGGAAGGAAGCTAACACTCAGGATGACCTTCCCCTTTCTGTTTCAAGTGGCAGGGGAAAATGTCTACCTTAAGTGAAAGAGACTGTATACTTTTCTAATAGTTTGCAAGACTGCACATATGAAAAACTAAAACCTGGTGTTCCAGATTCATTAACAATAACAGGGCAGCATCTTCAGCAGCATTTTAAAGCCTATGAAAGCACCCCAAAGTCCCTGGATATCTGTTTTCCTCTGGGAACAGATACTCCTTCACTCACCTGCCATGACTTGTGTTTCTCACCCCATTCTCATTAGGAAGCTGGGGGACTGTGGCGTAGACACCCATACAGTCCAATGGGTCGCCAACTGTTTAGAGAGTCGCACCCAGAGAGTGGTAGTGGATGGGTCCTTCTCGACCTGGATGGACGTGGGAAGTGGGGTCCCACAGGGCTCGGTCCTTGGGCCCGCTCTGTTCAATATCTTCATCAGTGATTTGGATGAGGGGGTGCAAAGCACCCTGTTCAAGTTTGCTGATGACACTAAGATGTGGGGGGATGTGGGCACATTAGAGGGGAGCAACAGGCTACAGTTGGACCTAGACAGGTT
>NW_017729022.1:164123542-164157438 GCF_001723915.1 Gavialis gangeticus | reverse complement strand
ACCAGGAACAATGGTCACAAGCTGGCGGAGGGAAGGTTTAAGTTGGACATCAGGAGGCGCTACTTCACGGTCAGGGCGGCTAGGGTCTGGAACCAGCTTCCATGTGAGGTGGTGCAGGCTCCCACCCTGGGGGTTTTTAAGAGGAGGTTGGATGACCACCTTATTGGGGTCATTTGACCCCAGTGCTCTTCCTGCCATGGCAGGGGGTTGGACTAGATGATCTGCTCAGGTCCCTTCCGACCCTAGAAACTATGAAACTATGACCTGATGTTCCTTGGTTCTTGAAAAGGAAGCTGCCCTGGGGCGTCCCAGGCAAGATCTACACTTTCACTCAACAAGGTGAGGGGCTTTTGCCTTAAAGGCTAATTGCACACTCCAACCCCCACTTCGTGTGCCCCATGCCTCGCAGGTATTATCTATATGTCTCTACTGGGGCTTCAGCCTACTCGACTTCTTCCCCTTTCTCCCTAGCTAGGCTAACCAGCCTAGACCCACTAGATAGGACCAGACTTTGATGCTTTAGCCCCTTAGTATGCTCTGGGCTCATGGCCCTATACAGTTTCCCTAGACTTTCTGTTGGGGCTTTGGACTACTCAGCCTCATCCCCTTTTTATATGGCTAGGCCCTTTAGCCCAGACCTACTGTGTCAGGCCCGGCTTTAAGGCCCCAGCCCCTAACTGGACCCCTGGCCCTGGTACGCTGCACCCTTCTGGTGCTGGGCTCTCTAGCCACTCTGCAGCTGCTCCCCATGGACACTAAATGAGGCCTCCACCTCCCCTACAGCCTCAACCACAAACCACCAGTATACAAATGAAGCATAAACAGTAAGCCCCTAGGCTATAACAAAATAAAGGTAAAGAAGGCAATCTGCCTGCTTACAGTTCCGTGGTTCTGCCTCTTCTCTGTGTCCCACCATCTGTTGCTCTCCCTTGAAGAGCTTCTGCAGCTTCCCTGGGAGTTCTCAAGAGTCCACCCTCTCAGACAGCTTCCCCCTGGCCAGCTCAGACCAGGGTTTATATAGCTCTGGCCTGAGCTCTCTTCCAGTCACCAGCCAGCCAGGCTCAGCTTTTAACCTTGGCTCTGTTGGCCTGCTATGCCCTGAAAGTTCTGTTCTTAAAGGAGCCGCCGTGCTTTCTAGTAACAGGGTTTAGGTTCCCTCTCTTCTCTTTTGTCTGGGGTTTATCCATCTCCTGCACACCATCCTTTGTCTCATATTGCCATGAGAAGTCAGCGTTGGCATTCTTGGTCCCTGGGCGATGCTCCACCACAGAACAATACAGTTGAAGACTGAGGGACTGCCCCATTAGGCTCAGATTATTGGTTTTCATGTTCTGTAGCTATCGCAGTGGTGCACAATCAGTAATTACCATGAATTTCACCTTAACAAATAATGTCTGAATGGTTCTATGGCCCATGTGATTGTCAGGCACTCTTTCTTGATTGTGGCATAATTCTTCTCAGGGCACCCCCCTGAGTCCACCCTCAGCCAGCCACCCCCTGTCCAGCTCAGACCAGGGTTTATATATCTCTGGCCTGAGCTCTCTTCTGGTCACCTGATGCCTCAATCATCTGACCAGGCTCAGCTTTTAACCCTGGCTCTGCTGGCCAGCTGTAGCCTGAAAGTTGTGTTCTTAAAGGAGCTGCTGTGCTTCCTAGTAACAGGTCTCAGGTTCCCTGTTACAGTTGCTTATATTGAGTAAAGCAGCAAGAAAAAACAAACAATTGCTGAGTAAAGTTACCTTCAAATATAACCCATTAATAGTAGGGGAACTGTATAAAAGACTGTGTTCCTTATTTGTCTGATAACAACTGCAAGGGAATCCTGCTTCCAGCTGCCAGCTTCATGGTTGCCTATTATTTCATTAGTGAGGCAGTCAATCACAGCAGATGCATGGCTTGTAGGCAAGGATTTCTGAGAGATCAGTATTCCAGAATTGAATGGTTTATTGCAGAGAGCTAAAGCCTTCTTGCCTTACCCATGGGGGCTTCTTGTCAGTGCTGATGGGAGTACCCACATTGCTAAAATGAGCAGAATTTGGCATGGACTTAAAAACAATATGGTAAGATGCACTGTGTTCTGTTGCTTAGCAAAAATTCTAGGCATGATTCTTGACTAAGCTGGCCCTTTGTAGTGCTTTGTTTCTTTTTTAAAGTGGTAGTTATAGTAGTATGACATTTAAATATTGACAAATGCAAATAATGAAACCTAGCATAAATGAATGCTCAACTGCAGCACAGAACTTAAAATGCCATCCACACCCTGATGATTAAAGTGCCCAGATCAGGCTTTCCATAGCAGCCAGAATAACAAAAAGTATAATTTTCTCCAACAGAGCCCAACTCCCCTCTGCAAAATGCAGCATTGATCAATCTAGTTCATGCTTAACAAACACATTTTATAATCCTTATTCAAGCAAAATTACCACAAATTCAGAGCCCCCCAAATTTGGCTCTTTGTTGTGAATACCAAAAGCCACAGACCATGGCTTTCTCTGTGTTGCTCAGTCAGTCCCAAACACAAAGATAGTATTTAATATATAAAGCCCCAATAAGATCAATGAATAACAACTGATAAGATTCTGAATGTTTTCGTCTGGAAGATAAAAAATGAAATTTAAGGTGAATCAAATGTTAGTGCATGCCATGCCTCCTGAATTACACTTAATGAATTTATGTATTATGAAGCAGTAATGGACCATTGTATTCATCTCGTCTGACCTCCTGTTTTCATGGACATGGCCTGTTTTTGGGTCCTCCCATCTCCATTTGGGTGTTTTTTTTAAATATCAACAAATGTCCCAGATTTTGCTCTGCTCAGCATTCAAGTTTTTCCCAGCACTTCCCGTCTTACCCTACCAAGGGGCTGCTTGGGGCTGGGGGGAGTGGGGGGAGGGCGATTGAGGGCAGGGGGCACAACATGTGTCTATGCATGCACACGCATGTGGCTGGCATGCAGCAAGACAGGGTGCTGGAAGTAGCCCTGGCAGCTGGATGTAGGTAAGTCTTGTGGGGGTGGAGGTTGGAGGGCCAGGGCTTGAGGACTGTTTGGAGGTTGGTGTGTTTGGGGCAGGGGCAGGGCACGGCAGGGCAGCCAGGAAATGCTGCAGGGCTGGGGTGAGCAGGGAGTTGGGAGCACTGGGTTGGAAGTGAGTGGCACCGGCAGGGCTGGGTGGGGGAGGGCTGTGGTTTGGGAGTGAGGGGCACCAGGGTGGGTGGGGGCTGTGGGTTAAGACCATGGGGCACAGGCAGTGCCAGGAAGCTGTGGGTCAGGAGTGAAGAGCATCAGCTGTGGGTCAGGAGTGAGGAGGGATATGGGGGCTGCAGATTGGGAGTGAGGAGCACCAGCATGATCTGAAGTACTGTGGGTCAGGAGAGAGGTGGGGCAGCAGCAGCAGTTCTGGGAGGACTGTGGCTTAGGAGCAAGGGCCAGAGGTAGGGCATAGGCATATCACTGCCCCCCCTACCACAATTATATTCTCCCCCCCCCCGGCAAGTGTCCTTTTTTTTAAAACTGGAAGTAGAGTAACCCTACTTCTGTATAACACAGACCATAGGGCTTCCATGAATTAATTTCTAGTTGAACTAGACACATATTTTGAAAAAAAATCCAATTTTTATTTTACAGTATATACCATGGTTCTTAGTAAATTGTTTCAGTGGCTAATTAGCTGCTGTGTTAGAACTTCACTCTTTATTCCTAATTTAAATCTGTCCATTATCAACTTCCATTTATTGGATCTTTGCCTGGTGGAGTGAAAAGCTTTCCATTACCACATTTCTGTTGCCTATATCAAAACAGGTAGTAAAGTAACTAACTAAACCTTCTCTTTGCTAACCTTAGCTAGCTGAGCCCAATCAGAAATATACAAAATCTCATATTTCCTAGTATGATAGTTCTTTTCTGAAACTTCTGTCAGATTATCAGCATCCTTCTCTAACTGTGCATACTCGAACTGGACATACTATTTAAGTAGTGATAACACTAGTACCAAATTAAAAGGTTAAATAACCTCACTTCTACTCGGCATACCTTTGGTGACACTTCAGAGGATCACATTAATCCATTTGGCCAATCACACTTTGGAAATTCATGTTTAGCTGATTGTCTACCCTGAACCCCAAGTCTTTTTTAGTCACTGCTTCCCAAGATAGCCATCAGTTTGTTAATATGGTTTGCATTCTTTGTTCCTAGATGTATGGCTTTACATTTGGCTGTATTATAACTGGTCTACCAAATGCTACAACTTACTGCATTATCAATGAACTGTCATTTTCATTCTACACCATGATGCCCACTGGTGGCCTCGCAGCTCATGGCCTGGCCTTGTTTTCTGGGTACCATCCCCCTTTTCCCCTCTTGTTTGCCATGCCTTGCTGGTATCATTTTACTGGAAGAAAGAGAAGTTACCAAAGGTCCCAGAGGGAGCCCTTGTCTATTAGTAGTCAGGGGCTCCTCCTGAACCTTGCTGATCCCCATCCTGCCCTCAAACACTAGGTGGGCCCTCCTGGCCCATCCAGGCCCCCAGGGAACCTGTTGTCTTAAGGGCTATTTGTGGCGCTCAACCTCCCCTATAAATATGCCCATGACTTGCAGATGTTACCGTTCAATCTGTCTCATAGGTGCTTTGCCCTAAGACAACACCAGGCCTCTTCGGCCCTCCACACCCTTGCTGAGGCCTCAGCTTTCCCAGCTTGTACCCCTTTTATCTAGCTGAGCCCTTTAGCTCAGGCCCACTGTGCCAGACCTGGCTTCTGGGCTCCAGCCCCTGTCTTGCCCTATCAGGATCTGGACTCTTGGCCCTGGTTTCTGCCCCTCAGGCTCTGGTCTCAGGCCACTACTACTGTCTGTCACACCCAGGCATTAGCTCCCTTGGCTGCTGCCAGTTATGGTTACAAGGAGAGCCTAAGACAAATGAAACAGAAAGAGATTTGGTTTAAAAGCCTTTTGCTCAGTTTGGTTTGCACTTGCTGTACTTTATGTCTCATCAACCTCACTATTTCCACAGTGTAGAGAAAGTTAGTTTCTACTTGTTTTGTGTGTGAGCCTTTCACATGACAACACGGAGAAAAAGCATTTTTAAAAGGACAGCAAAAGGCAAAGTGTAAACAAACAAAAATTAGTTGAGGGACTGAATGGTGGTAGTAGTAGTACCAAAACTTATTTTATGAGAAGTCCTTGATTTCCAATTAATTATGTCCCTTTAATTGTACTCACTTCATCTCTAGCTAAATATCAAGATGAACTCAAATAGCACTTTGCCATAGATCTGTACAATTAATGGCAACCACTGCAGGAGGAGGCATAAATTAGTGAATGACTGAGCTTTGTCTGAGTGTTCTTGAAAAACAGTTCATGGAAACATCCTTACAGAGGACTCCAGGATACAGCTGTTATCCTGGATACTTTTATATAACTTACACAGAAACATTTTATACAAAATGAAAAAAGTAATAATTGTCAACAATAGCTAAAACTAGCATATATTTTCCCAAGGGTGAGTGATCTGGTTCCAGATTTGCATGGACAAGGTCATAGCTTCATCCTATTAACAACAACATACTGATAATGTTAACTCCTATTTAGATTAATGGGAAGCAGGATAATAAATCTCATTGGAGTTAGTAACAAAGCACTTGTTCAGTAGCTATCCTTCAGACATTCATTTTTTGACCTTTTATCTCTATCTGTTCAGCACCAGTGCAATTAATCCCCAATTCCAAATTAGGACTGCAGGAGCTGCCATAATATAGTCAGAATGGGGAGGCAACTTAGCCTTGTGATAAATAACTACTGATCATAGGGAAACCTGGGTCCTTTCCAGACTCTGCTGTTGACCTGCCATAAGACTTTAGAATAATTATCTCCTTTCTATGTCTCCATTTCTGTATGTTATCTTTTATATGCTTCCAAGTGCTTGTATAGTGCCTTGAGTAGCTAGGCTACACTGTTGTGTGAAGCCTGTAGGAGTTGTTGCTGCTTGTATTACAACAGCATAATAAAAAACTGGTCTTGTTAAATATTATCAGTAATGTATTTGGAAAGCTACAAACAATGCTAAAATACATGTTGGGGTGAAATCCTGGCTTCAGTGAAGTCAATGGGAATTTTGCTATTAACTTGAATATGATCAGGACTTCATCCTCAACCAGGATTTTGGTAGGAAAGTTACTAGATAAAAGATAGAAAGTTGCATTTGAAAGAATAGCAGAAAAGCAGATAGTTGCTGTAGATAAATTCAAGGAAAAGGGAGAAAAGCATTCAACAGATTATGGCATTTTTAACTAGCAATATAAGGTACTGAGTAGTTTGTTGTAGCATTTTAACTTTTGTTTTAATAAACTGATAGCAGACCTTGCACAGTGTACTTCCAAAACACCATTATCCTGGTAACAGGGAAACAGCCTGCCTACTTTTATTAAGTCTCACACTAACAGTAAAAACAGGGCTATGGATAAATCACATAAATCCATTAAGCTTCTTTAAAAGCCATAATGCTGGCAGTCACAACTTCCCACTGATGCGCATAGATACCAGATGTTAATGTACAGTGCTTATGAACGTACAGTACCAAATGCTAACAAACAAGTGAAAATGCTAGGGCTCTTTGACTGAGAAAATGAATATTTTCTCTAGTGAATTAAGTATTTATAACCAGATCAAAACCTCTGAAAAACAACATCCTGCTCCCACTACATATATTTTCATCTTAACCTTATACTACACGCAAGGACAGAGGTCTGTAATACAGGGAGATCCTTTATGTTTAAGAAATTCCTATTGGGGTATGAAAGGCATGAGTGTGTGTGTCTGTGTGTTTATGCACACATTTATGCGTATGCATGCACGCACATGGGAAAGGCAGAGCACTGGCCAGCCTCACAGTAAGAGAAATATTGTCTCAAATATTTGTAAATAATACAAGACATACAAATATTTAATGGAGAAGAAAACATTTTTCCTGATGCTGGAAGTTATGCTTGGAGTTAAGAAACTGAGATTTAACCTAAGGGGGGAGGTATTTTCCTCATGTTCCCCTTTCAGCTGAAATAACCAAAGAATAGTAGAGCAGGCAGCTATTGTGTGGTACTAAAATTGATATGGCATGGATGTATATTTGATTGTATCAAAAAGTAATGAGATGTACAAAACCCTTATCACTGCTAGTCCTTTAAGGACTATAAGATTCAGGTTGAAGGTGGTGAGCACATTCACATGGCTCTTTCAGTTACTACTACAACTCTTTGCTTTAAGCTTCTGAAGAGCCCTCTTGATATATCTGGATAAGATTGAATCCCAATCACTCCCCATTTCAATCAGTGGAAAGCCTTCCGTTCAGGCAGAGTTGGATCAGACCATTTGTGATTAATTACTAAATCTATACATAATTTTCAAAACCTGAATGACAAGAAACATATTTAACATATTCAAGATGAGGTTCCCACCTCCTGCACCTCCATTTAACGTAAGGGGGGAAAAAACCTTGTCTTGGATTTGCGTACCAGGACTGAGGCCAGAGCTGCTGCCACTGCTGCTGCTTGCCTACCCAGGGTGGCTTGAGGTAGCTTTTGTGGCAGGGAAGTGTTGAGGAGACCATGCAGTGCAACGGCAAAGGGTGCACAAGTGAAGAGGCATGGGAGGGACCATGAAATGGTAGGATTGCTGCTGCAGCTCCAACTCAGGCCCAACCTGACCAGGGACCAGAGCCATCAAAGGGTAAGTGGTGACAGGGGAGACAAGTGGCACAGGGAGGACAAGGGGTGGAGATCAAGCTACCAGCCCCCCCCCCCCCTCTGCTTTCCCTTCCATTTGCCTCGCTGCCTCTGCTTTTCCTTCCACAGTAGTTGCAGGGAAGAGGGGGAGAGGGAAGATAAATCTAAGAACTTCCAGTAGTTAGATTCTATGTATGAAAAATTGAAACAAACGTATAATTTTCCTTAGAATCCAAGGTATAATCTAATTATTGGCAGACTGTTTTTCATTCAAAGTAATATTGGATTCAGGTAAATACGATAAGAGTGGATCAGAATTGCTTGTGGTTCACCTAACTCTGTTCCTCTTATCTTCAGCAGGATCTTTGGCTCCTATTGAAGTGAACAGCAATGCAGAGCACATGTAAATAATTTTCTGTGTAGGTTTCATATAACTCCTTCCTCACTGTAGGATCCTACTGTCTCCCAGTTCTGTCCTAAATAATGTGCTTTTTTCTCTTCCCCATTCTTCAGTGGATAGTTCTGTGTGTAGTGTATGGGTTTTGATTTCATAAACTATAGGTACACACTGCTGTCTGGTATTTTGGAATAGAAAAGTTAAAAAAAAAATGTACCTTGCACTTGGAGCAAAGGATGCAAATCTAGCAGTGGTTTCCTAGTCATGTGGGGGCTTGTTCAACGTTACCAAAAAAAGTCTCTCACAGACACGCTTTAATTTTGCAACAGAAGCTTCTCTGTATGTCACCACCTAAAGCTGATAGGTGGAGCTCCCCTATCTGCATCTTCTCATGCCACAGGGTGCATGTGTAAAAGGGTGCCAGCAGCTGGGGGTGGGGGATGTGGCAGGCCAGTAGGGGGTGCTTCTACACTGAGGCACCCATGTCGCTGTGTCCGACCACCTTCCAGGCTCCAGGTACCTCCCTGGGGGTGCCTCACGTCTGGCCAACCCCCTTCCTACCCTGGGGGTAATGCAGCCACCACCCAGGGTCTGGACTGATCCTAGCTCTGTGCCCCCTGGGAAACACAGGCCTAGCAGCCCTTGAGAGTACACAATCCACTTCAAGAACTTGGGATGCTTCCCTCAGTCAGAAGCACAAACAGTGGTCTCCCTTAGCCAAACCAAGGGGACCCCAAGGCATAATCTAGCCCCTCTCCCAATAAGTCTCCCATGCTAGGTCCAAAGGAGAACTTTATTGGTTACAAGAAGTAGGTTTGGAATAGGGTACAATGTAGAGCAATATCAGAGAAATCCCAAAGAGCAAACAGGGTGGATGTGTAGCCTTTGATCATGCATCTGAGTTACTGCAAGCTATATATCTAGTTAGATCTCAGGTAGTTTACTCACAAGCATCATCCAGAGGCACATGGAGAGTCCCTCTGGAGACAGGCAGGTCATTGATCATGAGTTTCAAGAGAGGGAGCAAGTTTCAGATGGTCCAGCTTCTCTCTCTCAGTTTTCATCATGGCAACTGCCCCTCCTCCTAGGCAGTCCTTAACTTATATAGAGCTTATGACCTCATTTATCAGGTCTAATGGAGGCCAGCATCTGTTGGCTGCCAGCCAACCAATTTGAAATGCATCACTGGTTGCCGGGTAGACTGGCAGGGTCCCTCGTCCCCTCCCAGTCAGGTTAGCATTGCTTAGAACAATAGGGAGTTTAAGCCCTCCACCCAGGTATGTGATGCCAGTCACATGGGCAGAGGAAGCAGGTTTCCCCCCTCCCGCAAGAATGTATCCAACTCAGGTTACAACTCAGTGTCACCTAAAGAGATGGGATGTCTGCCATCTGCAGTGACCATGTTAACCAAATTGTCACATAGCAGTTTTTGGGGAGAGACAGAGGTGACATTCTGCCACAGGGGAGACCCCCCATCCCCAGCTGCCAGTACCTCCCAGCTGGGATATGGACTTCTGAGGATTGGGGATATTTCCGTACTGACTGGTGAGTTTAAAGCCCCAGCAGGCAGCCAATGTCAGGCTGCGTAGTGAGGCTTTACCCTGCCACATATTCAGTTTAAGTCATGATGGAAACCTGCCATAAAGATGTTCCACATATCAGGCAACTAATTGCCTGAATATGTGGCACAGTTAATATTTATCATATGAGTAACAGGTTAATAGTATCATAAATGTAACATCTACCAGGACCAGGGCCATCCCTGGTGGGGGGGGGGCAATTGGGGCAACTGCCCTGGGCTCCACATTTTGGGGGGCCTTGTGGAGCTGGGTGGAGAGGCCGTGGTGACTCCAAGCCACTGCCACTGGCTTTGCGTCCAGCTGCTCACTACCTCCTTCCAATGGCGGTGGCATTTTCTTTGCATGCAGGGTGCATGGGATCAGGGCAGAAGTGGGGCCCCACATAGGATGATTTGCCCCGGGCCCCACACCCTGCTCAGGTTGGCTCTGACCAGGACTCTAAGAATGTATTTACTGCAAGGTAGCTTACTGTGCTTTCCAACCTCTTCAAACTCATATGTAGTATCAACCCTGGAACTTTGTATGGAGAAGCAGAGTGGTGTAAATTAACCTTTAAGCACACTTTACACTATTTTTTCCATGTATTTTTACCTCCCTAAGGTAAAATGTAGTATTAGCCTTTCTTACATCCACACAAGTATATTAAACAATAGTAGAGCTAGAGTTTAAGTGTAGCAGCTTTATATCGTTGTAGTGGTCTCCTAGGAGTTGGTCTTATTATTAGTTGGTAATCTAATCATTAACCATTGGATTTGGGTGAAGGGGATTAAAAAATAAAACCATGTTTTACTCATCCTCTGGTGGTAAAATCTCTCCAGCATAAATGTCTTATTCAAAGTCCTGAGCTGAATCTCACCTAAATCCAGAAATGTGTTTCAGGGGGGTGATGGAGCAAATGTGCAGGTGTCACCCACCAAAAGTGGGGGAGATCGCATCCATGGATGTACCTGTGTATCAAGAGTAACATGTTCTGTAGAAATAAGTTTTGTCTAAATAAGTAATATTCTGTCACATGACCATTGGCTAACCATGTAACCACGCATTGGCTAACCATGTATTTGCATTCCCACATTTACAGACAGGGATCAGCAGAGGAAAGACAGACTAGTAAAAGCAGTTGAAAAATATAAGAGGGAAATCATGCAAATCCTTTTCACTCCACCATTTAATGCCAGGAGCATTTCTGCAGATCAGCAGATGGTAAGCAATATTCTTGGCCAGTTATTATCCTGGGATCTGACTACACTTGCATTAAGAAAGCAGCAAATCACACAAAATGCTAACAAACTTGCAATTAAGTGGTTTTAGTCTCACATGATGGTATATGCCTCAATGCAGCAGTAAAAGCAATTTTATTAATTAAAACTACAACTTTTTCAAGTTTCAACCAAACAACTGTATTTTGTTTACTACTGTTTTATTAAATAGGGATAATATTTTATTTAAATTTTGCTTTTGTGAGTTTTTTCTCCTCTGAACAAAACCTATTTGTTGCTCTCACTGTAAAATTACAGTCCTGAGTGATCTACTAGGCTTGTAGGTTTGCCATAAACTGCAATATGAAAACTTAGTCGTGCTTTATGCTAGCTAGAACTCCCACCTACACTGTTGTTATCCTTATATAGCCTCCCTGCTAGCAGTATGCATGTGTGCGCGCACACACACTTTGCTCCTTTGAGCTAAGGTGTCTCATCAATTTTAACTTGGATGAGAATTTCTAACCAAGAACCACGTCGGTCCTTGGAGCTGATCAAGTCTAATATTAATATTTGAAAACAAAAAGGAGTACCTTGCATTTAACACTTTCTATAAAATCACTCACTTGAAATAATTTAACCATGTACTTACTGGTATTTCTATTAGGAACAACCTGTTTTGTAAGAAGATTTCAAAGGAACCAAGTGTAAAAGGTTTCTTTACTGTATTGATTGAGACACAATCCTGTGGCCTTTATTGCCTCATATTTCCCTTTTCTTTATTTCAGAAAGATTTTTTTTTGGTAAAAATAAGAGACTAAAAAAACTGGATTCATTTATCTGTATGTTTATCAAGTGTCAATTAGCAGATGGCTCCTAGAGTAACATTGTAGAGTCTGGTTCACTTGTGCAAATACAGTGGACCAAATCCTGATGTCACTAAAATAAATGGCAAAACCCCTATTGAGTCTGTGGATTTCACCCACCATGTCTTGAGTTATTGGAGAACATTTGGCTTCTGATTTTAATTTGGGTCCCAAGAGTGCTAGTATCTACATACACATATATACAAAAAGGAGTGAATGATACTGTCATAGTAGGTGCAGCTTTGGTTGAAGGTCTGTGAGCTGTGTCTAAAGAAAGCACCATAAATGGGAACACACAGGAACCAAAGAAAGGAGGTCTTTTCCCTCCTGTTGCCAGACCATCATAATAGAGATCTAGGCTTCTTTAAAAGGCAAGGAGAACAGGCAAGGTACTGGCAAGGAACACTGCAAGCTCTGGAAGTGCGTCACAGAGGTTTTGCTCAAATTGCAAACCTCTGAGCTCTAGGAATCATTGATATCACTTTCAGAGCTACTGATGGGACATCAAGCTTTGTGTTGGAAATCTTAAGCCTCACACTGAGTTGAAATGGCTTTGGTCCATTGTTTGACAACTGTTTTGTTCTCTACCTTGCAGTTGCCACTGTCAGATAAGAGCTACATGCACTTGGCATTTGTTGAGAAAGGATGCTCCATTACAAAAAGAGAACATCTCTCTTACATACCTTACCAGAAATCATACTCAAGGATTCCATCACCAGTTTTGGCTGCGAGAGAGACCATACATGAAATTGTTCAGCAAGCATCATCTCAGACTCCGGCTGTTAGACCAACTCGGTGCAAGTTATCTTCACCATATAGGCAGTCTCACTTGCACGTGATGGGTAGCAACAGGAAGATGACGTTTCAAGATTCTTATAAGAAAACATACAGTGGTGATCTCCTTGACAAACATTCAGACTGGTTCACAGAAAAAAAGCAACCTTTCACCCCCCAAATTTTAAAGACATCAAGTCAGTCTTCTCTTTCAAAGTACAGGTACTATAATCCTCCCCACAAAAAGATGAACCATTGCCAGGGAAGACAACCCCTTAAATCAGCTGCAGCATACAGTCAAAAGCCAAGCAAATTTTACAGGTAAAACACTGGCAGTAAAGAGGTGTTTATCACATGTTTGCAGATGAGTAAGAAAAGTCTATGCAACTTTAGCAGTTCGCTTGCAAATACATACATCTCTAGCTAATTCTGTTAATTTTCCTTTTCATCTTTCAGTTCCTTAGAAGAGGGACATCTGAGATCACATCCAGATTACTCTACATGGCAACTGCTTAAGGTTGTTGTATCCAGTCTGGTATGAAGTAAAAAAATACATATATGGCACCAATATTTATATACAAAAGCTGTCCTCTTTCTATATCCAGTGCCATTTTAGAGATTGATACAGAGATCCTGGTTTTTGGTGTTTTGGTGTTTAAAAATGAAAATTTCTCTGATTAAGATAACCCAATATCCACACTTTTCTGTGATTTTTATATATATATATATATATATATATATATATAGGTAGGTAGGTAGGTAGGTATGAGTTGAACACAATATTTTTTTGATATATTTACAATCTTAAAGCAATTTGGAAACCTACCAGTGCCTCAATCATTATAATAAAACAAATTTGAACTATGTATAAATGTTGCCTTTTGATTTTGGGTTATTTATCATGGAAAATTAGAGCTCCCCCTGCCCACTTCACTCACCAGGACATGGGGCCAGCTGCAGCTGTCCCCCCTCACTTTGTGGCGCTGAGCAGCCCTGATAAGCGAATGCCTCTCACACCCAACCCACAGCCCCCCAGCCCTGCCGGTACCCCTCACTCCCAACCTGCAACCTCCTGGGCCTTCCCTTATTCCTGACCCACAGTCCCCCACAGCCCTCCTGGTGCCCCTCACTCCCAACCTGCTGCCCTCTGCCCCCAACCCCTCAGTGTCAGAGGAATGGAGTGGGTGTGTGGGGAAGGTGGGGGAGTACAGGTGACATGGTGGGGGGCCTGGAAGGGGCACTGGTGATGCAGGAGGGAGGGTTGGGTGGCACAAACCACATGGCAAGGGGGGGGCACGTGCCCCCCCTGCAAGATTTCTGGCCCCACAGTGGGGCTGGACCAGCTCCAGAAAGGAGCTATCTCTGTGGCCCATCAGGTGGGACCCAGTGCTAGAGGGAGTGCCACATTGCCATGATGAGGCACGGCAGCAGCAGTGCAAAGTTATACCCCCCTGCTGCTGCCAGGTGGGCAGGGGATGCTGCAGCTTGGTGGCCACAGTGGTGCTGTGCTCCCTCCTGTGCTGGATCCTTCACACTGGGCCGCAGAGGCAGCTCCTCCAGAGCTGGTCTGGGTCTACTGTAGCCCTATGCCCTGCACCCCACTACTTAGCTTAAATAATACATTTTCTCTGTACAATGCTGCTTATACAAATCATTTGTACTCATGGACTACATACTCACTTAGACGTCTATTGTATATGAACTGGCCTGTTGCTTCCAGTAGGCTGCTTTATAAGAGAATTAGAATTACTGTAATCTTGACATGTTATAAAATCAGATAATTTTCCTTATGGGGTTTTCATTGGTATTATAAAATGTTAATAAAGAAGCATTAAAAGATCTTTTTCCTTTGTATTTGAACATGGTAGGACCATGAATTGCGGTTTATCAAACCCCAAACACCACATTCTCCATGCTCACAGCTTCAGAATAAGTAAGTGAATAATGTGTTCTTCCTTTAAAATTATTTCTTATTACATGACCAAGTGGGTGCGTGGTGTTACATTGCCATAGCAACACACAACAGCAGTGTAGCCTTTGCAGGTGACTACATGTGACCCTGGTATAGCACCCCACTATGGCAAGTAGCTGCTAAAAATGTGCACCGTGCATATGGCTCAGTATGTGCTGTTACTACACCATGAGGTAGGGCTTCCAAAAGGAAGTACTAAATCAAAGCGCAGTAACAACATTGCCATAGTGACATGTGTAGACACACCCAGTAATAAGCTGACACAAATTCGAATCAGGGTTGGTTAAGCACAAAGAAACTGGCAAAGTGCATAGAGCTGAAGTAGGAATATTGATGACACAGGCATTTTGCTACCCATAAGAGGGATTACAGGAACAGAGGACTAGAAAAGATCTCTTGGGCCATCAAGCCCAGTCCTCTGCAATTGCAAGAAGTCACATCATAATAACCATCTCATAAATTTCTCAAGCTAATAAGAAATATATCATAATAATTATAGCTCCTTCCTATTGCTAGCAGTATTTTTAAATGATAATCAAAGGCCAAGAACTTCAACAGTGATTGGTAATATTTGGCTTTCCAGCAGTAGCTGTTCTAAGTGAGGTGGATTCTCAGATGCTCTTTTGGAAAATCAGGCCTCTTTAAAAGTGTACCTAAACGAGGCAAGACCCAAAATTACAGTTGTTACTGAAATTAATCTTTATTTGAATTAGCCTGATCCCTGTGAATTACTAGCCAAATAAAAACTTTCTGGGAAATTTCGTTGATATTTTAATCCTCAGGATTTCCAGAAAAATCAGACCTTAAGCAAGAGTGGCAAACATAATAGAGTCTCTGTTTTGAACATCAAAATCGGTGGTGTTGGACTCAAATAAGAGAACACTGGTAGTGGCCCAGGAAAAACACCAAGCTAAATTAAGAGACTGAGCAAGAAAAGTGCTGGCAGGAGCTGCTCTTCTGAAAGAGTTCTGGTTGAGTAACTTGAAAGAAAGACCCACGTTTCAGATCAGTCTGGCCACATTCTACCCAGCTGCTGCAAACAACAATATCTGGAGACTGGCAGCCAGCAAGCTGTCTATATAACAGCAAGGACATAATCAAAAAGCTGTTTTCCTTTCCATATCCCCTGGAAAGGAGGATATAGTATTCATACTTCAAATTAGCAGAGAACTTGATTTGGTGGAACACCTTTCAGTTTTCATTAACAAAGACTTTTAGGGCATGTCTGTGCCTCAGTTACAGCATTAGGCACAGGTATGAACAGGTGTTCACTTCTAGCACTAGAAAATTCTGGGAAATTTCTGCCACTAGAAATCTTTCCAAAAGAGGGAGCAGTACAGGCAGTTCCAGCTTGTAGCTTCCCCCTCCCCCCTGCTCCCTGCACCTGCCCCAGACCAGGGTGATCCAGGTCTGGGGAAAACTCAGGGAGCAGCAGCTGCTTCACTCTTCCCAAGCCCTGAGAAGAAAGGAGCAGAGGGGAAAGGCTTCCTGTGCCTTCCCTAGACCAGGGTCCCTCTGAACTGGGGAAGCACTGGAATAGCTGCTGCTCCTCCCCTCCTGGTCTTTGGGAGAAGGAGAGCAGTGGGGCAATGCTCCCTACCCAATCCCTAGACCAGGGTTCCCCAGTCTCAGGAAGACTCCGGGGGCAGCAACATATTAACTCCTCCATGATTAGGAGTCAGTCTGTGAGGAAATGCCCTGCCCACCAGAGTCTGGGGAAGGAACTGGTGAAGCTTCTGCTTGATAACAGAGGAGTCAAGCCTACAGGTGAGGTATTCATTCTAGTTGTTAACCTGGAAGATCTTTCTCCTCAATGGGGCCTGTTTCCTATGGGAGAAACTGAATGAACACCTGTAAACTGGCAATTTCTACTGGGAGAAAGGCAACTCTCCTGGTAGAAACATAACACCTGTATGTGGCCTAAGACATGCCATTCTCACACTGTGCATACCACCTCCTGAAACAGAAGTAGCATAGCCACCTCACTGTGGCACTGCATATAAGCCAGCAGGCTTTGCTTCTCTGGTGTTGGGTGCCACACCTCACTAAAGCAGTTCACTGCTTATAGTTTGGTAGGTTGCAAGGTCAATATGACACTGTCTTACCTTATAATGGAGCAGTGTTACCACATCCTTAGAGCTTGTCCCTACAGGGGACTCTTCTCTTGGTTATACATTTCTAGGAAGTGTTGGGTTAATTGACAGAATTCTGATCACAACTAACCAGCAGAGTAGAAAAGGATACATGTTCAGCATCTTGTTAGCAAACCATGATTAAACCCTCCTGGGACCTTTCCCATAGAAACTTCATAATTGACCAATACAATTTTTCTTTGCCTACATCAATTCATCATTCATCAATTCATCTTTAATTTAAAAAAGTTATACCAGTTTGCGCTCTAAGTTTGTTCATGTTCTGTATGGGATAATCAAAAGGTCTTGTAGTGCCTGGATATTGTGATGATGGTTTATGCCATGTTTTTGTATAGAGAAGAAGAGTTGAGATACCTTCAGTTTCTTCAAGAAGTTACAGATGATATTTTGATTAGAAGTTGTTATCACAAGGAGTAAGTACTTCAAAGTTCCTATTTATTGATCTGAAAAAACAAATTGTGGCTGAATATACAGAGAATGATGAGCCTACATGAGCCTGACGGCTTTAATGCTAATGTTGAAACAGACTCAACTCGTCCTTTCAAAGTGTTCTGTGGCTTTTACATTTTGAAAGAATTCCCAATAAAACACAAAGCTTAGAAATAAAATAGGAGGTTCACTGAAAATATTTTCTATTTCCCAATAATGTAGGGTAGAAATAAGTAGATATGCTTTGGATGAAGTGTCTACATGAAATGACAATATACATTATTGCTATAAGTGGCCTGGATTTTAAGTCTGGTTTTGATTAGATTCTTAGGGTTAAAAATGACACAGAACTGCCTTGAGTCTTCCTCATCAAAATACATCTTAAAAAGGGAGCTTTTACTCTCAAAAAATGAAAGGTAGAATAAGATAGTAACTCTGTAATGATTCTCTTTTCTTTAAAATTACAGTAGAGCAACTGCATTGTTCTGCTTGCTAAATAATCAATGAAGATCAAAAACTAATACACCGAGCCCACTCAGGTACCTACCTGCATCTGTGTGGAGTCTTCAAGTTGGCTATTGAAATGGTACCTTTCCTCCCACATGCACACATTCTTTGTAATGATATTTCTAATAGTGAATGTTTTGGGAGCCCCAATAAACAATAATGCTCTGTTTGCCTGCAGCCAACACAGACAAGATAAAAATCAACATTGGTATAGGTGTCCTCTCGACTATGAAATTATCTGCAGATTTTTTTCAGCATGATTTTATTCCTTCCTCATCAGGGATAAGTATAAGCAGTATAATTTCAACTCTTGTTTAAACATACTGTTGCCCACAGCCCATTTTTCATTTCCTAGGAGAATTCATAGGATCATAGGCCTAGAAGGGGTCTCCTGGGCCATTGTGTCTAGTTCTTTGCTGTCACAGAGGGATCACTTCCTATAATCCCTACTCTTTAGTTGTTCTTAAAAGTAATAAAACTCTTGTTAGTTTAGGAAGCTGTAATAAAATCATTATGCCAAGAAATATATTGATAAATCTAATGAATGACCAAAAGAAATCTCTCCAGCTGCCACTAAATGAACAGAAAGGTTTAGTACCTGTGTGGTTCCCTTGGTTTGAGTATTGGTCACAGGGTCAAAACTAAATTCATCTGCTCTGCTGTGGTTTCACAATCCGGTTGGCACCAACTCTCTTTGCTAACCTAAGGAGTGTTCCCACCCACCATACGTAGTTATCTAGGTTTATGCCTACATTTGCCTGACATCCCTGATTCAGGAATAATGGGACTGCCCTGGTGTTGGGCTCTGGGAGAGTCCCAGTCTCAGCATTCCTGGCATTGAAGGACTGGGAGTTCTTGGTTTCAAGAAGAGACCTCAGCTCTCAAAATGTCATGGAAAGAGGCCACAGATCCTCTGGTTTGCACCAGCAAATGAAGCTACACTAACCCTTGAGAGGAATGAGAGGAGTACACATCACACCCTGTAAAATGGAATCGCAGCAAGAATTGGTAGCTATTCCTGTATAAACTTTGTGACTCCCTCACCTAATGCCTGTAAAAGCAGACATCACTGCACAACCTTTCTTCCCCTCTCTCTACTTTGCAACTCAAAGCCACGTTTGCCTGATTATGCTCTTAACACACTATAGTTTGATGTAGGATGTCCATGCTGCACTCTGGCAGGGTGGATGGCTTTATGTGGACCATGTTCAACCACTACAGTGATAGACAGTACCAATGAAATAAGGATAATAAAAACCCTTGAGCAGTGTCCAGATATTGTGCTGGAGAATCTCTAACAGCAAAATTTAATTTCTTTAGAGATCCAAACTTCAGATCAATAATAGTTTCTGTTTTAAATCCCAGAGTTGAATTGCTAAATGGGTTTTAGCGACAGTCTATAAAAAGAACAAGTGGTAGCCTCAGTTTATCTGTTGCAGGATTAAAATAATGAATGCATATTTTAGAGTCTCTATTCATCTAGTCCAATATCTGTAAAGATAAAAACCTTAAGTGCCCTCTCCAGCTCAGACATGCAGTATAATGCTTGAAGGATTCTGCTGAGACTGCCAGATCATTGCAGATACGTATTTTTCATGACTGTCTGGTTTCCAGTCACTGGGCTAGAGCAAGATCTGAAATATGATTGCAGAACTTGAAGGTTTAATTTCCTTATCCAGTTAAGTTTGTATTTCTTATATGTCGGTTTCCATTAGTCTGTCTTTTACTTACCTATGGTCACAGCCGAAAGGGAAAATATGGAGGCAGACCATTCTGAAAGTATGTCTGTAGTAGGGAACATATTATACATAAGCATATCCTCAAATTAAGAAGGATTCGACTGTAAATGTTCACCCATCAGTAGTTAACTAATCATGACTTTCAGTAGAGTTTAAGGGAAAGACCCTCCCTTCGCAGATTCCTCAGGACTCTTCTGTCTAATATAAGGTATTCATCTTTAACTAAGCAAGAGGACCTGGCTGGAGTCCATCTGCCCCGACTAGATTCACACTGTTAAAATTTGTGGGTAGGACTTAATAGGATAGTTCCAAATAAACTTACAGAGATACAGATTCAACTGCCACAGAAAAGCACAGAAAACCACTACCATCATATGATAATGGGGAGCACAGACATTTATATTTGCCATAAAGACAATGTAAAAGATAAAAGTCAACACTGAATTAAAAATCATAAAGGCAGAAACTGCTATTTTTGGATTTTAATTTATTGCAGGCAGCCTCACACCAATTAATGTGTACACTTTGGAGTGAAGGATGTTAGTGTTCAAAATATTTCAGACTTTTTTTTAATGTAATGATAGCTTTGGTAGGAGTAGGGGACCTACAGCAGAAATGAAGAGTTAGGATGTATCTTGACTATATTTCAAAATTAGTAGTTGTCATTTGAAAGTGTAGTTTTTTAGGGGATTGTGTGGTTTGGAGGGTTTTTTGTCTTGATGTTCCTTTTTGCTTTATTTTAAGGGCATTGGATGTTTTATTACAAATGCACATTAGAAGTAGAAGACATGACCTTGATGAGGTGAGCAAAAAATATCTATTATTAAATAGTCTGTCATTTGCAAGAGCAATGTTGTACATCAATGCAGAGTAACAATTTATGCCACTGTTTTCTATACAATTTAAAAATAAGCTAACCTTGCTTCCACAAACAGCACCAGCCGTAGGGTGTTTTGCATTGAGCGCTAGCAAAGGAAGATGTTTATGTATGTTTATATGCACACTTCCAGATTCCAAGAAGTACTTGATGAAATACTTAGCATGCAGATTAGTTTAGACTGCATAAGGCATTTTTGCAAGAAACATTTGTTGCAACACGTTTCTGCTGTTTCTGCCATTTTCTGTAGCAGAAAAGCAAGAGAAGATCTCGGCTCTGAAAGCCCTGCTGTTCTGAAAGTGGGTCAGTAGAGAAACTTCAAAGCTCAGCAGCAAACTTTGAAGTTCCATAAGCTTCACAAGCCATTCCTTGAAGTATGTTGTGTACCCGCATGCACACTGAGCAAATCTAGGTGGCCACTGCTAAGCACCAGGAATGTCAACTCAGACAAGAGCTGGAAATTTACTTCTGTGTTGCTGGAGACCCCCTCAGTTTGCACTCACCCGGCACAAGTGAATTTTCACTAGCAGAAACATTAAGACTGGTAATGAATGTGGATTCATGCTGAAATTGTTTGGTAGACATCTTGAATGAACTCTTCAGTTAGGGAGGAATCAGCAAACATCGTCCTTTGTTCACTGTTCATGCAGCATCAGACTAACAGGGGTCTATGTTTGGGATGCCTCATCACTAGTGATGGCCATAATCACAGCACCTAACTCTTATTTACTACTTTTCATCAATAGTTCTCAAAGTTCTGTAGCCCCAACTTATAGGATGGGAAACAAAGGCATGAAAAGATTTAGGAAAGGTCACCTAGCAATAGGGCTGTGCGAAATGGGCCCTGTTCAATTCAGATTTGGTCCAAATCGGGAATAGCGATTTGATCCGTTGATTTGGATCACTGGCCCTGATTCGATTCAGCCGAATCTGAATCTGAAGATTTGATGCCGATTCGGCAAATCAGTGATTCCGACACAGGTACAGCTTTAGAAGTTTTTTTCTACATACCTTGAGGTAGCAGGCATGGCTTGTGATAGCTGCAGCGCTGAAGTGCCTGGAGTGTCCCACAGGAGCACGGACGGCTCTCCAGCATGCTCAGCAGTGAACCCAGAAGCGGACTGGAAGTACTTCTGGGTATGCCAGGGAGCATGCGGGGGGCGCCCCTGCACCCTGCTCCCAGCTCAGCGATTGGCCACAAAGGGACTCCGAGTGCCCCCACCCCCAGACCCAGGAGGGACCATCGCTGAGCCAGGAGGATGCTGGGGTGGGGGGGAGGGGGGGATGCTGCGTGCTCCCCGGTGGACCAGAAAGTGGACTGGAAGTGCTTTGGGTCCTCTTCCAGGTTTGCTGCCAAGTGCGCCTGGGAGCTCCCCGTGCTTGTGTGGGATGCTTCATCTGCCCCAGCACTGCAGCAATCACGAGAAAAAACATTTAAAGCTGTGTCTATGTCCAAATAGCCAAACCTCTCCGAATCAATTCAGAGAGATTAAAGGGTCCTCTGATTCGATTCGGAGATTCAGCCAACGAATTGGGCTGAATCTCTACCGAATTGAATCAGGGACCAAAGCTTTGCACAGCCTAGTGGACAAATGCGGACTAGAGCACTCAGTCACATTATGCAATACAGATTAATAATAACGTGACCTATCATATGATGGATATAACAAATAGTTTAAGCAATAACTATGGCAACTAGTTTGTGAACAATGAGTTTCCTGTACTATGGTCACACAAATACATTTCAAATAATGATTGAATTAGTCAAGATGACAAATTGAAGCCTTCTTGAGGATGTCATAAACTCAAAACAGGCTTCCAATAATAAATCCCTTGCGTCTGCAAGTGCCTCTGTTACTGAACCATGTATTATTTCAGTTTCCTAATTCTGTTTGGGAATGGAAAAATGAAAGGGTGATCCTGTGATTAGGACATGAGACTAGGACCTCTGATACATGGGTAAGATCTCTGCTTTATAGACTTTCAATTTGGCTTTGGACAAGTCAGTCTTAGTGAGAGAGAGACACCATAGGATAGGATCAGTGACTGTGCCTATGTAAAACTCCTGGATTCTTAGTGAAGGCACTTAAGAACAAAATTAAAAAGACATTAGTCATTAGGTTTTCTTGTACAAAGCTGCCAACACTGACCTGTTCAAGGTCCTTCTCCTTGGCAGCGCCATCGAGTGTTGTCCTTCACAATCCAGTGGCTGCTGGAATTCCTGGTAGTCTTCTGCTGAAACATGTATTGGAAAGAATTCCCCAAAGTCCATCTATCTGCTCTTCATTTGTCTCCCCTTCATTTTTGTTAGCGGATGGGATGTTCAGGTCTTAAGTGATTAGCAGAGTTTGAGTGGCTACATGTCTCTCTCTCTCACTTTGATCAATGTTAACAACACCAGAAGGCTGCCAATGGATGATTAGGTTCCCCTTGTACTAAACACAGTATAAACTAGAGCAGAGAATTTTTTATATGGTTTACTAGGAAGGATTACTTTGGGTGAGAAGTGTAAAACTTGAGCTTTTGTGTTGACACTGGTTCTGTGGATGCAGGGAGAGCAATGGATGTGGTATACCTTGACTTTAGCAAGGCTTTTGGTACAGTCTCCCACAGCATTCTTGCAAGCAAGCTAAGGAAGTATGGGTTGGATAAACAGACCTAGAAAACTAGCTGGATCATGGGGCTCAAAGAGTAGCAATTAATGGCTTGATGTCTAGTTAGCAGCTGGTATCAAGTAGAGTGTCCCAGCGGTCAGTTCTGGGGCTAGTTTTGTTCAATATCTTCATCAATGACCTGGAAGATGAGATGGCACGCACCCTCAACAAATTTGCAGAGGAAACCAAGCTAGGTGGAGTAGTAGATATGCTGGAGGGTAGGGCTAGGATTCAGAGAGGCCTTGACAAATTAAAAGATTGGGCCAAACGAATTCTCACAAGTTTCAAAAAGACTAGTAAAAAGTCCTGCACTTAGGATGGAACAAACCCAAGCATCGGTTCAGGCTGGGCACTGACTGGATAAGCAACAGCTCTGCAAAAAAGGACCTGGGGGTTACAGTGGACAGTAAACTGAATATGAGCCAACAGTGTGCCCTTGTTGCCAAGAAGGCTAATGGCATACTGGGCTGCGTTGGTAGGAGTGCTGCCGGCAAATCAAGGGAAGTAATTCTTCCTCTCTATTTGCCACTGATGAGGCCACATCTGAAGTACTGTGTCCAGTTTTGGGCACCCCACTACAGAAAGGATGTGGACAAATTGAAGAGAATCCAGCAGAAGGCAACAAAAATAGGGGCACATGACTTAAGAGGAGAGGCTGAGGGAACTGGGCTTATTTAGTTCTGGAGAAGAGAAGACAGAGGGGATTCAATAGTAACCTTCGGCTGAAGGGTGTTTCCAAAGAGGATGGAGCTAAACTGTTCTCAGTGGTGGCAGATGCCAGAACAAGGAACAATGGTCTCAAGTTACAGCAAGGAAAGTTTGGGTTAGATATCAGGAAGAATTTTCTCTGCATCCTTGGAGGTTTTTTAGACCCAACTAGACAAACCCTGGCTAGGATGATGTAGTTGGTGACAGTCCTGCTTTGAGCAGGCAGGTGGTCTATATCTATGGTTCTCAACCTTATTTACACCAGGACCCATTTGTAAACATTGATGGCAAGTCCTGACCCAATAAATAGATTAAGTAGAAAGCACACAAGTAATTTTGGTCCCAAAATACTTATTCTACACTATGAGTTAAAGCAGCTCAACAGTCTTAGTTTTAAAGGCAGAAATCAACATCAACGGCAAAACATTAAAAGCAATAAACATGTGGCCCTCTCTTACTTCCAAGTGATATTCCTCATGTTGCAATTTGCACAATGCAAATTGCTGATGCCCCTCACTCCCAACTCGCAGTCTCCTGACCCTGCCAGTGCCCCTCAGCCCCAGTCCCATACCCCCCAGCTCTGCTGATGCCCCTCAATCCCGACTCACTGCCCCTTGCCCTCAACCCCCAGTGTGGGGGGCAGAGCATGGGTGTGTGGGGCAGGGGGTTGTGGGCCACAGGGGGACATGTGCCCCCCAGATTTGTGTGCCCACAGTGGGTTGCAGCCTAGGTGGACTGGCACAGGCAGGAACCATCTCCTTCACCCAGCAGGAGGGAGCTGACACAGGAGGGCAGAGCGGGGCAGTGAAGCTCGTTGTTTCTACCACTAGGACCCCTATGCCAACTGCACCATCAGCAGTGTAAGGTGGGGGCATACTGCCCTCACCTCTTCCTGCCACCAACCACTCCCCTTAGGTGATTGGTCTACCCTGCCACCATGGCCCAGCTGCCACTGCCACTCCCCTCAGGTCACCCACACTGCCTGCTACTCCACATCTCCTCTGGGGTAGAGCCATGGCCTGAGGGGAGCTGCAGTGGTGGCTGGGCCATGGCAGCAAAGTAGAGCCACGGTGTGAGGGGAGCAGCTGGCAGTGGGAGGAGGTTCAGGCAGCATGGTACCTGCCCAGTCCATTACTCCTTGTGCTGCTGGTGGTGTGGCTGGTGCAGGGGTCCCAGTGGCAGCAACAAGTCTCGTTACTCCACTCTGCCCTCCTGCACAGGCTCCAGCCTACTGGGCTGTGGAGCCAGCTCCTGCCTGTGCTGATTTGGCCAGGTTGCAGCTCCGTGCTCACTGTGGGTGCACAAATCTGGGGGTACCCCCCTGTGCCCTACCAATGAGTTGCCTGCATTCCCCCATCCCCAACGTGTCATCTATGCCCTCACCCCCACCCCATAGACTTACCTGTCGAGAACCGATCTTCATGCTGCCTCACTGCCACATGCAGGTCCACACATGCACATGGTGCCCCCTGCATGATTGCCCTCCTCCCACTCTCCCCAGCCCCCAGCAGCCACTTGCAGGCTGGAACTCTGCCAGTCTGAAAGGGAAAACCCACAGTTTCCCAGTTTTCTCCTTTAAAGGAGAAAATCCATGATTCTTCACGATTCTTTCATATACTCTTGTGACCCACTTTTGGGTCATGACCAATGGGTTGAGAAATGCTGGACTAGATGACCTCCTGAGGTCCCTTCCAACCCTCATTTTCTGTGATTCTGTGACAGTCCATGTTCCAGGTCTCTGTTCATAAGAAACAGTATTGTTTTGTGTGTCCCTTTTTTGTGGGGACCACAACCGTGCAGTTATGCATTGTTGTTCAGCATCCTCATGGATGAGAAGGGAGTAGATATGTAAACATAGACATTGGTATTGGCACCACTTACCTAGGGAACTTTAAGGGCAAAAACTGTGACACTTAAGAAGTTTACACAGTAGCTGAGCAGGATTGCAACTTGGGACATACACACCTAACCACCACCTCAACCCCAGCTTAAATCTTTCTTTCTTTTTTTTTTTAAATCTGCTTCCAGATTTGAAGAAAGCTCAGGGTTGTAAAGTGGAAACAAAAAGTTCTACTAGGTAAGGCACCATGGCTGGGGTGGATTTCTGATGTACCCCTATCCTCAGCATTCACCATTGCCTAGTTCAAGTTCACTGCTCAGCATGGTGGCTTTTGAGAGTCCCATTGTGAGGTTCCTAACTTTCCCCAGGTATTGAACAGGGAAATCATCTCTCTAACCCAGGTTTGTGAACTATGCTGTGGGAACCATATCCTTTCTGCGAATCTGCGCAATACAGGGCATTTTGTAGGGTTTAACATTCAATGGAAATAAATAGCTTGAGGCTTGAGATTTCATAGTTTAAAACTCACAAATTACAATGGATTCAGATGGAGTCTGCATTTTTACTAGCACTAGCCAGTCCAAAAGCAGAGTCATCTTTGCTTGCTTGTTTCCACAGCGTAGTGTTGATGCTTGGTGTTGTACTCTCAAACAGAAGGCTAAGTGGGAGTTAGCAATGTGCCCTGCATGACGATTAAATGTCAGTTTAAGTGATTATAAATTGGGATGTGGAAAGCTATTTTGTATCTTTTGAAGAGCTTCAGTTAGAATAGAAGAGGTGTTTTTGGTAACTATAGTAGATATTAGCCTGACTGACAATCAGTAGGCAGGGAAAAGTATACTGAAGAACAATCTGAGCTAAAGTTACTGAACTCTAGGTTAATATCATAGACAAAGGAACTGTCTGAAATGATGCCTTTAATTGAAGAGATCTGTAATGTACTTATGACTGGATCATACTGAAAGTATTTCACTTAAAGTCCAATCCTGCAAATTTCTGGTGCCATACCTTTGATACTAGGATTCCAGAAATTTGATGGTGACTGGTTCCTCACAGAAGACGCCTAGCAATTCTAAAAGCCAGTAGATTATTACTGTATCCCATCACAGCATATTTATTATTTACTAATTTGCTGGACTGTACTTTGGACCAACATTTAGATACGGACATCTTCCTAGATAAATGATACTACTTTGTGGCAGCTCAAATAAGAGCAACAACCCACATTAGAATGGAGGAGGGACTTGTATGTATCTTTTTAAAATATAAGGTGGAGGTTGGCTGAATAATGACTAAAGGAGAATAAAGTCATCTACAGGAGTCTAAAGGCTGTGAACACCAAGGGTGAGGTCTTGTTTTAAGAAGTGCAGAAAGAGTTCTAAATAAGGAATGAACGGACTGTCCGACTATCAGGAAAAGCTTGATGATGCAGGTATGTGCAGATGTTACACTTAGATCAATCTAACTAGGATTAGGTTGATCTAAGTGCCAAACTGTATGTACAGTCAGGGAGTTCAGATCATGAGAAGAATGACCAGCCCACTCTAACTTTGTTCACTTAAGGAGGTGCACTGTGTAAATCAAGCTAATCCATGCCTGATCTAGCCAAATGCATATAGTTTCAGAGCACAGCCCCAGAGCTGGAAAAGCCCAGCTGCTTGCCTCAGCCTCAGGCCCAGAGACAGCCTCCTACCCTGCCTTACACCCTGATAGAGCTATTTTTAGCCCTCCAACTTCCCTACCCACAAAGAGACAACCCCCTCCCCCCAGCCCCTCTGATCCTACCCAAAACCCTCCTGTGAACCCACGAGTACCCTCTCTCCCCAGACTACTTGTATCACATTGCCAGCACAGGTCCCACCACCAGTGAGTGTGTGCAGAAGCAGGGACCTGATCTCCAACCATGTGGCTTAAAGTAAGCCCCGTGATTATAGGTCAGGTCCTGCAAACTTACACCTATGCCCACGGTGAGATTTATTAGATAGTGTAATAGCCGATTGGCAGAAGGGCCCGGTCACCCCTGTCGCTCACCATTTGCTCCTGATGGTCGGGAGGCAAAAACTGCAGTTTTAAACCATGGCTTTTGCCTCCCATCTGGTCAGCAACAAGCATATTTAAAACTGCAGTTTCCACCTCCCGGCCATCAGGAGCAAATGGTGAGTGGTGGGGCCGACAAGGCCCTTCTGCCAATCAGCGGCAGAGGAGGGCACAGCAGGGCACTTCAAAATTAAAGAAGCCACTGCACCATGAACTGGGCCTGCAATTTAAACCAGGCTGTACCTATGAGGTCTTTTCCACTTCCAGTTTCTGGTGGTCTTAAAGCATTTGTGTTCATGTACCATTTTCTTTCTTGCATGGGTGGAAAAACGGTAGGATAAAAGCAAAACAACTTCCCAGAGGACATTTCCAAACTCAAACTGGGATGCTGAGCAACAAGCATTTATAGTAGGTCAAAGCTAGTCATCTTCTTACCATGCACACCTTTTCCAGTTAGTTTTTTTCTCTCTGTTCCTACTGGTAGCAGTATATACACAGCATGGTGGGTGTGTCTATATGTGCATTAATGCATTTATGAGGTACTAAATAAATGCGCATTTTGCTGCGCTAATGTGCAGTAGTGCAAGAGCATGCTTTTTAGGTAATGCTTAATGCGCAGTAGCCTATTCCACTGTGCATTATTGTATTAGCACATTTTTATGTGCCGCTTTAATGCGCAGTAAAATAGGCTATTGCACATTAAAGCGTACGTGTAGACGTGCCCAGTATCTCAGAGCTAAGCAGTAAAGTAGTACACCCACAGTGAGCTACAGGTACTGAATGCATCGCTGGGGAAGTTCGATGTTTTGGTAGCTTGGCATTTTATTCCTTCACATTTGTATCACTTAGCCTCAGATATTGCCTAGCTCTTCAGTCTACAGACTATTTATTCCCAAAACTGTCTCTGCAGAGAGCAAAACTATAGCCAATTTAAAGGAGGCCACATACCTGAGTGGATTTTTTAAGGTTTATTCAAAGGGAAAGAGAGAGTAGGTAATTTAGAAAGAAAAGCTAATGATGCAAAAGATAGGATGAAAAGCCTAACAAACACAAAGGAGAAGATACCCTGTGAGGAGTAATGGCAAACATTTGTGGAAAAGGCAACACTGGAGATGTAGGAAACTATATTTTAAAATAAAAAGTATCTTTTTTAATGTGAATTGTGCCTGATGTGTATATATTAGGGTTTCATTGATGCAAAGCTGGGATGCATTTTTTGATGGAATTTTTTCCTGTAACCAGACTCCAGTCTGAGGAAACTTTCATCCCAGGCTCCTCAGAATACTTCAGCAGAACAATTTTCTTTGCCTTGAAATCTCCAACTCTACACTAGCTCTTATTTATACTCCTCTGTGCCCAAGAGAAAGCCTACTCATTTCCTCCCAAGAAGGATTTATTTCTCCCTCCCACATCTTTTTACTACCTCTGCAAATTGCTTCACATTTTGTGGGCTGCTCAGGAATCTTCATCCAGAGCTGCTTTTACCTATATAGCTTTAAATATTTGGACATATATTTTGTTGGGCTTTACAACTGCATTCTTTCATCAGTTATTAAGAAACTTGTGAGTTTTTTCTGATAGTCTTTTACAGAGAGAAAGAAAGATGAGCCCCATTTTCTATAGTACAGATAGGGAAAAAGCTATTAATAAATAGGTTTTTATCTCCTTTATTAAACACGTTGGGGAGAATTGTACTTCTACGAGTACATTTACAGGTATTATCTGCAGAAAATTGGTCACAATTTTTTTCAGATTCAAGAAGCTATAAATTCCTTGGGAAATGTCCCTACACTATATTCCAACCTTATTTTAGCAGCGGATAAAAAACAATTCTAGGAGTCCACCAGGGTAGAAAATGTCTCACATGCCTGAGCCAACGACTCAAATGTGTTTGCAACGATATCATTTCATGAAATGGATGAGAAACTAATAAAAGATTTGGAGAGGGCCTGCAATCTTGGCTTACTTTCCTGTAGGTAACTTAATTCCTGAAATTCTGTCAGAAAAGCAAAGCTTTAGAAGACTAGATGATAATATCTGACATTTATGTAATGCTTTATTTTTATAGAACTGACAACTTTTCTCTTAAGACACCCTACAGATACCATTACAGTTACATCTGCAGATGAAGCAACAGCATAAATGTTGCTAAGCTTTTTAGGACAGCAAAGGACAGAAAGCCTGCCAAAGAGTCAGTTGGGCCATTGAACATTAAGGAAATTAAATCAGCTTTTTGCATCAGACTTTTCTACGGAAGACGTTAGAGCAATTCCCTCGCCAGATCCATTCCTTCCAAGAGACGGATCAGTAGAAATGACCCAAATGGAGGTGGTCAGTAGGTGAAATTTTAGAGGAAACTTAACAGTAACAAATCATCAGGACCAGATGGCATTCATCATAGAGCCCTGAAGGTGCTCAGATCTAAAATCGAAGAACTACTTACTGTAGTATGCAATCTATCACTAAAAAGTCCTCAGTCCCAAACAAATGGAGGATTTTTATTGTAACACTAATTTTTAAAAAGGGCTCCAGATGGGGCTCAGAGAACTACAGGCCAGTAGGTCTAACTTCTTTTTCTGGCATATTAGAAGTAGTAATTACAAAAAAGTTCAGCACATGGATGAATAGGACTTCCTAGACAGAAATCAGTGCGACTTTCCTAAAGGGAGTTAATCGTTTACCCACTTATTAGAGTTCTCTGAAGATGTTAACAAGCACATGCTCTGTTGATGCATCATATCTGAACTTCCAAAAACCTTTTCCCAAGTCCTGTATCAAAGGCTCATAGTGAAAGTAGCTATCATAGAAATTAGAGGGAAGATCCACTCGTGGAACAGAAATATGCTGAAGGATAAAAAACAAATCAGTTTTCAAAACGGAAAGAAATAAACAGTCTCTATGGGTCTCCCAAGGATACAACTGGAACCACTGCTGTTTGATATATTCATAAATGATCTAAAAAGAAGGTGAATAATGAGATGGCCACACTTGCAGACGGCACAAAATTGTCCAGGGTGTGAAAGACCAAAAGGTGAAGAACTACAGAAAGATTTGGCAAAATTGAGCGAATAAGCAAAAAAAAAATGTACCAAGTGATAAATGGTTCATTCACACCTTGAATATTGCGTGGAGTTCAGTCATGCCCTCGCCCGCCACCTTTCTCCCCCCACAAAAATGATCTAGAAGAACTGGAAAACAAACAGAGAAAGGTAACAAGGATAAGAGGTGTAGAGGGGCTTCTATATAAGGAAATGCTGAATAAGTTAGGAATTTTCAACTTAGAAAAGAGGGGGGTGATATATGATAGAAGTTTATAGAATATTAAATGGTTCAGAGAAATGAAATAAGGATTTTTTATTATTTCTAAAAATACTAGAACTGGGAGACATACAATGAAACTATTAGATAATAGCTTTAAACTAATAAAAGGTAGGTTTTTTTCCACACAGCATGTGATTAATTGTGTGTTTGGTCCTTGGGCACACAACTGTTACCACTAGTATGATGTCCTTTGTTGACATCTTTAAGAGCACCCGGCTTCATAGCTTTACCTGGAAACTGAAACTCTTAACTCCTACAAAAAAATAACCATCAGCTCATTTAATTACAGACAGTAAGATTTCCCTTAATAGTTCTGTAAAAGTAAGGTTTTGATTAGGGAAACAACAAGCATAGATGTAGGGCCTTTCTTGCAATGTTTGCCAAGTGCTCCATCTATTTTAGAGATAGCATATTGAGACAGCAGTCAGGGATAGTGCGGAATGAGATTTCCAATGGTCTAAACATTACTGTCCTGCCCTGTCCACTTATTGCTCCACTGGACATTAAGACTTCTGAAAAGTGCATTGAGCTAGTTGTTCATTCTTGCTTTGAACTTCTGAGTGCTTAGAATGCTTTTCCCCCCCTACAGATGCAGCAGTTAAAATCAACAGAGCGTACACCTATACCCTTTGTCTGAGAGTTTCTCACTTTTATTCTGAAACTTATGAATAAAAGTAAAACTGTCAAACAGTGCTTCTATACATGCCCATATGGTGATGGTGCTACTGCGCTGTGCTTTAGCACTTCTTTATGGATTCCAAAAAAGTACTAAAGCATGGCACAGTAGCAGCCTGTATTGTACTGTACACTGGGCACATGGTTATTTTTAGCTAGTCTTTCACCATAGTGGTGCACTATAATGAGTGAGCACACCACTACAGTGAAGTAGCTGCTGGTCACGTGTAGATGCATGTGGTCAGTACAGCATGGTAGTGCATCACCATGGCAATGTACCATCCCGTGTAAACATGCCCAAAGTGTTGTACATCATCTTCCTCGGATTGCAAGCAAACAGCATTCTGCCTCTTGTCCAAGCAAACAAAACATGCTTGTATCACAGCTGTTGCACATCTCAACGGATAATACAGAAACATTTAAATAACAAAAGTTTTAACTTTAACTTCAGCTGGTTAAGCAGGGTTTAGCTGACCTAAAGGTCCCTGTGAAGAGAATAAAATGGGAGCATAGGAATTGATGTGAAAGGTAGCATGAAGACTGCAGGAAAAATCTTGCAGCAAAAGTTTAAAAGAAGTGTCCGTTTCACACTTGAATTTGAGTTTTATGAGGTCCGGGGAAAAACCTGGAACCTATTTTCATAGAGGTGCAAAGACATTTGAGATCCCTCAACTGATTACTCAGTATCTAGACAAACCGTCTAGGATCCGATTCACCACAGTGCAGATCTTTAGGCAGATTATAAAACATCACACTTTTAGGCAGGAAAAGGAAACCAGTATTAGGACTTGGAACTTTTGTTCCAAGGATCACTTTACCATCCTTCAAAAATACATCCCCAAGCTAATCTGGTATTGCTTTAAGGGACAGTTGCCATGTCTACATGTGCATTAATGACCTGTGGTTTCTGCGCATTAAGTTTACTACCTGTAATAATAGGTACTAACTAAATGCACAGTAACTGGTGCTCCTGCATAGGAGCACCAGTGCATGCCTTTTAAATGACACTAATGCACAGTAGACTAATTCTAGTATGCATTAGTGCAATAACAGGGCTTCCACCATGACATGCTAGTGTGCAGTCAAATTAGTCTACTGTGCATTTAGAGTCTTGTGTAGAAAAACCCAGCATAATGGAAATTTAAGCCTGATAGCACTATATAAAGATGATAACATGTACACACTGGCTTCATTTTTATATTGAAACTTTCATAGAATCCCATGGGCATTCACTAGTGCAGCAAGATCGGTGATCAGGAATTCTCTCACTATAATTATATACCAAAACCTTTCCAGCTTGGCTTTTGTCTTTGCAGCACTTCACCCAAATCTCTAGTATTCCAATTCACACAGTTTCCCATTCCTAGAACCCACCTTTCTATTCAGAAACTTCTTATAAAAATGCATGTATTCATTTTCTCCACAAACATAAGTTGTGACCAGTAAGACATCATATTTTTTCCTAAAAATACAAGGAAAATCTTTTCCTGGAGACATGTTTTAACTATTTCCATAACAGGAACTCACTGCAACAGGGCTTTTCTTTGCATGCTTATAACTAGGCTACAGTGATTACATGGTAAAGTACTTCAACCACACCTTACATTTGCATCATCTCCACCTGTGTAAAAGTACCATTGCTCCACTGAAACCAGAAGAAATCTGCTCATTTACACCACTGAAGGGTTTGGTCTTTGAACACTTGTAACAGTTGCCTGAAGTAGTATCCATCTTTGCTTTTGTATTTGTACGTGAAATTCATAACTGTAACCTATCCATCTTTTGTCTCAGATTATACTTTGGATTTAGAATTTTATCAACTATCACATTTTTAAAAGCTTGCTCACAACACCATTGTGATACAGTATACAGTAGTACCGTAACTTATCTTAACAGCAGATATGCAAAGAGCTCCATGACTTGGAAACAAATATTTCAACAGTTAAGCGGTTCTTAGTGTTAATGAATCTCCTTTTCAGAGCCACAGGAATATAGGTCAGAATACTATAGTCTTGATGGGGATCAGTCATTTTTAAATGTAATACAAAAATTAACACAGTTAAAAAGCCTATGGGTAGATTTTAAAGTGACTTTTTCATTGCTCCTGAGTATTTCTTAATGTCTATCAAGGCCATAAACCCTTCAAAAGGAAAATAAGTGTCATGGTGAAGCCTGCAAACCTCATCTATCAATCTGAAAAGTGACTCTGTCCAAAGAATTGCTTCAGATAAAATTCAGAAACTCCACATGTTCCTAAACCAATATGTTAAACTAGAAGTCAGGGGTGTTGGTTGTAGCTGTGTTGGTCTAAGGACATAGGCAGACAAGGTTCTTTGAGCAAATCTGATATCAGATTTGAGTAAATAAAAGATATCAGATTTACCCAAAGAACCTTTCTAAACTAGAAGTGTCAGTCATTTTTCCAAACATTGGGAAGCGTCTCTTTCATTAATGGCTCAAT